>NW_024468050.1:0-523066 GCF_001896365.1 Talaromyces amestolkiae | reverse complement strand
CATTCCATTCCAAAACCCTTGGTTCCCAACAATCGGATCGCAGAATCTCGGGGGGCGAAACAACCACCACTATCCCTGCTCCGGAAGGAGACTCGCCTCCCTATGCCAACGTAGAAAAAATGCGTGGAGGGAATATTATTGTAGACTTCATAACCAAAATTCGAAGAATTTTGGACGCCAGGTCAGTTCTGCTGCAGCTGCTGGGCTGGGTACAGATGATACCAGTCCTCAGGACGGTCAACATACCGCTCAATCAGATGAACTCCGGACTGCGTCTCAACAATGGAGCTGACCTCCCCCGGTTGGAGTGCGAAGGCAGCGTCTTCGAATTCTTTTTGCATTTCGCCGCGGCCGAAGAAGCCCCTAGAAAATAAGAAAATAAAGTGAGAAATCGAGGGAGAAAGAAAATGGGCAGCAAGCGGAAAGGGGGAATGATTAGTTGTACAGAGCTTGGTTGATCACCGACGGTATTTTAGGGACGAAGGGTAAGGGACTTACAAGTCACCTTTCTTGCGAGCAGAGCTGCAGTCTGATTCGGAGATCGCAATATCAGCTAGACGCACTTCACCAGACTTGATGCGCTGTTCGTGGCCACGGAGAATCTCGATGGCTTCCTCCTTGGTCCGCGTAATGAAACTATCGCGCCAGCTGCTGGGTCGGCGGCTGTCACGGTGTTTGACGAGTAAATGAGCGCAACGAATCTTGCCCTCTGCAGGTAGGCCTGCGATGCCGGAGGGACCGCTGTGATGGGCTGCCATATAGGTCTTTAGTTTGTTGGAGTCGGTTCCGGATGGTGGTTCCCAGCGAGACTCTTTGGTGGAAGCGTTGAAGTAATAGGGGAGATTTTTGGAATTGGAGTGGCGCACTTCCCAGCCTTCTGGGAGACCCGAGTTTTCGGACTGTAGTGCACGCTTGTTAGATAAAGTCGATCAAGACGCTGTTGCTATGATGTTTCGTGATAAATAGCATGTGTAGAGAAAGAAACATACCATGATTACGACTCAACAACGAGAAACAGTCGTGTTTAGTAAGAAAGTAGGCCTTTTTCGTGAGTATGACTTCTTAGACAGTACTAAATAAAATAAGAGAATAAGTAATCAATTGTCTTTTGTAAGCACGGAGACAGATCTAACTTAGAGTGTTTGTTTTGTATGGGCAGACGCGGGGAATGGCCGTAAAGAGGTGGAGAGACGCTAACACTGAGAATGGCCTAGCGTGATCGCCCAGCAACTTCTTGATATTTCTCTGTCCGCCACCAAATTTCATCCCAGACTGCCTAATCTTGACTCTCTTGTTGTGACACACAGCTCTCCCATCTCCTCCAGATTCGACTTCCCTCTTTTTATCACAAGAACTTACATCAAAAAATCACCCATAAACATATCGCCCATAACGACTATCTCTACATCGATCAACATGTCTGCGAGTCCCGTATCTTCGTCTGGAGGCGACCACAAGCCCAGCAGCGATCAAATCCATTTCAAATTCTGCCGCGAATGGTGAGTCTCCGCCCTCCATCCAAGTTAGAAGACTACTTACTAATGAATGAACATAGTTCCAACCTGCTATACCCCAAAGAAGACCGCGTGCAAAACCGCCTCATGTTTACCTGCCGTMCCTGCCACGTCTCCGAGCCAGCGACCTCGCCATGCGTTTACCAGAACAACCTCAACACTCAAGTCGGAGAAACAGCCGGTGTAACTCAGGATGTGGGATCTGATCCTACGGTTGGTGACCCAGAATTCTGCCTCCATTGTGGTGAAGAGCTAGCCTGCGCGCAATGCGGTGTTCTCGCGTCTGGTGGCGCTCTTTCGGACTACCACTCTTCTTCAGATTATGATGATGATTCCAGAGAAGATGTGGATGGTTTTTTTTCAATGCCCTGATTTGCGCTTTTCAAGCTGTTTGTTTGGTGAAACACTTGATGGCTAACATGCATTGGTTTTTTGCTTCTTAGCTGCCGCGATCGAACAAGCTATGTCCGAGCTGCGGAGAAAACGAAGCGGTCTTCTTCCAGAGTCAGCAACGTTCAGCCGAGACTGGAATGGTATGTTGCCTTTTACTCGATATCTGATAATCAGCTTAACTAAGTTTTAACGTACAGAAACTCTACTACGTGTGCTGCACCTGCGGTAACGTCTTTACGTGATCACGAGCTGTCTTATATTTCGAGCCGTCGGCCTTCGATACCCGTACATGTCTGAACATTGTACTCATTTTTATTGCCCGGAGTTTGGTGCTATTTGATTAATTTGTTATAGAGCGTTTCGAAGTCCTCTTTTGTTAGGATACAGAACTGGTGGAAGAGTCATGAGTTGCCGCTTAAACCATTCTATTGTACATGATTATATTTTACAAATGCATCGGTGCCAATGACAAAATCTTTGACCACTGTTTCCCCCGTAGCTCAGCTCCAACGATACCTGTCAACTGTATTAGCCGCGTAATATTCCAGACGTGACACTAGATACTAACCGTTCAATCGAGTACCAATAGGGTCACCAGATTTATTAACCAAGACACACGCATTATCGTCAAACTTGATGAGACTTCCATCCGGTCGCTGGATCTCCTTGCGCGCTCGAACGACAACGGCATGTCGGATATCGCCTCGACGGACTTTGTTAGCGATACCGCTGTTTGTGGAGTTTTCGGGGCCAAAGTTGCGCTGTTTCTGGACGACGACGACGATGCGGTCACCTATTCTCGTAAATCAGAAGCTGAGAACACTATGGAGGTAGTCGATTGTGAGTGTATATACCAATGGTAGCCGGGCTTTTCTTCTTGAGAACATTGACGCATTCGACAACGGCGGCTCCTGAGTTGTCGATGCAATTAAGCATCGTCTGTCGGAAAGCGTTAGAATTGTACCGTGGTTTCAAAGCTCAGGAAATAAATGCCATGTTTACCTTGAGTTGAATCATCGTGTGTGCATAATGTGGCGGCCTTCACAAGTCGTCGCAATGTCCAAAGAGGTTTCGATCTTGAAGGTTTTCAGATTGTATGATCCAATCGGGGTTTGGCGCTGTATTACGGAAGTATAGTTTTGCCGGGAGCCGATCCCGGAACAGGGCATCTGTTCATTCATTCATGCCTGCTACTCAGAACATCCCTTTCAAACAACAATTGGCCTGTTGAGCTGTCGTTATATATGTTTGGAGTATTTTGTTCTGCTTGTATCATTCGCAGCTCAATTCTCAGTTAAAAATCCAGCCTACAAGACCTCTTACATCCCTGGTATCAGGTATCCCAGCCCCGACTTGACAGGTCATTTGCGACAAGCAACGGCAGTATGCGAGGACTGCCAATTCTTCTTGATTTGACAGATTCGACCTTTTGGTGAACACTATAAATGTACAATATTCCTTCGACATCTTAAGAAGGTCTCATTTGCGACTGCGACATCGCCAATCGCGACCAACAGGCCAGTCGAGACCTCCCAGCCACATCATCCGCGCCGGCAAAGCACTCAGCGCAACGGCTTGTTTGTAGCGCCGTCGCTCTGTCCCCTCATGACCCCGAACGTCTACAGCATGCTTGATCTTATTTCTTGCTTATTGCTAGACATTTCCTTGGAGTTTTCTTACTAACCCCTCATTTGGAACCTGCCATTCTTTTGGACGTCGCTCATTTTGCAGTCTTTGGGGAAGATAATTCGCATACTGCCTCACACTTATTAGGCGTAATCTTGGCGTAAAAGTGCCATTCATTTACTCGGTCCACCACTCTTTTGGACTTCATTCTTGGGCCATTTCAGCTGAATCGCGACATATCACGCAGCCATGCCATCCAAAGCCAGGTCGAGCCCAGTGGCCGACTCAAGAGACCGACTCACTCTGTCCAGACTAGCAAACTACGATGATGTAGCAACTGACGCTCTCATTGATCGCGTAAGTTGAACTTTCGCCTCACGGTTTGACCTTAGCTGACAAATGGTAGGCTTACTTTTGGACTACGATCCGAAAGAATCGTACTAAATTTGCTCCTGGCAGAGGCATTTTGGAAGATGTCGTGACCAAGATTCTCCTTCACAAGGTCATTGTTGAGAAGAATGCACGTGCTGCGGAGCAGGAACTCCTCGCCATGAAAGGCTTGAAGAAGTACATGGATAGTCTACCGAATGATCGAGAGCGAGAATGGTTCAAACGGCATTTTCGGAAATATGTCCAGATTTATCTACCCGACTGTCCGTTTGAGATATCGACTACAAATAGGTATACCATAGTCGAACAAGAGGCTTCGGTGGTAGCCCGCAGAAATATCAAGAAAGGTGAAGAGATCAAGTATCTTTGTGGTACACTTGTTTCAATGACTCGACAAGAAGAACTCGATTTGGGATTTAATCGGAAGGACTTTAGCATCGTTATGTCAAGCAGAAGGAAGAACCCATCGTTATTCCTGGGACCGGCTCGTTTCGCCAATCATGACTGCAATGCCAATGGAAGGTTATCGACGAGAGGAAACGATGGCATGCAAGTCATTGCCGCTCGCGATATTGAGTTAGGCGAAGAAATCACGGTATCTTATGGCGAAGACTACTTTGGTATTGATAATTGTGAATGTCTCTGTGAGACATGTGAACGTTTGGTCCGTAATGGGTGGTCGCCTTCAGTTTCTGTGCCAGCAAGTCAAGTCTCCACCCCTGTACGGGACATTGAGTCGAACCGGTCTCCCCAGCCGAAGAAGCATGTTATTGAGTCCGAAACAGCTTCGACAGGAAGTGACACTCATTTGGCGACTAAAATTGTCACCATAAGCGAATCGACGCATAAAGAAAAGAGGAAGTTTGAAAGCGAGACTGAGCAAGAACCGTCATTGCCTTCTACTCCGGCTAAGAGGTTCAAATTCGAACATCGGCAATCAAAGCTTCGAGAAGAGCTTGTCCTGTCTGAAATCGCTGAATCAATCGAAAAATCGCCTCTACCAACCACTATTCAGAAGCCCCCTCAAGAAATCTCGGCACTTCCAAGCCCTCCTGAACAAATATTTCCTACAGATGCTGAGCAAAACACAGCCAGCGCCACCGAGAACGATTCGCCTTCCTACTCTTCTGATGAGAGTAATCATTCCATATCAACGCCGGCCACATCGATTTCTGGCATCACACCCAATATCAAGATAGAATCAATTGAAACGACCACACAGCCGGTTATACCTGAACCAACTACGACTCAAGAACCTGCAGATAAAGATATTTCCAACATTGCAGAATCTGTGGTCGCATCATCCTCTCAAATAAACGAGGTAAATGAACGAAAATCGAGGAGCAGAACCAGCACACCTCGTAAAAGAGCATTACCATCTGTGGAACAAGAGGATATCATCGTGACCAGAGTTCCAGGCGATTACACCAAAACAAACATGCTCCTTGCACAACGTTATGACCGATGGGTAGATTGCCGAACCTGCCCTTCGTGGTTCGTTCAAGAAAATGCCTATCAAACACGCAAGGAATGTCCTCGCTGCGAACGACATTCAAAACTCTACGGCTATCGCTGGCCCAAGACCGATCCAGAGGGCCCTAATGACGATGATATTCGAGTCATGGACCATCGTACCGTCCACAGGTTCTTGTCGGCCGATGAAGAAGCCAAAGTGGACCGCAAACATCGGTCTGGCATTGCGACACCTACGCCAACTCCCGAAGTCGTCCCATTGGATACTCGAAGCGAGACTGAGTTTAGTGATTATGAAGGCCGTCGCTTGACGCGCGCTAGCCGGCACCGTACCCGATCCCTTCGATTGACTCAATGAGGGTCAATAATGTACATTTTTTTCGTCATTCTTGGAGTGGATTGGATGAGGTGTTGGCAAGGTTTTTTTGTCAGGTTGGTAGGAAGGCGTTTGCATATTAATCCATATGATTTGTTATACAGGTTTTCGTCTTCAACGTTTTCAGTATCGTTGTTTTCTCTGCATTATCAAGGTTTCAAATTTTTGTCGATGGTACTTTATATTGTGCAATGTCTAGATGTCGAGTTTTGTTACTCTATATGTAAGTATGCAGATAGAATCGTTAAAGGTCTAGTGAATAGTACTATCTTGAACCTGCATGCTTCCACGTCAAATCTTGTCGAAAAGACATCTGCTTAATCCTTGCATCAGTCTCGCATGTGTACCTAGGTAGATCCTTTAGGGCTCATCTCTCGCTTGACGTCCCATTTCCGGTTCCATTACTGATGTCGAGGTAGTACAGGTATGCCCGGTTTCCATATCTAAGTTAACTTCTATACCGATCTTTATCATACAACCATCAAGCCGCTATACCATTCCTTTTCGAAAAGGCATCTTGCACCTGCCTCAACCACCAAAGATGAATCCTCGGATCATCCGTCAACTCCGGATGAAAACTCGTACCAAACACATTCCCCTGCTTAACAGCAATTATATCTCCAGCCTCCTTTTCGGCATCAATATTCACGCCGCTATTTGCTACTAGGCGTGCTGCTCTTCCGGGTAGTTTTGCGAGTACTTCCACTTCATCTTCGAGTGCCTTTTGAGCGGCGGCGTCGACTACTTCTCGTGATGGAGCGACGACTGTTTCTGCCCGCTGGTCTTCTTCGGTTTGTATGCCCTTTTGATGGGGAAGGATCTTTTCGACGACGGGTGCTCTGATGAACACGCCGTTAAATGGTAGGGATTTAGCTCCGTCTTGTAAGAATGGTAGATCAATAGGCGCCTGGAAACTCTCCGTCTGGCGACCGAAATGGTTCCTATTTACGCGCACATCAATGCCGCCGATGAGTTCTTGGCCTCCTTTCTTTGTGCGGTTGGCTGATTCGGCAAGGAGAATGAGGCCGGCGCATGTACCCCATGTCGGTTTGCGATGTAATCTACAGTTTCTATGAGCCATTGAGCTCGCTCAGGCGGGAGGGAGGGTAGTGCATACTTGACGAAATCCCTCAATGGCTCCAATAGATTTGATCTAGCAGCCACAAGAGAAATGGTTGTGCTCTCACCACCGGGTAAGATGAGTGCGTCACACGCATCCAATTGCGCTTTTGTCCGTACTTCGATAAAGTCCCATTGGGATACTTCCTGAGAAGAGGCAGAGGCTAGAAGGTCGGCGGCTTTTCGGAGGAGTTGCAGATGCTCGTAGAAGGCACCCTGGAGGGCTAGGACGCCCACTGTGATCTTGCTCATCATCGTTGTGTATGTGAAGGCGATTCAAAGAATTGAGTCATTCTTTCGATACCGTCTGGCCTATCTTATCTTATCTTATCGGTGTCCCGCGTTAACACCTGATCTCTCAGGCAGCTACTCGGAGTTGCCCCTCGCCGCGGTCTCCGTTCGGCCAATCAGACGACTGTTTGTCTATAGTTCTGCATGTATCAGCTCAGCTGGATGGCTTCATTGCATTTCCCTCGGTGTGACTCGAAGTAACCCAGGCTATCTACTGTATGATTCAGAAAGCTGGTCTATGTAAAACCAGAAACCGACATATCTCATCCTCACACTAGCCACCCAGCCAGACCGTTGATCATATCCGGCTTACGAACTTCTCAATTATCAGCTATTTACATATCAATATTAAGCATCAAAATGGCCTCCACGCACCTCACGAGGTGGTACATCGATACCCGTCAGCTAACCGAGACTACCCAAAACCTCCCCCTTCTCAACACATTACAAGAATCCGACCAGACATCCATCAAGAAATATCTCCGCCTGCCAGATCGACACATGTCGCTAGCCTCGTCTCTGCTCAAATACTTGTATATACATCAAACATGCCGCATCCCTTGGAGTGAGGTCACTATCAGCAGAACACCAAAACCGCATCAGAGGCCATGCTTTATCCCGTCGGGGAACGAGAGTCGGCCCGCCACAGAAATCCCGGCGGTGGAGTTTAATGTTACCCATCAAGCTTCCTTTGTTGCGTTGGCCGGGTGTGTAGTCCCTTCAAAAGAAGTGAAGGAGGCAGCCGCGACTCAAACAGCAGTCTTTTCCGCGCCAGAACCATCATCAGCGCCCCTTCCCTCAGTACCACAGGTCGGAATTGACGTTACCTGCGTCAACGAACCCGGTCGTCGGCGCGACAATGCTCCCAAAACCCTCAAAGACGTCATAGACTTCATCGACATCTTCAAAGAGGTCTTTTCTCAAAAGGAGCTAGACACCATGAAACAAGCTGCTGTCCCATCATCATCTCAACCATTGGCGGAGGTCATAAAATCCGCTATGCGGCTGTTCTATGCTTACTGGGCGCTAAAAGAGGCATATATCAAGATGACCGGTGAAGCTCTCCTAGCACCCTGGCTGCGAGAGTTGGAATTTACGAATGTTCATGCGCCGTCGCCAGTGGCAGATGTTGAGACTGACAAGTGGAGCGATCCGTATACTGGTGTTCAGACGTGGTTGTATGGAAAGAGAGTGGAGGATGTTAGGGTTGAGTTGGTGGCGTTTGAGGCTGATTATCTTGTAGCGACGGCGGCCAGGGGGGCAAATCTCGGCGAGGCTGTGACTGGATTGGAGATTGATCCGTGGAAGGATTTGGTCCGTGTTGATATTGAGAGGGATGTGAGGCCGTGTGCGATGGGGACGTGTCAGTGTTTGGTTTAGAATCGTATAAAATAGATGGGATGTATGGT
Source organism: Talaromyces amestolkiae (assembly GCF_001896365.1). Taxonomy (NCBI): domain Eukaryota; kingdom Fungi; phylum Ascomycota; class Eurotiomycetes; order Eurotiales; family Trichocomaceae; genus Talaromyces; species Talaromyces amestolkiae. The sequence continues at coordinate 514,475 of NW_024468050.1, read as the reverse complement.
TACTTGCATAGATCGTTCTTGGTTATAGCATAGGCAAGTTTCAATGCGGTTTTATTTAGTTACGAATTAGATAGTGAAAGGAGACTGTTCATGAATAAGTGCGGTATCATATCGTAACCTCCACCAACCTGCATCTAAGAATGCATCGATGCTAGAATCTGACGATCAAAGGAAAAATCATAAGATTCGCAAGCACAAATGCAAAGACAAGAACAACCATCCTAATGCATATATCAAAAACAAGGAAGACGTTGAATCAGCCCAAGAAACACGTTTTGCTTGCCGTTTCCACCACTCTTGCCATTCTTGTTGCCATTACCAGACTGTTGATTAATTTTGCCAGTCTGAGGTGCAGCCGTGCTCGGATTGTTGGTTCCAGCCGACGTCGACGCATTTCCTCCTCCAACAGCAACAGTCAGCAGCTGCGGATTCGGATCATGAATACTCCCAGACTGATCAGCGCCGTTGGTCGGCGCAACGTCATCGTATGGGAAACTATATCCTCGACCATCGAGATTGGCAGCGTGCACAATCCGAGCGTAGTGATTGGTAATAGCATTTTGATAATACTTTGTTGGATCATCACTCTCCGGCGTGTTACTTTCTATCAAAAGTGTCGATCTGTTAAACGCAGCTGTCAATCGAGCCGTGATATCATCCTTTTCTTGGTTGCCAGTCGCCGCAAATGGCCCGCTGCTGCAACTGAAGATATCTGTCGCCGCGGGCTTTGTGTATGTCGCCGCTCCATTGCCAAAGTTGAACGTGCCATTCGAAACTTGTCCCGTCACATTCCCAGCAGCGATCTGCGTATTGATCGTCAACGTCGAGTTTGTGTACTGAGACCATACTTGATCCACATATGACTGGTAGTAACCCGAGAACAGGGAGTTGTTGAGCGAGATACCGGTGTTAGGACTGTTAGCACGCAGGTTTGCGCCGTTCTTCTGAACAATGAGCTGATTCCAGCCGGCGCTGTCCTTGGATTGCTGAGCATTCAGACCGGAGCAGATAGTATCAAGGCCGTTTGAGGCCATGCCCGAGACGTGTTGCGTTTGGTTGGAGGTATTGGTGAGCGTTAACGAGATTGGAAGAGACACAAAATCCACGTAGGAGATGTTGACATAGAGTTGCGAGCTGTTGTACGTAAACTCGCAAAAGTCCCAGTACTTGTTGTAATTGACATCGGCTGTATTGGACGACGAAGGCTCAACTAGTGCTGGACCGGGATTCAAGTAAAAGGTCAGAGTATCATCTCGCACAAACCACAGTCGAGCTCCAGCCAAGTGCGGGATGGTAACTGTTACTGTGTTTCCCGGTGCACCAAGAGGAATGGCGCAGTTTGCTCCGAGCGGTGAAATTGTGCTCGATGGTGAGGTAGGATAGTAGGCCGTCTTGCCGTCAGACTGCAAGAGGAATAGGGCACTTTTGTTGTCAATAGCCTGACCTGTGATGTATGCATTCACGTTGCTGGAAGTGGTCTGGTTTTGCAGGGCAATGTTTAGCGTTGTCGCTGTATCTTTTTGAGGCATTGTGTCGGGAAATACACTCTCGTCGGAAATGTAGATATATTGCGTTTGTTCTGAAAGGACAAGAAGAAGATCCTCGGCCTTTAAATGAGAATCATAAGAATACCTTGGTCAAACGATTGAGATGAATGAGTCAGAATGCTTCCAAGGTTGAGTAGTTAGTCGATGATCTTCTAGATAAGGAAGGAGCCATCAGCAGTCTGCTTCGACCGATCTTTATATATCCATACCTTCACATAAATCTGCATTGCTCCTAATATCATGGGACCGCCAAACACACAATCCGATGACAAGCAGCAACTCCCAATGTTGCATCCATTTTGACGTCGAATCTCCATATTACGTAGTCGCCAGTACCCTGATTAAAAGCAGGCTAAAGGCTCACTGCCGAGGACACTAGGACGGATTTATAATCCTATCAACCATAGAAAAGCACACAGCAGAAATAGAGTAGGAATAGAGCCATGTTCCTTCTCGCGTGTGGATGGAAAGTCGTCAGTGCGGGGAGGCAGGTGATATCCTCCAGTTTTATTTCATTGTGAAGATCTATCCGTGTCATGGCAGAGACTAATCAGATATACTCGCCGCCAGAAAAGATATTCGTTTCAAATATCACCTCGTGGATACACAAACTGCAATAAGGCGGGGAAAAGCACGGCATCTGATCTGGTCATGTTCCCCTGATCTCGAATGTACCGACGATCTCTCCACGACAGCTTTAACAGCGCCACAGGCAGACAAGAAACTTTCGGAGTATCCAAAAACAAATCAAGTCGATTTCTCATACAGCTGCCAAGAATATCGGAGTTCAACCATGTGTATAGGCGTTTCATCCATGGATACATACGACTCTATGTTGAGTCACGTATCACACGTAACCCGACCCTGGAGGACGGCATCTCCGACTAAGGCATGTCTGCTGATAAGAAACAAAATATCGACATGTTACTTGACGTCAGTTGACCTACTCTTCGTGCCAGGGCAACACAAAACTTTTCATTCTGGGTATTCGAGGGTACGTATATACTACTCATAACAGGACTGGCCACCCGTACACATCCAGTTCCAAGGTGGGTAAAGGAGGATTAATGATGATCATAGTAATAAGCAAGATAGGACAAAAAGAAGTATAACGAAATAAAATCCCGAGTCATCATCATCACTCATATCTCGCCGTACGGAACGAGTCTCTCTCCGTCTATACAATCGTGTCTATCGGTCGACGTACGTAGTCTAGGTTTAGTCGTACTCGGTGCTCATGGGTGCAGGATGGAGCAGTTAGATCTCCACTGCAGTAGAGGATGCGCGAACTGCGCCGTCGAGCTGCTGCGAGGACTTGTTCGACAATGCAGTGTATGCTTTGAGCATGAGTTCACGCGTATCATTTGTGAGTTTGTCGACGTCGGCGGGTGTAAGGTTCTTCGTTTCAATGGGAGGTAAAACTACCAAATTAGCACCATCTTTACACCTCGCAGAGAGGAACATACCCTTGATTTTTATTGCCCCCGCCTCAAAATGCAACTTCCGCACATTCAGCACATGGGGATAATTCTCCACCACAACCGGCACAATAGGCACACCCGCCTTGACAGCCAAATGAAACGCCCCCTTCTTGAACGGCAACAACTCCGGAGTCGCCGAATAACTCCTCGTGCCCTCGGGGAAAATGAAAACACTCTGTCTAAACTCCTGTATTTCTCTCGCCGCACCATCAAACGCCTTCACAGCCGTTTCACGATTTGCGCGATCAATAAACACCGTGCCGGACAGGGACATAAACCAGCCCAAAAACGGCCAACTTTTAAGTGACTTCTTCGCTGTAACGGAACAATACGGCGGGAACATAGCACCCAACATCAACACATCAAGCTCCGTCTGATGATTGCCCACAAAGACCGCCGGCCGCGTGGAAAGATACTTCTCGCCCTCGACGATATCGAAATGCACACCCGTGGCAATCCACATGACCCATTTGAAACTCCGTGCTGTAGCCCATTGCGATACTCGTCCGTAACCGACTAGCCGTAATACTATGGATGCGATGACGCCGTAGGTAGCGCATATGATAAGAGAGGCGTACGAGGAGAGACACCGCGCGATGAAGCCGGCTTTAGGCACTTTGAAAGCAGAGAGTGCGAAGAAGGAGACGGTTACGGCGAAGTAGCCGGTTAGACCGGTTGTTATGTAGGAGAGGATTGACATGGTGTCCGTTCAATGCCGGAAATCGAGGTGATTGATGCTGTGGACGATGTCCGTTCAAGATGGAGTGAGTAAGAGAATCTGACCGCCGAGACGCTGCGATTCGGTTCTCGGTCGAATGATTGAGGTAATGAGACTTTAGCAAGGATACCGGGTGACGATGGCCATGGCCTTACGAATCTTATCGTTCGAACTGTAGTGAATAAATTGGCGAGGGGCCCGGGTGGTTGGTACAGTTGAAGCAAAAAGTCGATCTTGTGACGATGATCCAGATGCACCTGCACGTTTTCCCCACACAGCTTGTTGACACCCGATTGCCGAGGCCGCAATGCTATACCCTAACTAGTTACATGTACCCTTGTAACGCATATCTTCCTACAATTGATGCTTTAAATGATTTTACAATTCTCACTGAAGCTGGGTTTTGCCGAATGTAGTTGTATTATAGTAGAGCATTGACATCAACCGCATATGCTTGTGGAACTAATAAAAAAAAGTAATATACAAAAGTCAGGTTCGCCTCCAAAACAGTACGATCAAAGCAAACCACCAACTCCGAGTAAAAATGCAAAGTAAACCGCCAAAAAATATGCTTATTGAAGCAAATGCGCGTAAGAAGCCTCTCATCGTCCGTAACGCCACTCGTTTCTCGTGTTATGCATATAAGTAGAATGATGTGTCCGTCTCGTACGCCGCAGTATGATTATGCACCAAGAGGCAAGTATGTGCAAATAAGGTCAATATGATTTTTTATGCCATGTCCGCGTCATCATCCTCATCGTCGTCCAATGTTTCCATTGCATCTTTGATATACTGCGCTGCCTGTAAATCATATATTAGTATTGGCCTCTTTAAACAGGTGGAAATACTCACCTTAGGATCGAGATTCAGGGCAGTGGTGAAATGTTTGATTGCATTGGCCTTGTCATGCAACTGCTTGTAGACCTTTCCCAGGAGATAATGAACATTTGCTTCATCCGGTGCCATATCTTTCAACACTTTGAGCTCCGCCAACGACAGTTTGTATTCGTTCAGTTTCAAAAGAACGCGAGCCTTGCGGAACCGCGCCAATACCGACTTCGGAGCTATGCTTGTCGCACGACTGTAATGGAACAAAGCAGACTGTGGGTTGTTCAACTTTTCAACCACAAGACCCATACAACAGATGAGCACTGCATTGTTCGGATTTATTTGGACTGCGTTGCGGTAATGCTGCTCTGCAAATTCGAGCTTACCCATTTTTTCGTAAACCTGGCCAAGACCATACCAAGAGTTGTAATGTCTACTGTCGACACTAATGCCCTTTCGGAACGCGTCAAGTGCCTTGTCAAATTCTTCATTTGCAACGTGCTCATGGCCTTGAAGAGCATATGCGTAAGMGAAACGTGGGTCAAGTTGTGTGGCGCGTTTGAAACACTTTAATGCTTGATCATGATCCCGCTGGTGAGAGAACGAATTGCCAACCGCACACCAAGCTTCAGGAGATAGACGGTCTACCTCCACGAGCTCATGGGCCAGATATGCCAACTCGACATCATTCTTGAGATGCCATAGAACAGTCGAGTATATTTCCATATCTTCCAACCGCGCCGGTGCCAGGGCTTTCACTCGAACGAAGTATTTCTCCGCATCGGCATAGAGTGCCTGCTCATAGTAAGCCCGGCCTAGCTGTGATAGAACCCACGGCGTTTCGCGCTGAGCCTGAGATAACAAGTTGAAGGCTTGAACAGCCTCCTGGCACTTGTAACGGGTCAAATTGTAGTGGGCTGAGGCTAGTTTAGAGAACAGATCCATTAACCACGACAAAGCTTCCATTTCTTTTGAGCGGTCCGCGATTGCGCTCTTGGAATGATGCGAGCTACCGCTGTTTGACGACGTGACAGATGTTCGCGACTCCTTGCCGTCGGGATCCGAGCCGCTACCAAGAACCTTTCTATTTCCACTCACGACGCGTCCAACGTTCGTCGCAGGAGGCGCCCGCCCTCTCGTCCCCGTAGCCCTGACTTTCCTCACTTCTCGTCCCTCCCTTCCCAAAGTGGCGGTGGCTAATCGGCTGGAGGTTGGTCGTATATGATTCAGCAGCCGCGTACTCCGCCGCTGTGGTGCACCCGGCTCAGCAGCCTGGGGTGGATGGGCAACTTGACCAGAAACGTTTCGTTTTCTATCGCCTGCTGGCGCAACAGAAGTCAATTCTTCATCCATTGGAATAACATTTTGATCTTCCGACTCGGCTCTCGACCGAATCCTAGATTTCAAAGCGGTAGCTCGCATCTTCGGAGGCGGATCGCCATATTCGACCTGTTGTATGGTCCTATTTCGTCGATTTGGAGCAAGTGGAGGGTCCCAGGTGTCGCCATGGGCGTTGCGAGTATCTTCAGACTCCTTCTCGTATTCGGGTATCTCATGGATAATCGTTGTGCCTGCCGAAGCAACATTGACACTGCTTCCATTTAATTTTTCCCACAATGCCGAGCTTCCTGTGGACGAGACAGGGTCGCCCTTTGGTGTGTTGGCGAAAGGATCGCTGTTGGAATTTGAGTTCGACTGCGTCTGCAGAGGTCCATTGGCTGACATTGTTATGTCCGAAAGTGCGCTTAGATCTGGCTGAGGCGCAGCTTGTAACATGGCCACTAATTCTGGGCTTAAACGGTATATATTTGGCACTTGGATATTGACACCTGATCATGTCAGCAATGTTTTGCGTTTGGAAAGGGGAAACTCACCAGTTTCACAGAGACCAAGAAAGGCATCCCACATAAAAGGGTTAAGCTTCAAGGCCTCGGCGTAGCATTCTACAGCCTGCTTGAGATCTTTCTGGGCTTGCCACAACTTGCCCTGTAAGCACAACACAGCTGCTGCATCCGGAGTATGTGAACGGCGAGTCTCGCTATGTTTATCTACGTCATGTCAGTATCAAATTCGATCATCCGACCCTTGTGCACTCACTCCAATTACTCTTCGTAGCCCAGAGATATCGACTCCGATCCAACGCGCTGATACCCTCTCTATATTTCCCCAAGTCAAGACATGCCTGCGCGTGTACATAGGAACACCCAAGGTGTGTTCCGCGAGAACCTGCAACCTTGCTGTACTCCCAGGCGGCCTTGGATTGGCCACTCAATAAGTGGCATAGCGCGAGGAGATAGGCTGCCTCAGAGGATCTGGGTTCGTAGGCGTGTAGACGGCCGGCGAGGAAGAGCGCATTTTTGACGAGGTTGTTATCGAGGTGGTAGTAGATCAGTTGCCTGAGCTGGGAGGATATGTAGGATGACGAAGGCGCCATGATGGCGGTTGTTACGGTACACCCGGTGGTAGATACTATAGTAAGCGCCAAAATGAACGAGGGATGTCAACGAAATCGGAAAGGCGAAGCGAAAGGTGTCTAGGTCTTAGACGCATTGAACGGCGTCACGATGCGCAGATTCTTAGTGGTGAGGTATGGCGCGGTGTGAGTTTTGGCGTCAGTGTCGACCGTCGCTATTATAAGGCCAAGAGCATGGATGATAGACAGTTGATCAATAATAGCTGAGCTTCTTAGGACAGGCTGCCCGTCAACATCAGAGAACTGTTGTGTGTACACCAAAACAATAGGCGGAGTTTACCATGCAAACTGAAAGTGGAGACCGCGCCGCAACACAAGCCCGCCAGAAAAGAAAGCTCAAAGAGGCAAGAATCGCATTATCAGAGGTTTTTCAGAATAAAAAAGAACGGTCCAATAATATTAGTGAAATATAAGTATTATTGAGGAGAAGGATAGATGTGGTGGGGGGTTTTAGTAGTACTGAATATGATCTTGAAGAGTGGATGTGAGATGTGAGAGAGATGGAGAGCAGCTCCTTCCGGGTTAGTTACCTGGTTGGCTATGGCGGTGGGTGCCTTGTTGCCTTGTGGCCTTGGCTGTTGTATAGGGCAACCACCAAGTTCGCAGCTGTTTCCGGTGATGCTCCAGCAGCACTCTGCATAATTCTGCGTTCTACACGCCGCAATCTGCAACAGCAATTACCTGCATCCAATACACATTGGACTGATCGAAAATACCCTGGCCTGCAGTCGTGTCCATTATACATCGACGGAATTGGTCGTGGCACGTTCTTGATACTTTCCATCACCCCACTAAATACCTTCAAATACCTTCGAGAATGGCACAGGTAGAAAATTCACCTGCAATTGCTCCAATCGGACGCTTTCATTGACCAACTTGTTCAAAACAGAAAGCAGCAAAATCTCTCGCCGCCCGTAACGCAGCAACCCTAAACCGCACACACCTCATCACCCTCGCCCTACACGCCTTATTCCTAACGCTAAACTTCCTCTTCAACCGACCCAGCGCTCTCACCCGCTATTTCCTTCTAAGTCTCCCCGCGCTCGCGATCGAGTTCTACCTGGAACGACTCGGCCGTCCCCGCTACAGCCCCCAGGATGGATCACTAAAATCCGCGGGCGAGGACCTAGGGGCAAAAGGTTTGACGGAGTTCATGTGGGATGTGAACTATTGGACATGGGGATGTATTGGTGCTGCGTGCGTTTTTGGGGATAGGGCTTGGTGGTTGTACCTTGCTGTGCCGGTGTATTCGGGTTATTTGGCCTGGACGACGTTCTTTGGGATGAAGAAGGGACTGGCTGGCTTGGGKGGTGCCGGGAGTGAGGATGTGAGTGGTAGTGGTGTCGGTGCGAGTAAGAGGCAGCAGAAAATGGAGAAGCGTGGTGGTCGTGTGCAATACCGGTAATTTGTTTGCATCAATATTTTGATATTTGGGCATTAGAGGTTGCATTATTTGGTAGGGTCTGTCTATCATGAAGCTTACATGTATATCTCGAGTCGGACGATGATTGTCTTTAATGTCTGGGAAGGCTTCAACAGCATATAAAACACGCTATATTAGCTTAATCATCGTCATGTGCATAATCTTCCAATCATTCTGTACATTATACTGACCTGAACCAGCAGCAATAGACATGGAACAAATAACAAAAGCATTGCAGTCATAATAAAACAAGGGTCCTTTCATTAGAGAAAAAGTAAATCAAAACAATCACAGACATCAAGATGAACGTATTCAAACATACAATCAGTAGAACAAATGCGTATTCAAAAGACAAATCAAATAACCGCGTAAGAGGATATCGTGGTTTATAGCCAAGGGAACAAAGTAAATGACATGACAACATCACTAATCCACCATATCGCGTTTTCACTTCAAAGCGTATGGCCAAGATCAATAGCCATTTTTGTACTTCAAGTTGAGTGATTGAAAAGTTACAGCTCGTCCTTGATCTTGTTAGTTGCGCTGCTGATAACGCTTTCAGCCGATTTGACGACTTCAGACTGAACCTTGGCCGCACCATCGCCTACGTTCGAAGCGAGGTAGGCAAGCCGAGCTTGTGCACTTTCAACAGCTAGTGCCAACTTGCTAGTGGCACTTTCAAAGGCTCCCTGCTGCTCTGGTTGAAGGACAGCGGAGGCTTGCGAGTGAATGTTCAAATAAGCATCACTCATCATAGACTCGGCAGCGGCGACGTTGTCCTTGACTGCAGAGGTGACGGAGTCATATGCATCGCTGGCGGCACTCATCGCACCTTCAGCACGTCCAGTCGGAGTGCCGTAGATGGCTGTGCTGATCGCAGTCTGAGCCGAGGAAAAGGCGGCGTCCACTTGAGACCGAGCGACTTCAATGTACCCCGGATGGGTTCCATAGATGGCTTCGCTGACTTGCGAAGATGCGGAAGAGTATGCATCAGCGGCTGCTGATGTTGCTTGTTCGTAAGGCCCCTTGCTAGTACCGTAGATGTAGCCGCTCGCGGCGTCTACGGCAGAGTTCAATTGGTCCGTTGCTGCGTTGACGATGTCGTCTAATGCAGGTGGTGGTGTGGCGTGGGMAGCGACAAATGAGGAGGCGGAAGAGTAAGCGTCATTCGCGTAGCTAGATGCTGAGGCAAGTGCTTCAGCGGGATAGGGTGTCTCATATGCTGATCGGAATCTGCTCATGACACTTTCAGTGAATGAAGGCTCTTTGCCTACAACAAGCTCAGAAACGAAGCTTTCGAGAGCTTCGTATCGCGATACTTGAGCGTCATACAGCTGCTGAATATAAGGTGCCGGTGTGCCGTAGATCTGCTCGCTAGCTTGTGAAATGATACTCTCCCAGCGTTCAGAGGCTTGGCTGGTAATCGACTCAAAGGTTCCAGTGGGTGTTCCATAAATTGCTGAGCTGGCAGACTCGGAAGCTACAGACAACGATTCCGATGCTGCCGACATGGCGTCGCTGTATCTGGACAGTGCATCATCAATCAAGCCACGAGCAGATCCTCCGCCATTGTTTGCTGCTGAGCTGGCGGACGAAATCACAGCAGCCAGGCTGGAAGAGGCAAGGTCGGAAATGTACTGGTACTCACTGATAGCACTTTCCAGAAGAGCTTCAGGGTTCAAAGGTGGTGGAGTTGGAGTGGGGGTCGGCTCTTCGAAAATCACATTGGATGCAGAAGAAACGAATGCCGAATAACGATCATGGGCCAGGCCAATAGCCTCATAGTAGCGGCGCTGGGCGTCAAGAAAAATAGGGTCGCGTGTAGCGGTAGGGGTTGGCGCAATTGTCGCCTTTAAACTAGCAAACTGAGCCGAGGCCGCACTGAGGCCCTCTTGCAAGCGCGATACGGCAACAGATGATACAGACTCGAGTGCGGATGATTTGGTATGAGTGCCGGCGAAGTTGTAAAAGACGGAAGAGGCACTGCATTTCATGTTAGCTCAAAGATGAGTGATCAAATAGTAATGGACAACTTACGCTGAAACAGCCTGCTCATACTTTTCCGACGCAGCAGTAGCGATCTGCTCGCCGGGCGATGGTGTTGTTCCGTACAGGACGCTTGAAGCAGCTTCTAAAGCGCGAGAATACTGTTCGYTAGCCATAGAGGCCGCTTGCTCTCCGTAACTGGGAGCGCTAGGCTGGGTAAAAAGGGCATCCCCAACAGCTCTAGTAGCTTCTGCGTATCGTTCACCGGCCTCGCTGGCTAGACTCTTAATATGATCGGCAAAGCTGGTTTCATCCTCGTCATCATCAAATATGGGCACTTGATTTGTTACAACTTGAGCCGCAACTCCTCCCCAGACTGTACTCTCAATGATCACTGCCTCGTCCTTTGCTTGCTTGGAATCAAGGTGTTCAAGGTCATCTGCGTAAGTCATCTCGTTGGCTTCGGTATTGCCTGAAGCTTCTGGAGTCGCGTCTGCTAGTTCGATTTTCACAGTAGTCGTCTCGGTCACGCTTTCGACAACGGTAGAGGTTTCTTCAGGCTCGCCCGTCTCTTGGAGTGGCTCCTCAGATTCGGCTTCCTCTACAGTCTCCTCTTCGGGTTTGGGCAATGGCGGAGGCGCCTCAGTTCTAGTTTCGAAATCCTCGCTCACTTCCCTGGCCTGGATCTTCCACTTGCCAACGTCTTTCAAACGCGCAAGTTCCTTGGCTGCGTCTTCGGCAACAGCCATTCCGCGCCCGAGAAGATCATTGGCCGTAGCCCTGGCTTCCTCGACCTTTTCATGCTGCACACCAGCCAGGAAAACTTCTTCTCTCCACTCGTCGAATTGCTTCCTCAGCGCGTGATATTTCTCCCAGTCCTTGTAGGTAACAAAATCCATCCAAGCCCATCGCATGCCAATCTCTTGCAGTCCCAAGTCGCGAATTCCGTCCAAAACTTCCAGAGTAGAGTGGGCAGCGGCTGTCACCCGGCGGTTAAGCTCCTGTTCAAATACATTGTACCATTCGCGGAGCGCGTGAGCACGGTCTCTGATGGCACCTCCTGACGAGCGTATATACTGTAACAGATCATCATTCGCTTTTTGCTCTTCTTCAGGTGCATCATATGGCGAAAGTCCTTCAACGAGGGAGGTGATATGTCGCTTGATCTTCGAAATCTCGTGTTCTTGAACTGTTTCTAATGCCTCAATCAAAGATTCAGCATGCTTCTTAGATCCGCTTTCGAGTTGACTGGTAACAATCTGCTTGACTCGCTCTCCAAGATCATCGACACCATTATCAGCAGCCACTGCGAACTTTTGTTGCCAAAGCAGTAGATCAGAAGCGACTTGTTCTCTCGTCTTTTCCTTCTGCTGCTCCGGGGTCAGAGATGCTTGGGCCTCCACAGTCTTAGTTGTGGATTGTGTGACTTCTGTAGTCTGCGAGGTACTGATTGAGGTCGGTGTAGGTGCAGCAGTTGTTGTGGTCAAAACCGCAGTAGAGCTTATGCTGTCCAAATTAGCACCTTTCAGAGAAGTCAGATAATTACTTTAACTTACCCTTCAAACTCATCCACCACAGTTCTCAATTTCTTGCCTTCACGGTAGGAAGCTAATCTCTCCCCAATTTTGACGAGTTGTGGCTCGACATTTTGGCTGTACAATCCGGTGATGGTAGGTATGAGATTGCTCTTGACAAAGACAGCTAGCGTGGTCCATCCTTCATGAGCCATGGGAACAACTGTCCCGGAAACAAGGTCCTGGCTAGAGGAATACGCCTGGATGACGAATGGCTTCGAACGGGTATAGAAAGGAAGAATGTACCCTTCATGTATATTCGTTGCATGGCTGGAGATTGTATCTGTGTATGGTGTCACAACTGCGGTGACTTGTTGTACGTAAGGATCTAATTTGTCCTGATACACAGTTTGCGCTCTGCTCTGGATGGTCTTGATTTGAGGCACTGCTACGGACTCCCATTTCTCCTGACCATATTCGGTAACGTGGGCGATAGTAGGAGCACCATACGTCTGATACCCAAATTTGGCGAGTTTTGAAGCAGGAGTATAGACGCGCTCATTGAACGTAATAGCATAAGGTCGTGCTTGGTCGACGTAAGGCGCAGCGTAAGCTTGGTAATAGCGGTCGACATGGGGGTCGATATAGGAGCGCGTGATTAAATAGGGCTTGCAAACACGAGGAGAGGATTCATCCAAGCCCGAGAGATCAGACGGACATTGGAGAAAAGGAGTCAGAACCGTATACCAGATAAAAAGCCTAGATGAATCAGTATGTCTGTTGAAGTAATTTTCGTCCGGAATTATGTACAAACCTCACAGCGAGTGCCAGAGACCATCGGAAGTAGCCTTGTCGTGACTTCTCTTTCTTCCCAGCGGCAGCCTGAGTTGATCCATGAGTCTTCCCATTCAAATTCGTCCCATTCTGTGTAGCGCCCATTTTGAGCCCGGTCGGTATCGCGGCGAGTGCTTATCAACGGTCCGATAGTCGATGTTAGAGAATCACTGCGACCAGGCCGACCCTGCAAGCTTTCCACAACCTTTTTCAGAGCCTCTGGCTTAGTTGCTCATGCCGAAAAGTAATTCGAGTACTAGCTTTGTTGTGCGTGCCGAGGATGTTACCGCGTGGCCTGAGCACACGTCGAGAATGAGAATTGCCTTCGAGGAATCACAACAAAAATACACTTACTATAGATGGTAAGTGGTAAGTGGTGAGCTGAGGTCGATTCTTCCTTTGAGGTTGTCAACAATACTTGGAAGGTGGTGTGACAAAAAGTGCAAGTTCACGATAAGAATTACGCGGGTGGTGTGCAAAACAAGAAGGACTGCTGCAGCCTGCAAGCCAGATGTTGGCTGAGATCATAGCTTGAGCCCAGACTGGCGGCTTGGCCTATGAAACCGCGGCCAAACCAGAGGAGTGGGGACTACGGGGCTGGTATTGAGGCCGTATGGTACTGTTATTCTTCACATGACAAACAAAGCTCACAACCAGGCAATAGAATCTGTAAGATACTCGAACATTTCTCTTCGAGAAATCAATGGATAGAATTCTATTTCTAGCTGTTGTCTCTTGATGGAGTTTTATCTCCAGAATTAGCTGCCACTCACCGTGACTGATACACAAATACACACAGTCGTAGGATCAAACAAAGAGACGTATCACATAAATTACACGTTACACAGCTGCCCAGTCGGTCTTAGCGCCGAGCGCTGAGGCTAATCTCCACTAATTCCGGCACGTCGACGTCAACTCAACTCTAAAAAAGCCCCAGACAGCCAGCACCACCATAGCTGGTCGTTTCTTTGATCGTGGCATCTCAAGCTAGAGAGCGCTAAGATCATGGCGGAGCAATTCAAGAACTGGATTTCTAYTTTTTATAAAAAATAAAACCGCCGGTAGCTCCAGCGACTACATAGTATAATAACGACCCGGGACAAGTCTGGTCCAATTTCTGAACTACGTGTAGCCATTAACAGACCGTTCGCCGACATTCACCACGTTGCATACCTAGTCAGGCTTTTATCGGACAGTATCCAGACTCCATGGGTAGCTCTCGCGAGTCATAGTCATCAGTGCGCCGACTACCATGGCAGCTTGAGCAGGATCAACTCTCAAATATTCGATCAAGCTGATTTACACCACATACAACCAATACATATGGTAGTCAAAGAACGAAGACCATTGGTTCACTACGTAAATCAGTCTACATACTACATAGTTATGATATATATATATATATATATATATAATTATATAATATCGTATTCGCAGATTGAGACTCTACGTGTCGACTGTGTGTATTGTAAAGTGGGGGCACTAGCCACAGTAGTGTGACAAGGTTCGATATGCGCCACACCTTGACTCCTCTGAAGATGTGGCGCGGTGCTAAGACATGCACTAGGGCAAACTCGGTTAGCGCACTTCTCAAAATGTGCTGCTGTGCTACGTAGATAGGCTGTCACTTTCCGCGGCTTACAGTTGGCAGTCAGTCATACAACGCTTCCCAACAAAGGACTGTTTGTCTCTTGCTCTTCTATTTTCAGATTCAACCTGACCGCTATCTTCCTCTTTAATCTTGAATCAGTGGGGTTGATTACTAAATTTATAGCTCATCTTCACCATTTGCTGACCCGCATGAATCCACCACTTTACTCATAATCAGCTGTGCTCTGCACGACCACGATCAAAAGACATGTGCCTAGTTAATTTTTCCTTCTGCCGATAATTCGAAAAGAGTCTTATTTCTCCGCGATGGGCGCCGAGCAGGACTTTCGGTCCTTGCGGGGGTTAGCTCCGCTCCCTGACCTCATGAACGACCCAGCGTATGCGACGAACGCAGACAGCAAAGGCAAAGGCGTCGACGAACCAGATACGTGCCGAATATGTCGCGGTGAAGGGTCAGAGGAGGAACAGCTATTTTATCCCTGCAAGTGTAGTGGAAGTATAAAGTTTGTCCATCAAAGCTGCTTGATGGAATGGCTCTCGCATTCGCAGAAGAAATATTGTGAACTGTGCAAAACGCCATTCCGATTTACCAAGCTCTACGACCCTGGAATGCCATCGAAGCTCCCGGCCCCAATATTCGTCAGAGAGCTCGCGATACATGGACTCCGCTCTCTAGTTACGTGGCTGCGACTTGTCTTGGTCGCTTTCGTTTGGCTTGGGTGGTTGCCGTGGTCTATGCGTGCGATATGGCGGGCTCTGTTCTGGCTAGCGGATGGGCGATGGCCTAATCCTAACTTTGTGCAAGCATCGTTACCTGCAGCAAATCAGTCCGACATGCAGACGTCAAGTGTTATTGACCAGACGCTGTCCAGTGATACCGCAGCATCTTCCGCCACCCAGGCAGTATCTTCGATTTTGAACATTTCCAACGAAGAGCCCCTGGGCTTCGCCGTTGCCAAAAGAATTCTTCTGAAAATTCTCCTTCCAACTTTGTCAACTTCCACTGGAGGCAACGCTAGCCAAGTTTCGTCTATTCCTTCTGGCCGCGTGCGTCAGCCCTCTTGGCTATCAAATGTTACCCTTCTCAACTCTTTGACGCCATCGCCGACGGTGAACAATATTGTGATAGATACCCTGGAAGGACAGTTGATCACATTGCTAGTGGTAGTATCGTTCATTTTAGTGTTCTTGATTCGCGAATGGGTTGTTCAGCAACAGCCGGCAGTCAATATTGCCGAGGACGAGCGGGATGCTGTAGTACGATTGATGGCCGAGAATCGAAACGAAGCTGAGGCTGTACCTCCGGCTGCTGAGGAGGAGCATGACATGCCTTTCCTCGACGATGTAGATTTTGCTCAAGCCGACCATGGGCGGGATGAACACGATTATGCCAACAACGATGACGAGTCTCGAGCTAGCAGTGCACCCTCTTCGCCACGATCGATACCTATTGATTCTCGCCCCGCCTTTCAAATGCGAACAAGCTCCCGCCCGACATTGCGATCGAGGAATGCTCTAGATGATGCCTCAAATATTCGACGAACCATTGAAGAAACCGTGAGCGAACCAGGCGGTCACACTTGGCCCGGCATAGACACGTTCAAGGATTTGTGGCTTCGTGGTGATGGAAATCCCGATGAAATACTACGCATTATTCAAGAGGAAGGTCGAGAAGACGAACTCAGTTGGGTTGTTAATGCTATGACGACTCTCAAGCGAGGCAATGCCACTCGTCGCACATCTTCAGGCAATTATGACTTCCTGGACCGTCACCAGGAAGCATCTCACGAAGGCTCATCATCTGTCAGCAACAGACCGATTCCTGAACTACCCAACAATGCTAGTTCGGAGTCTTCATTTGAAGTTTTGGAATCTATGGCACCTCCAGCAACCTTGAACAACGGACCTTCTCAAACAGACAATTTTGAGCTACCCCGTGAAACGATCGATTGGTCAGACGGAGAGGGAGAGATAACTTATGAAAGAACCACAGCTACGGAGGTTGCACCGGCACCTTCAGTTCAGGAACCAGCCTTCGAACCTATTTCTGAGATTGCTGGTCCTACTGCTCCCGAAAGTGGTGACCGTCAACTTCAGGAAACTACCGTCGCTGCTCCCCGCACGTTTACAAACCGTGTTTTCGATTGGTTTTGGGGAGATCTCGAAACCCCTCAAGAGCCAGACACCCATGTCGAGGATGTTGAGCATATTGTGGTAGACGCTGCGCTCGAGGAACCCTTTGTCCCATTACCAAACAGGCAAAATGCGGCGGCTGATGCGCCCGCTCCGAACCCATGGCGAGAACCGGCAGCTCCTGATCCCGAAAATCGTGATCCCAACGACGTCGATGCTGTTGAAGAAGGTGATGATTTTGAGGGTATCTTGGAGTTGATAGGTATACAAGGACCAATATTCGGCCTTCTACAGAATGGTGTATTCTGCGCTCTTTTGATATCCTTCACCATAGCCGTCGGCATTTGGCTACCGTACCTTTGGGGGAAAATCGCTCTGGTCTTCTTCACAAGTCCTGTGCGACTCTTGGTCAAAGTTCCTTTGGCAATGCTCTCTATTGTAGCGGATGTGATTGTCGATTCTCTTATTGGCAGCGTTGGATACGTCCTGTATCTGGTTAGCTTCATCACGAGGAACCTTCTACGTCCGGTGGCGGGATTCGTACCATTCATAGATCGCATTTCACAGAACTCCTCCATCACGCAAACATCGTTGAGCCTCATCGACGGTAGCAGCCAAAGGCTCAAGAGAGTGCTAGGAGGATTTTTTGACTTCCAGGATTCTGACCTGCCTATGTTCTCAGTGCTTGCTCACCAAGCATTACGCATTCATGAGACCCGCATTTCAACTATATTCCACTTCATCTTCGATGGAATGAAGTTCGTTTTGCATGACATACCCATGAAGCTTCTTTCGGCCGATTACAGAAATGGCTTGCTTGTCGCAGTATCGAGCGTCAACATGACTACTACTCTACAAGGCGCCAAAAATGAATCAATCAGTCTTGCACATTCGGTTTTCTCATCGCTTGGAAAATCCGAATTGGACAACGAGACTGCACTTCTCATCCGCCCTGACTACGATCTTGCACGGTGGGATACAAAAGACCGAATCATTGCCATTGTGATCGGATATGTCTTTGCTTCTCTTCTTGGAATTTTCTACTTGAAGGTGACCGGCTTTTTCAGTGGAGCGAACCGGGAGCAAAGGCCCGAAGGTGTCGTTGCTGAAATACTGAACCAGGCGGGCGGTGTTATGAAAGTGATTCTTATCATTGGCATCGAAATGCTTGTCTTTCCTCTTTACTCTGGACTGCTCTTGGATCTGGCTTTGATGCCATTGTTTGAGAGAGCTACTTTTGCTTCAAGGGTTGCATTCACATTCGCATCACCACTCACCTCGTTGTTCGTGCATTGGTTCATAGGCACTTGCTACATGTTCCACTTTGCTCTTTTTGTGTCAATGTGCCGTAAGATCATGAGAACCGGCGTACTTTGTAAGTAAATCCCCCTTGACGTTTTTGACTTGATGCTGACAATTCATAGACTTCATACGTGATCCCGATGATCCAAACTTCCACCCAGTGCGCGATGTTCTTGAGCGTGACATCATCACACAACTACGAAAGATTGCATTTTCTGCTTTAGTCTACGGTGGTTTAGTTGTCATTTGCCTGGGTGCCGTGGTTTGGGGCTTATCCTACGCCTTTGTCGACGTCCTTCCAATCCATTGGTCATCAAATACGCCAATTCTTGAGGTTCCTGTCGACCTACTATTCTACAACTTCGTCATGCCTGTCATCTTGCGAGCAATTAAACCCTCAGATGGCCTGCATAGTATGTACGATTGGTGGTTCCACAAGTGTGCTCGGCACTTGCGATTGTCGCAATTTCTACTTGGAGAGAGAAACAAGGACGAGGAGGGGCATCCCATTCACCGTTCATGGCGGGATATCCTATTCGGAAACCTAGGTGATGTAGAAAATCCCATCACTGGTGATGACGACGAAGAAGCCGAGGAGAAAAGAAGCAAAGGCCCACTCTTCCTCCGTGATGGCAGATTCGTTCGTGCTCCGGCTTCCGATCAAGTGCGAATTCCCAAGGGTACCAAAGTTTTCCTTGATGTGTCCGAGGATAATGAACGTGCGGATGGCAACATAGACAGTGACGAGGGACTACATGGCAAGAAGAGTGAGATGTTCACTCAAGTCTATATTCCGCCTAATTTCCGACTCCGAATCTTTATTTTCATCTTCTTGATCTGGGTCTTTGCAGCCGTCACAGGAGTTGGCGTGACCATCTTTCCATTGGTCGTAGGCCGCCGGGTACTCTCATACTTTTTCCCACACGTCGCACGAATGAACGATATTTATGCGTTTTCAGTCGGCATGTCCTTGTTATTGGGCGTGGGATACACGGTTGCCTATTTGCGAGCTGGATATCAGAAGCTACAATCCGGACTTCAGCCAATGCTCTCCAACCCTGGGCAAGTGATCCGCGAGGTGACAGAATTCTTACTTCATGCTATGCGGCTAGTCTACCTATCAGCGGCGTTTGTGATTCTCATTCCATCTCTTTGCGCCTTACTTACGGAGCTCTATGTCCTGGTCCCGGTACAAACCTACACAAACGGCCAACAGGCACATGTTATCCACTTCGTGCAAGACTGGGCCCTTGGTGTTCTCTATGTCCAAATGGCCTACATGTTCCTGCAATGGAGGTCCAATTCACGAGCTGCAGTTGCGCTCCAAACGATTGTCAATGACGGCTGGCTACGGCCTAATACAGCCCTCGCTACCCGAGCACTTGTTATACCGGCCTTGATCTTTACGTTCTTGGCTGTGTCGCTCCCATTAGGCTTCGGTGTGATTGCCAAGGCGACAATGTTCCCAGAACCCACTACGGTCACACAATCCACAGTCTACCGCTACTCATACCCCACCACTCTCGCGGCATGCTTGGTCATGTATGCACTCTATCGACTCCGCAGACAGATTGATGTCTGGCGAGCCAACATTCGTGACGAAGTGTATCTAATTGGGGAACGACTTCACAATTTTGGCGAAAAACGAGCTAGAGAGGTCACGGGCGTCAACCGCCGTGTAAGCACATCATAGAGCATTTCAGGATTCAGTTAGCCATTATTGGTATTCTTTCTTTTTTTTCCCACCTTTTCTGTATGCAGAATATAGCGAATATTATGACTTATATCTAACAAAGTGGCATGCTTCCAGCCTGGCTCCTAGGCTTCTATCACATTGTGGCGACTGTAGATCGTCCACTAGTGACTCATGTAGTGTAACCTGCTAGATCGGATTCCCGGCTCGCTTTTTTATTGCCTAATCCATGCGTATAAAATGACATTGCCTAAAGGATGCTCAGCCACGCTATACTGATAGGCAACCCTATCTGCGCCACACAGAATTTGCATGCAATTTTAGTCTGCGCTAGTATTTCGCGCCTTACCGTATTGGCGCGTAGTCCATCCACTCTTTCTCCCCGTGACCCACCGCGACGCTGATTGCGCGCATGTGTCAGCCCCGGATTGCCGGGCGGCTATTGGCTGGGCAATAAGGCAACAAGATTATCGATCTCTCCAGACTCCACGATAGATTAAGCAGTAGCCTGGCTGCCGTTTGCCATCATCATCATTATTATCCTTCAACTCGCTGCCTTCTACTTCTTCACGACAATATAAAGGAGGAATTTCCGAACATCTTACGAATTCATGTCTCTTCTATTTTAATCGCTCACGGTCGAATACAACCGCCACAATGTCCGTCCTTCGGCAAGGAGGGTCCTACCTCCAACGACGTCTCACGAAGATGTATACCGACACAAAAACGTCCTGCGAAAGCGTCACAACTGCATCGTCCAAGGGTACCGATGACCCGGAGCTCGTGGCTCTGCACCGGAATTATCGCACACAAAAGGATAGATTATTAGCCTGGGGCCTGGATTGGAGCGATTCCAACGCCGCGCAACCAAACGATATCGACGAGTCGTTGACCGAAGCCGGGTTCAGCGATGTCGTGGCGAGTGTCATGTCCTCGATACAGGAGATACTCAATGAAGCGGAAAGGTTACAACATGGGGAAGCTCCGGCACTTCCGCCCAAGAATGATAGTGGCGAGTTACCGCCAAAGGAGGATCTGATGATGAAATCTCACTGGACAGAGGCAGATATCAAACGGTCGTATACTTTGTTGGATGACTTGACGTCGTGCATTGATACACTATACGAATTATCGCAGTCACGCCGGAATATGACTATGAGTATGGCCTCAACAGCACCAGATCAGTCCGGCAAGGTCAAAGCGCGGTCGCAGACTTCGATTCCAAAGTCCCTGAAGCCAGGTGGATTGGATGCTCATCGATCACTGTCGTTTGATTCGAAGCCGATGTCGTATTCGCACGATTTCGTCGAGAGCCCGGTTGATATGAAGGGGAAGACGTCTTATAGCAAACAGGAGAAGATTGATGTATCGCCATATTCTAATTTCCATGCTCTACCGATTGCGAGAAGGGAAGTTCCGGCGTTGGTGGAACGAAAAGTCAACGATTCTTTCTCTTCCACAAAACATCTCTTTATTGACAGGTCGACGTTACAGCTTTCAGGCGCATCCCATGCGAAAAGCCCGCCACCATATGAGCAGGTTGCTGCATCCGCGAATTCCCGGATCATTGGTCGTGTGCAGACCTCTGCTACTCCATTTATGACTGGGTTGACCAAGGAATCGACGATCCCCATCCTTGTAGAGTTCACGCCCATGATGCTGGAGTCTCAGAGTTCGGTGACGATTCCCGCCGCCCAGCGCTTGGAGAAAATCCATCGTTCTCTGGATCAGTTGGTGGAAAACTCTCGGGTGTCACACTTGGGCCTGTTAAGGTTTCTTGGCTATTACATCGACATGTCCAATGCTCGTTATGCATTCGTTTATCAAATGCCGGTGGACTATTTCCCATTCCTGAGCAATCCCAGCAATCTCCTTAAGGAATTGAGACCAAAGACTTTGGTTTCTTTGTTTCATTCTGGAGAAGATCATCAAGATATCCCGGTGCCGACTCTCGAAAGCCGATTCCGTCTCGCTTATAACCTACTTTTGGCCGTTCTGCACCTGAGGAGTCAAAATGTCGTTCATGGAAATATTAATAGCAGCAATATATTGGTCTTTCCAGGCTTGAATAATTCCGGTCAGGATGAGATTGGAAACTTGATCGAAGATTTACGACATCCCTACCTCACTTCACTTGCACAGTTTTCCGGCAATGAACCAACTCCCGAACCTCTGTCAGCAAGCATGTACCGCCATCCAGACGACAAGCGACTGCTCGAAGATGAGGTAGCATGGGCATACGATCTGTATTCTCTGGGTCTTGTTCTTTTGGAAATCGGTCTTTGGGCACCCATCAGCCGTCTCTGGAAGATGAAGTATAATAATGCCATGTTCAAGCAACGCATTGAAAACGTCTATATCAAGAAGCTGGCTTCGAAATGCGGCAACGCCTACCTGCACATCGTTCAACTCTGTCTTGACGCTCCGAACTTTTTGATGTCGACAGAACCCATGGCGGACCTAGGGTTCAGAGTTCCTAGGGTTTTCACCTACCCGACTCTGGAATTCGCAGAGCCTGACAGCCAATTCGCCTTCTCTGCCAATTTCATCTTCACAATGAGCAAGATTTTGTCTCAGTTGTGTGCTATTGATATTTACTCTCCTCCTCCTTCTGCGGATCTTGACGACTGTCTACCACTAGCTCTCGGTCGTGATCTTGAGTCTGAGCCGGAATCGATCGACAATGCGCCTTCAGCAAATTTTGCCAATCTACCGATCGAACACACTTCATTGCATCAACCTTTTCGGGGTGACTTCCAGGATAGCAAAGCAGTCCATGAGGTAGTCGACTCCCCAACAGAAAAGAAGGTCAAGAAGCGAACAGTGAAGAAGTTAACAAACGCCGAAATCCCGCAGGAGCATCTGAGCCAATGGAACTTTTACACAATGCCAAAGCTCAGCAAGCTTCTACACAGAATACTCAAAGACTCTTCAGAGTCCTGCACGGCCTCTTTGATGATGACTGGTGAGAGCGTGGAAACCGCCAAGACGACTATCTGCGTGACTTGCTCGAATGTGAAGAAAGTTCGAGCCATTCTTAAAAAGTACTTTGAAGTCGAGCAGGACTGGGATTTGATTGTCCTCCGCGGCGACGTCAGCAGATCAAAGGTTCCTAGGCGGCGACGACGGAGAGCACATTCTTCAAACTCACCTGAAACCGATGAAGCTGCCTTTGTGCAACCAGATCTGAACCCTCATTATCAGCAAAAACCTCTGTGTGGGGCGTCGATTGGTGCGTTTAAAAATGAAGAGCACCTACCGCCTGTTTCGTATGGTGGTGCTATTCTGATCGATGGAATGCCGTACGGTATGACCGTTCATCATATGCTCGAAGCGCCTAGTGAGGATGAAGATGAAGACGAGGACGAGGCCGAAGCTGAGGAGACGTTACCGCGGTCTTCTGCCAATCGAGCCGAAAACATGAATTTAACGTCCGGTAATGACCTGACTTCTACATGGGGCGACCGAGATCCCGAAACCGACTACGAGCTTGAATTCACCGACGATGATGACGATGATTCCGCCTCTCAAGAAGGCGGCGATTACTGGCTCTCGGACGACGAATCATCCGATGAAGAAGAATTCTACGATCCATACGACGTGGACGACGCAGCATCGATCGGAGATACGGCTGGCGTAGAACCAGATGATGATCCGCAATTGCTAGTTACTCAACCTGCGATTGATGATGTGCATGAAGATTTCTTCCCGTCTCCGGAGGATCGGGACGATGAACATCTCGCCTCGCACAGTTTGGGTTATATACATGCATCATCGGGCTTGCGTCGGTGGACGAGAAAAGGCATCAAACACGAGATTGACTGGGCATTGATTCAACTCAATGACAGTCGCATGGACGTCAGGAACGTCATTTCCAGACCGACCCCAGACAGACCTCCACAACAGCCTCAACAAACTCATCGCCAAACCCTTCAACCTAACCGAACATCGCCCATCTATCTAACAAAAGTAGCCCGCGTCGAGGAGATGGGAGGTCTCAAAGTCCAATGCTGCGGCCGAACAAGCGGCTACCAGCACGGTAAAATATCACCTGCAATGACACTCGTAAAACTCCATGGCCGCCAATCATTTTCCACCAGTTTCTGTGTTGATGGAAATTTTGGAGGTATATTCTCCCTTTATGAACAATGGAAAAAAGACGAATAGTTGCTGACGTTGTGTGTTTGAATATGTAGTGCCCGGCGATTCCGGCGCATGGGTCTTTGAAGCCTCCAGCGGCCGCGTGTGCGGCCATGTCCTCGCGTACTCCGAGCGAAGTCGAACCGCATACATAGCGCCCATGCAAGTCCTTCTCGAAGACATTTCTCGCACCCTCGGCGCCTGCACTGTCGAACTCCCCGGCTCTCAAGGTGACGACAGCATCTCGTCAGCAGCAATGTCTCGAATTTACGACCAACAACAGCAGCCTCGACGCGGTGGGTACAGGGATATATCCATCATGGCCGACCATCGTCATCATAACCAGTTGAATCTACCCATCGAACTAGGACGAATAAATCTGAACCCGCTTGAAGACTCAACTGCGTCCGCGGCAAGTGTGCGTTCCTCAATCAATAGAGCGCGAACCCATCATCTGGGTGAAGGACCGGGTTCATCATATCATCGCGCTGGACCGCCGCCGGTGATGACGCGGGCTGGGGGGATGGAGAGGCAACCTGCTTGATAACTTGCCAGGCTACACTTGCCTTTATTCGTTGTCGTCTTTTGCTATTCATCGCTCGTTTTTATCTTACTCGCTGGAATTATTTTGACATGTTATTATGATACCATATATACCTTGAATTGATTTGCTATTTTTATGATTTCAATATGCTCGTATGCATGTGCTTGAGTAGGTTACTTAAATTAACCAGACATTGAGACTTACTCCAGAGTTTTCGTCGAGCGATCTTTGAAAAAAAAAAAACCATGTTTATTAATTACTGTGTTGTTAATAGCAAGGAGAAGTCATTGAAGTAGTAATAAGGAAATTCATATTGCACACTAATTCATAAAAATCAAATCATCATGCCACAAAAAGAAACAAGAAAAAAACAAAACATCAAACGTAGTAAAATCATATAATAAGAAAAGGAAAAACATAAATTCCTCAATCACCCTTTCTAAACCACCTATATAGTGAAAGGCAAAACAACGAGCACCGAAATGAAAATGCTATGATTCAACGACAGACAACAATTTATACCGATCCGAGATACTTGAGGACAGACTCACGCTCCTCAGCAGGCAACATGCTCAACACTTGCTGAACACCCTTGAGACCACCTTCCTTGTTACCAATCAACAGCGAAGCAACGTCGGATGCGATAGTCTCGGTCTTCAGGGCCTCAATCTTGGAGTAGATGCCCTTCTTGTTCTCTTCGTACCAGAGAGCAACTTTGCGGTCGTTGTGTTCAAATTCATCGTCCAGCAAGTTGCTCCAAGACAGAAGAGTGCTGAGGTGAGACTCACGAGCAGATGATGTAGGAGCAACAATGCCGCTGACAGGGATAGCACCGCTCTTGGAGGTCTTGGGAGCAGGCTTGGGTTGCGCCTCGATCATGCGCTTCAGGATCAACTCTTCGCTCAAACGACGGCGTAGACGCCAGTAGAAGAATCGACGGGCGTTCTGCCATTTCAGAGGCTTACGGATGGTACCCTTGGCCTCCATACGTCCGGCACGGTCGTGAAGATCGGCGAATTGCAAGGCAATTTGCATGTAGACGGGGAGAAGTTGTTCTTCGCGGGCAGCCATCTGGACCTTAATCTCAGACAACTGCTCGTTGCTGAGGGACTTGTCCTCAAGCTGTCGTCGAAGCTCGCCATAGGTAGCGTCCAAGCGGGCCATGGTGTCGAGCTGCTTCTCGCGACGGTACTTGATGTTGACGATACCCTCGGGCTCCAAGACACCACCACGTGCCTCCTCGTCAGCGTACATTTCCATTTGTTCGGGATTGATCGTGGGATCAATGACGACCTAAACATGATTAGCAATGTTATAATATCATTAAGTGTGTTGTAACTTACCCATGAACCACCACGAAGCTCGCCGAAAGGTGGGATATATACGAAAATGGGCTGCTCGTACTTGACAAGAGCATCAACGATGTAAGACCCGTACTTGAGCACTTCATTGTACATGTCACGCTGACCACCAGAGAAACCACGCCAGTTGGCGAGGATCATCACAGGAAGCTGTTCACCGTTGTTGAAGTCACGCAAAGCTTGGGCAGTCTTGAAAGCAGAGTTGGGGAACCAAACACCACCAGCCTCGGTAGTGACCATCTCCATAGAGTCGGGGTTAGCAGGGTCGGCGGGAGTGACGTTATCGACCGAGCGAGACTCGACAGCGATAACACCCATAGGAATACCACCAAGGCGGGCACGACCAACAACAACGGTTCTAGCCCAACCGCCAAGAGACTCCTCGAAAGAATCCTTGTCGAAGAGACCAGTCAAGAAGCCATCTTCTTCCTGCTTTCCGCCAATCAACCATCTGACATCGTAAGGTTGACGAGCAGGAGGGACGAAGGTGATGTCGCGGTCCCAGTTGTCGGACAATGGGCGGATTGGTACAGGAGCACCCTTCTTGTCAGGAACGAATGACAACCAGTCGACGATCTTCTGAATACCCTCAAAGTCATCGTTGGCAGTCATGTGGGACACACCATTCTTGTACATGATCTGGGTACCACCGAGCTGCAAGTTGGAAGTGTAGACCTCGCGTCCAAGCAACTTGTTGATAGCGGGAGCACCAGTGAGGATGATAGGCTGGCCCTCGACCTGGATCGCACGTTGACCGAGGCGGACAAGGTAGGCACCAATACCAACGGAACGGCAGGTTACGAGGGKGATGGTGAAGATATCCTCGTAAGCACGAGAAGTCTCACCAGCAATCAGACCTGAGCCACGGAGACACTCAACACCGAGTCCGTCCTTAGCACCGATGACAGCAGTGATCTTATAGCGTTCTTCGCCATTTTCGGTCACAAGCTCAGTAATAACCTCCTTCTTCTTGCGCTCATCCAACTTGGCCTTGAACTCGGGAGTCAAGTACAGGTACTTGAAGCCAGCCTCGGGCTTGGCAGGATCGTTCCAGGCAACGTTTAGATAAGGAATCAACTCGTCAGCCATGCCAATGCGAGCACCGGAGTTGGCAGACAAGTAGACGCGAGGAATGCCAAGCTTCCTTGCCAATTCGGTACACTTGTGGAAGAACTTGTCTTCTTGAGGACCGAATGAACCGATCTGGTAAGTGATATCATTGGCAATGATGATGAAACGACGTCCCTTGGGGTACTCGGGTGTGTAGGCTGTGACGATCCAACCGACCATACCGTGACTGTTAGTACCAGCCTCACGAGACACTTCAACAAGGTTGTCGGTGTCATCCAAGACAAGTTCGCTGTATTCAATGCATTCGCCAACAGGAGGACGCTTCTCAAGCAAGCCTGGAACCTTCTCAAGAGCCTTGGTCCAGCTGTTCTGGAATGCTTGACGGAACAGTTCTGGGAAATCATAGACGTATTGTGTACCCATGACGTGGGCCTTGTAACGCTTAGGCTGGAGCCACTCCTTGGTAGGATAAGGTGTGGACACGGCGCGCATGTGCATGGAGCCAACCTTAGTTGTGCCTCCAATGCTGTGGAAGATCCATTCACCCTTCTCGGACTTCTTCTCAATGTACAACTCAACTTGAATGACGAAACCGAAGGTGTTGTTGATGATGACACGCAGAGGATAAGGCTTGCCGGTAGCAGGGTCTGTGCACAGGATACGGATTTCAGCTCCAGTGACACGAAGTCTCCAGAGGCGGAGGCCGAATCTGTCCACGAATCCTGCCAAGGCATCCTCAACATCCTTGGGTTGCAGAGGGAATACTGGGGAAAAGTTGATGAAGATATGATTGAGATCGGAGTTGTTGTTTCCAATAACCTCAAGAGTGTCGAGGATATCGTTCATCAGTCTGTCAGCCTCAGATATAAGATATTCCACAGTAGGAATATCGTCTCGGAGACGGCCGGGACGAACGACAGCACGTGTGAAGTAGCGCTTGTCAACAGTAGTGCGGTCGACTTCAGGGCCCTTTCCAATAGCCTCGTAAACGTGGATATTACGGTTCTGAGTGAAAACAGGCTTGATCTTGAACTTGGACAAACGGCCCAGTTCAAGCTGGAAAGCCAAAGCAGGCTCGCTGTGACGGATACTCTCGTCCTCGTCGTACAAGGGTCCACGGAAAGTGAAGTAGCCTGGGTAGCTGCCATCCTTGTGTCCACAGATGAAAGTAACACGACGGATACCACGAGAGAGAAGGTCCTCCTTGTGGGCGGCGATGATCTTGTTGAACTGGGGGAAAAGATCGGCATCGTCAAGATCTTCAACGTCACGAATGGCGACGGTGCACACTCCGGAAAGTTCGCCGTTGCTATCTTGACGTTGAGGTGGTCGGCGCTTACCACTGAGCTCGGCAGTCAAAAGGTTCGACTCCAAAGACTTCTTTGCTTTGCCGGAGCTGCGAGGGAAAACATCAAGAGCGCGCACAAGTTGCTCTTCGACTTCTTCAAGATATTGCACAGGAATACAGACACCCTTTCGTGGAGCTTCGCTCGAATCCTCATTGACCAGGTAGGACATGTCACTGATGGAATGAATTCTCTTGAAGGGATTAGGGCCGTCAGCGGTAGGTGTGCCCGGGGTGGATGGGTGGGAAGAAGCGATGGGAAGGCCAAAGTCGGCTTGACCCATCTTGCCCAAAGCGAAGTCCCAAGAGATGAAAGGTTGTTCGCTATCAGTGTGGTATTGGATACCCTTCAGAGTATAGGCACGGTAAGCACGGCGAATATAGACTTCCAAAGCGGCCATTGTGACCCACTGGTCAGAGTGAGAGAAGAACAGGGGAAGAACGTCGAAGACCGTGAACTTAGAGTCGACAACTTCCTTCAAGACTTCAAAGTCTGGCTCTCGGTGATCCCAGCCAGCCTCCCCGTAACGGGATTCGACCACGGATGAGCGGAGAATGTGCTCCATCTGGGTAGCTCTCTCCTCAAGGGAAGGCAAAGCAGCCTGGATAAGTAACTCACGGGCCTTAAGAGCAACCTTGGAAGCAGCGCGAGACTCCAACTCTGCAAGCTTGCGGAGGACAGGCTTGAAATATTTTCCTACGTTGCCAACATTGGGCTGGTTGGGGCGGTATATATCCATAATGGCGAGGATAAGGTTGTTCTTGGTGCCAACCTTGGTGTGAGAAAGTACGATCTGGATTGCGGAGCGAATGTCTTCCTTATTCTCATCACGCAATTTGAGGACAACTTCTTCGTCGCGAGTGTTCCGTCCAGTGAAACGGCTTTCGACGGAGTAGTATTGCTCGAGGAGATCGATGAATACGTTATATTCGTGAACTTTGAGACCGTCCATGTAAAGCTCAATGATGTGCACAAGCGGAGACAAGGTAGTCTTGAGAATGTCGGCATCTCCGGGGTTGACATTGTCCTCAATGAACTTGACAATGGTTTTCTGAAGTTGCTTGGCGGGGAACTCGGCTTGACGAGAACGAGCACGTTCAACGACCTGTGAGGCTTGAGTAGCAAGCTTGCCGGGCATACGGGTGTGAAGAGCAGCAAACTGGGCGTTCCATTCACCGTATGGGAGCTCAGGGTTACGCAGGACTTCGATAAGATCCTTCAATGTTTGTTTCATGAGGAACTGATTATCAAAACCCTTCAGGATGTTCTCCAAAATGCTGCGTAGAAGAGTATACTTCTGAGGAGGCTTGTTTCCAACGATTTGAGGAGGACCAATATCGGGGAGCTGTCCAGTGAATGGCTGAGCATGCTTGACACGGGATGGGTCATCTAATGCCAATATACCGAGAATGTCACCAGCCTCGAGAGTGGCTCCGGGCTGCTTAATGAACTGTACAGTACCGTCCTCTTGGGCAATCAAAGGCATGTACATCTTCATGACCTCGACCTCAGCGAAAGGCTGGCCAGCCTTGACATGTTCGCCGTTCTCCACGGTGAACTTAACGAGTTTACCAGGGCTGGGAGTACGCAACTGGGTGGGGTCGTTTTCCTGCTCCAAAAGACAGGTCTTTCCGTCAACACTCATACGAGTAGCAGCAGCTTCCTCTTTCCAGTAGACGTTGTGGCTTCGGCCGTTCATCAAAACAAGTAAGCCACCGTCAGCCAAAGCACGCACACCAACGGAGCACTTGGAGCCGTTAATGAATAAATGATAGCTATCAGGGCTAGCTTTGGTGGCTGTGAATTTGTAACGGTAACCCTCGTAGATAAACTCCACTGGGAAGACGGTCTTGAGAACCTCCTTAGAAGGAACTTGACCTCTCTCCAAGTTGGATTGGTACTCGGCGATGCAAGCTTCACTGGCTAGATGAGCCCGTGTAACAGCACCACAGATGACAGCCAAGGTTGAGTCAGGACGCTCAGCAGTAAGTTTGTTAGTGATCAGTTGGTCCAGCCAGCCAGTTGTGATAGTGTTGTCCTCGAAAGCGGGGGTCTCGAGCAACTTGATGAGGTATTCAACAGTGGTTCGGAAATCACCACGAATGCTAAGTTCCTTCAAAGCAACAACCATGTGTTTACGAGAAGCCGTACGGTTTTCACCATAAGCGAAGATGTGACCGAACTGAGAATCGGAGAAACTGTGGATACCACCAGACGAACCGACGGAGAAGTAACCCCAGACGTTGGACGAACTACGGAAGTTGAGCTCGTGCATGGTACCGCTAGAAGGCTTAAATCCCTCACCGGGATCTTCGGAGGTGATACGGCAAGCTGTGCAGTGACCCTTGGGCTGAGGACGACGCTGAGCGGAGCGGCTGTCTTCCTTGGAGAAGTCAAAGTCGATGGGAGAAGAGGTGTGAGGGTCAACACCGTACAAAAGACGGATGTCGCGAATGCGGTGAAGAGGAATACCCATAGCAATCTGCAATTGAGCAGCGGGCAAGTTGACGCCAGTAACCATCTCGGTGGTAGGGTGCTCGACTTGAAGACGAGGATTGAGTTCCAAGAAGTAGAACTTGTCGTCGGAGTGCGAGTACAAGTACTCGACGGTACCTGCTGAAACGTAACCGACAAGCTTACCAAGGCTGACAGCAGCACGCTCCATAGCCTGGAAGGTGTTGTTGTTGGCAATGGTGACCGGAGCTTCTTCAATAATCTTTTGGTGTCGTCGCTGGACCGAGCAATCACGGCCAAAGAGGGAAATGTTGTTACCGTACTGATCGGCAAGCAACTGAACTTCCAAGTGTCGGGCGTTGCTGGCTAACTTCATGATGAAGATAGGCGATCCAGGTATTTCAGCCGCAGCGGCATTGTATAGAGTAGCGAAATCTTCTTCCCGCTCGACCTTTCGGATACCCTTACCACCACCACCTTCGGAGGCCTTAACCATGACGGGGAAGCCAATTTTCTTGGCGGCCTGCAAACCTTCCTCCCATGAGTGTGTGCAACCCATATCATAGACAAAGTCGTCAACAGTCACGATTCCATTCGCATCAACCTTGACCTCTTCGACGCCAGTTCCAGACCAGGGGATACACGGCACACCAGCATGTTGTGCGACGATGGTGGAAGAAATCTTGTCTCCGAGCGATCGCATGGCAGAGCCTGGAGGACCAATGAAGATGATCTTCTTTGGAGAGGCGGCCAAAGATTCGGGTAGCTTAGGGTTCTCGGAAGCGTGGCCCCTGATTGATGTTAATATATCTTTTTGTTTTCCTTCTGTAAGAGTTATGCGTACCATCCAGCCCACACAGCATGAACATTCATACGTTCAGCAATATCAACAATCAACTCCACGTTGGCGTAGTTATTGTTGTTAGTACCACCAGGTACTTCTACGTATTGGTCAGCCATACGAATGTAGTCGGCGTTGGCTTGCAAATCTTCGGGCGTCGCCATGACAGTGAACTGGATAGCGCGCTCATTTCCAAAAACTTCATATGCCCATTTTCGTACTGATCGGATCTCTTTCACGGCAGCAATACCGTTGTTAGCGATAAGGACCTAGTAGAATTAGTACTCGGCGGGTCAGAGGTGCATTGTTAGACTGTGCATACCGATGTGATGACGGAGTGACCATCGTGAGCAGCAACAAAGTCCTTGACCTTGCTTGGGGGAGCAAGATCTAGCCTGTTACCGCCAATGAAATGTTCAGCCAGGTTATGTTTGGCAGCGTACGAGCTGCCATGGCTGTTTGTGTTTGTAGTTGCGGCAGCCATGTTGAATTTGGTCCAAAAGACCCTCCCAAGCACCGGGAAAGAGAGAGCGAATGACCGCTAGGATGTGGTGTTGAGAAATATTAAATATAAGGTAGCGGGTGAGGAGGAAACTAGCTTCTCATATATTACCCAAGTAGATCGAGCTGAGAAGTTTGGGGGCGGAACGGAGCAGGATCGAGGCTTGATGGAGTGCCTGTATGGAGAGATCTGGTTAGAGCCCGTTTCCAATTCATTATCCCACAGCGGATCACCTCGATCTTGTGGTGTTGAATATTTCAATCGCAGTCACCATGAAGATATGATGGACGTGTTGCTAGGGTACGTACCTCCCGTAAAAATGATTATAATTATTTGTATCTGTACATGAAAGCAGACAACACTGTTCAGAGGAGAGATGAAGAGGAGGAAGGAAGAGTAAAGGTTCCGATGGAGAAGCTCAACTCTTTCTCAAGCTCCTGGGGTAAGAGGCAAAAAATGTCAACCAAGAGGAGAAACGAGGAAAGAGAATCGAAGAGAAGAGTGGACAAGGGTTAAAAGCCGAATACACTGCTTCAAACCTTATCCGTAAGCGTGATAGTAAGATGAAACTAATCAATTGAAACAATTGAGAGCGCAGTCACAGAGGGGTGGAAGAAAAAGAGAGAAGGTTGAGCTGTGATGGTATCGCCGCGCCCATGTAGGACTAGCGGCAGACCAGCAGATCCCGCCGATTGGATTGACTAGGGCACTCTGTACTAAGCAGGTGCAGGTGGGGGGGGTTCCTTCCCGGGCAGCGATTGTTTGCAGCCCGTCGAAAGAGGCAGGTAGCGGCCCGCTGTCTCCGGGGCCAAGCAAGAAGGACCAACCCCAACTGTTGTTTCCTCTCCTGCTCTGACTGGTCCCAACTCCGGCGCTGTTGGGCAACCCGCCCGGTGGACCTCGCGATTCAACAAAAACACGCTCAATCTTTTTTTTTTCCCTTGAACTCTACATCACATCCAGCACTAACAGCAGCTTGCGAGCTTGCGAGTTGGTTCCGAGCAGTATTTACTATGGTTACTGTTGACATGTTGAGCGATGTGATCTGCAATACCAAGAGTCTCGACTCAATTTCTATCTGTTATCGCGTGATACCAAGTCAATCAACGCACAGTGTAACACAGCGTTCCAACTTTTCAGTCTCGCAATGAACCACACAGAAATACACTGCCATTTCGAATCAAATAGGTCGAAAATGGTGGAGTGGATCATGATGGGTCATKGCAATTGTTCCTCCAAGCTATGCCGTTTCCGCTCTCGTCGAATCGACCGACTCCAACGGAGTAAGGGTTGACCCGCAAACGAAGCCGCCCTTGCATCCCAACCGGCCCTATGGAAGCAGACACTCGAAGACCGAGCGCGACCTTGAAATGATGCTAAAACTCCGACGCTATGTTCCGATTTTATTGTTTATCGGGCGACTTCTTGGCTTCTGTCATCGAGTATCACACCGCGACGCTAAGAGTAATACTCGGCAACGGGTCTCCATTTCCGGCGATCGAAATACCGCTGTCAACACAGGCACCAGGTACGTCGTATGCCTCGAAAACATTCACATGCTTCTATACGTGATCGTCGTCTAGACATGTCAATCATGCTTAACGTGGCAGGGTTCGGCGATAATGTTGTCTAGGCCTGTGCCGATTTACTATAATCGCAAAGATACCGGTCGGTGGTAACAGTGTGTTACATTACATACGTCAATCAATCAGAGCGATCGGACAGATAACAATCATAGGTGAAGATCTGCAGCCTGGACTAAGTAGGTAGCAGTTTGTCCGAAAGAAAGATAGCTATCGGATCGACTCAGACGCCACTTCAGACTCATCTTCAAGGGTGTGAGTTTGTATGTTTCTAATTGGGCAATGTCAGCTATTCCCGGTTCCGATCCCTCCCTCTCATCCCGGGGCTGACTATATAAGACTTCACATCCGGAACTGGAATCCTCTTACTACTCCAAGATACTGTCGCGACAAGTATGAGGTAATCCTACCTCCCCTTTCGATTCTGCTTACTCTGAAAGCGAGAGGGCCAAAACCATGCCCTATCTTGACCCACGGGATACGTATCTCAATTTGAAGATCTACCGCTCGTCGGCGCCATTCGCCATCTATCAAGGTTCAGTACGCCTTGAGGAGATTGCACTATTCCTCTTTCGAGATCTTCTAGAAGATTTGACAAGGGTCAGCGATACGGGCTACGGACTAATAGGCACAGCGCGCGGCTCTAGTGGTTCAGATTGGGGCCGTTCTGTCGCGAATGCCCGAGAGTCGAGACTAGCTAGATAACTCCGCACGGAGTACGGAGTGCTACTGCGACACACCTTGTTACTGTAAGTACGTACGTGCTCCGGACTAATTCTCAAATTCAGTCCAAGAGCTTCCATCGCATTCCTCGCTGCTCAGATCCGGCATATGGATTGGTCGATCTATCTGCAACCAACAATAACTGAGTTCGGTGACAGCGGCCGAATAGGCCGATAACTCAACGATAGTAATCTTATCGGCTGTACCCGTGTAAAGCCCGTAACTGCCAATAACATCACACCGATCAAGTTGATGAAGTGCTCCAATCACGACCACCACCATGAAACGAAGTAGAACATACAATCTTGGTTCAGTATGATCAGCTTCCCAGATTAGACACGTTTGCAGGACTGTTGGGGGCCATTGCTTACTACGTCTGCTTATCGCTTGCTTATCGGACATGATAAGTTTGCTTACTGTTGCTTACTCTTCCTCGCGCATGCAGCTAGCTTCGGTGACCGATAAGATTATAATCTGGACTGCCCCAGTGTCGGCTTGGACTCTAGATCTAATGCACTAACTCGTATATACATACGTACTATACACATACTATACACTCTGTATATGATCTCGAAATTGATTGTTCCATTCTACTTCTGTTCTGGGCCATGTAAACACTTCCAAGTCTAGAAGGTATGGATTCAATTCGTACGTTCATCTCCGTAACTCTAAAAACCCGGTACGTAGCCTTAAAATTCGGCCCCTACATACATATAGTAAGCCTCATGCTGCTCGTAGACATGTATAGTACGACGAACCATGTATACTTTGCGAATGCGTAAGCATAAGCGTTGATGGAGAACTATCAATCAGTTACATCGTCCAAAACTTAAAAAAAAGTTCACGGTCATCAATTCTACATGTGGTGTAATTTCTTAAGCACGGTATATGTGAATAGCACGCCTATACAACCCTATTCTCAGCTGCGTACAAGCCAATTGACGAATGTGAGCCAGACTCAACTATTGAGTCTGTCAAAAGTAAGCAAATAGACGCACCTTTGCATGAATCATGTTTATATAAGTAGATAAAAGGTTGTAAACTAGCTTATCCGTAAGCTACGTACGTGCCCCTGGCCCCCTATCTATAGATGCTGAGCTTGGGCATGTTTATGTATATACATGTAAGTTGATGAGCGACGTCGGCGAGGATGCATAGGTCGATATCTACATATATAGCTAGTGTCAAAGATCATGCACGTTCCGACTGACGAGAACGAGTTACTGGAGAAAGGGTGCATGTCAACTATGTACCCCTTTACATAATCATGTCCAGGTTATATGTGAGGTAGGTGATGAGTATTGATGTCTAGCTTGTGGATCTGCTACCCGCATGCAGGTATGTAACGAGC
This sequence comes from Talaromyces amestolkiae, assembly GCF_001896365.1. Taxonomy (NCBI): domain Eukaryota; kingdom Fungi; phylum Ascomycota; class Eurotiomycetes; order Eurotiales; family Trichocomaceae; genus Talaromyces; species Talaromyces amestolkiae. The sequence goes on along the minus strand of NW_024468050.1, from coordinate 479,016 downwards.
GTTCGTATACAAGGAATCTAGCCGATGGGGTATGTGTATGCATATGTATATGCCCCCAGATATCCATACCAAGCCCACGGGGCGTATCGGCTGCCACATCCAGTTAAGAGAAATTAGATCGAGCTTATGCATGACCCAGTGCATACTGTATATGTGCCCCATTTTTAGATCTGTGCTAAGCTTGTGTATGACATCTGGAGGTACTTGGCTTGGAAGTAAGCACAACATAATTGCTCCTCCGATGTAAATCTATACAGATATAGAGCTTGAATATAGTCAGCAAGCAAAAGCGCCAGTTCACGAACTCACACTAGATCGATTTGATCATTCGGGTGTCAGATCCGGTGTCTTGAATGACACTTGATGCTTGATGAACTTTCTTCTAAGTGGCTAGAGATACGTCAACTGGTACGCATGCTTGCCTGACTGGATAGATTGTCAGCTCTGCGCATTGCTTATGCTTAGCTAACCTACCCTATTTGATCATCACCAGGCTAATGACAGCGTAAGGGATTTCCTTTTCATTTGTATATATGTTTCGTAACGAACGATCATTCAGGCTGCTTTACTCCGTGTAGGCACCGGGGATGGCCAACCACCGTTGAGGACATGTGGAGTAGACTCGACACTAAGGGCAGGCCTTGACTTCCAAGGTTGTTTTGATATGCTGTAGAAGACCGATTGGACAATGATTATACACTAAAATTAAAATGCCTAGGTATGGACTACATACAACATTATTACATCGAACGATACCACGTGAGCATCACAGCCCTACCCGTCCAACCCCAAAACAAAAAAAAGACAAAGACAAGTACTCAATCATACACACCGACCTTTACTGTCTTCAATAACAAACAGTGGCCGTGACGGTAGGCGGCTCAGAAGTAACAGTGACCAACGGCGTGGTCACCGGCGTCGCCGACGCAGCACAAACACACGCCGTCACCGAGGTGACAGGAGGCGCCGTACAATGCGGGTTTGCAGTCCAAGCCAAGCAAGTAGTCGCAACAGTCTCGTCAAGGGTCTCAGCCTTAACGAGCACAGGGATGACAGCACCAGTACTCAAACTAAAACTGCGATGACCGAGCACACTCAACAACGACCCGATTTCGCCAGAGTGGCTGGTCACAGAGACGAAAAGACTGTCGCTCGCGGGCTCGCAGTCGCTTTCTTCGGCGTTGTTGAGTTCGTTGAAGATTTGGTCGAGCACTTTCTTTGAGCGCACGGCTTGGGAGGCGCTAGTTTCCTCGGTGATGCCGTTCCAATAGTGGTCGTCCTCGGCAAAGCCTTCCTCGATAGTCCATTCGGGGAAGAGGTTGTGGATGTATTTCTTGCTCTGTCGGTTGTCACAGGTGTGGATGCTGATTCCCTCGCGAAGTAGTTCCATAACGGTAGGCTTGAACTCAGCGCTGTTGTGGGGAAGGTTGAGACCTTCGAATGTGATGTTGGCGGTTTGCAAGCAGCGCGTGAGCGGTGAGACGTAGTAGGCGTCGGGGGTGTGAATCTTTTCGTTGTTGATTAGGGTTTGCCAGTAGTTGTGCGCGATTTGGGCTTGGGAGATGCCATTGGGAGTCAAGGCTGCGTCGTGCCAGGTGTTGGTGCTGTTGCCATCCAATTCGGCCCAGTAGCACTGTGTCATGTCAATGTTATGTTCAACCTTGTGCAACAACCTCTCGACTTACGTTCCAAGCAGGCGTTCCGTAGTAGGTCTCAGCCGCATTGTGGTAACCCTCGCCGTGTCTTCCGAAGAAAAAGACCTTGTACTGCACATTATCAGGGGACTCGCGATTCAGACGCTTGACTTCTTGGTAGAACCGCTGCCACTGGGTTTTTCCGAGTGCTTTGCCCTCGCCAGGGTAAGTCTGATTGATCAGGCCAAAATCGTTTTGGTACTATATGTGATTTAGTCAATGACTTCATTCTGTTAATACGGCGCAAATTATTGAGAGTGCATACGTAGACGAAAGTTGAAGCATCGGTAGAAGCCTCATCTTGTAGGAAGTATCCAGTCACAGTGGTGTAGTTGATGTATTTAGCACTGGCGGTTGAAGCAGCGGCCGCAGCCAAGCCGACGAGTGTAGAGAACTTCATCTTGCGCTCGAAGAAAAAAATGTTTGCGTATACAGCAAAATAAAGGAAACAATTCAAGAGGCAGCTCGTTTACATATTTATTTTGTTTACTCGAGGTCACTTGAATACTACGTAACTAAGCATTCACGTGGTTGATTAGGGCTTCTCATAGGTCCGTCCGCGCACCCATGCGACCCACTATTTAATTTATGCTTAATATACGGAAAGTATCGAATTCACGTGGCGCCAAATTTAGAAGTCAAGTTATGTACTTGAATGTAAAAAATAAAAGACACAAAGGGGGAAATATCTCGACTCGAGGTGCTACTTAGAAGACTTAGGCCGAGTGTGCGTAACGGGAGTCTAAGGAAACGACTGGAGGTCATGGGTCTAAGATTTTGTGGCTTCGTCATCGGATTCACAGATTCCCTGAGATATAAACACAGAGACTTAATATGTGTCGTTCCTGGATTGTCCAAAAATAGTCTCAAGATATTTAAGCACATAGTCTCGTCAAGCTGCCTTTTGTTAGATGAACCAAGCCATTTACATCAATAAATCGCTTGATGTGTAGGCGAGCAGTTCCAGTCTATATAATTGTCCAGTCTACCCAGATACTACATGGGTAAATCTGTTCCCAACCGTGTTGGCGTATATTAGATGAAAACATTGAGTCGTGAAAGGGCTAATGGTGTTCTCTAACATCCAATGTTGATAATACTGCGAAGCCTCTCTCAACTTTCTTATCCATCAGAATACTGGCCATTTTCCAAACTTGCTGGACACTGAAGAAATTGATACTTCTATCAATACACCTTCAATGTGAAGCCCCGATTCTCCATGGCCTCAACTATTGCAGCTGAATTCGGTCATTTCATAGATTCAAGTAGCGATCATCGCTTAGCGTGTCAATCAAGTGGGTAAGAATTGATGCATGACAGCAGCTGAAATGAGGGAGGGGATCAATGTGCAAATCAACCTCTTTTGATCTACCTCCAGTCGCCTGGACGCAGCAGTTTTGTCATATTTTGATAACAAATATTCCTGAAACTCGAGACTCATGCTAAAGCAACGAAAACAGGTCCCGTCGTAAATAGATTTGTGAAGTGCTTTAAGGCGCTGACCGTATGGGACAGAGAGCCATTGATAATATCACGAGACTGATTCGAGGGAGTAGCACGAATCAGGAGGAGAATGTTGGCTGAGAATGGCAGTAATCGATTTCTTTTACGAGGATACCACCAAAGCCATTGACCTGGTGGATTGAGATTCGCATCGACTGCGAGGACGAGTTGAAGGAGATAGTACGAAATCGATTTTTCTTCGACAAGAACAGCTTTCACATCTATCTCGAGGGTGGAACTGTTATTTATGTCTTTGAGAGTGACATTTAGAAATAATGATAGACTCATAGGAAAATTCTTGGAACCCCACAAAGACTGTCCATCAGTAAGTTGGAAACGCACATTTTATGAGACTAGAGATGATGTAAGAAAGGTTCTTGATGTTCGTCCGTCTGTGTCCGCAAAGAAATGGTGGTTGCTACTGGAATTTACTCGTAGCTGTGATTTATGGAGGGAACAGGTGCTGCTTGGGGCGCCTGTTTTTGCCATAGATTGATCGATCAGGGGAATGACGATGACACAACAATTCACTTTTATAGTCTTATGTAGAAATTATGTAGCAAGCTTCTTCTCATTTGTGAGTGGTATCAACTTGATTTAAAAGTATTCAATGTATGTTTCATTCGCGCTGGGTATTATCTAAATCAAACCAAGCAATATAACCAAAAGTAATCACAGTGAATCGAAATGTGTTTGTCCTTTGCTCAAAAAACCCAGAGAATCAAAAAAGGTAATCATAATCAAACAGAAAGAAAGGTCATGCTGTGCACAGCGATAGGACTCCGTCGAATGACGAGAGAATATGTAGGTAGGTTTTCTTCCTCATGAGACTGCATTTCCAAGAAGCTCATGAAAAAAAGCTACGATGTGCGCCATGTAGCAGTACTGTACTAATAAGCACGTGCAGCGTAATATGTACTGTACGGTAACGTCAAGTATCCAAGGGGAACCAAAAACTCAGAAACGTTCCTCTTCCTGACCCAATTAGGCAAGCTGTCGAAACGAGTCAATGCACCAATACGCCTGTAATGTACGCCTGTGGTACGATCAAAATCAAAAAGCCGGACCCAAGCCGAAGAGATCAACGTGTGCCGTACTAAGCTTCAGTAAGTCTCGCCGAGATCTTCCAACTTCAGAGGAGCCTCATCGCTGGATTTCGGTGCATGTTTCTGTACATCAATCTTGGATGTTACTCGTCGTGGTGTAGGCAAGGTTGTCGTCTTCTGTCCGATGCTGCCATTTGGTCGCTTTTTCAAACCCCCGGGTGCAGGAATAGACGAACGGAAAGATCCCTGGTCTAGCGTGTCTCGACGCGGAGTAGGAGTTGAAATATCAACGTCTTCTTCGATAAAAGTCATGCCCTTTGCCGGTCCATGATGAGAGTATGAGCTCATCGAAGATCGTGGACGTCGACTCTCTGTCGTTGGGTTGGTCGAATAGTGGCCGAGTGGTGTCCGAGCCCGGTTGACACTTTGCCTGCTATCCGGCCGTGATGGCGCGACAGAGCTAGTGTAATTGCCCGGCCCAATTGAGCTGCGGCTTGAAAAGCTTGTTCGACTGCTTGGTCTACTATCATTTGAACGCCCATATGACTGACGACTTTGCGGAAGGTATGATGAAGGATAACCAGTGGTCTCTCCATCCCGTACAGACGAGCTTGCGCTGCCCGTACTTGTTCGCTTTCGAGAACTCTTGCGCAGGGTGACGGATGACGGTATCGAACTCTGGCCAGCAGCGGATGGTGTTCGAGGCGACATACCGGTCGGTGTCTCCGAAGGAGCAGGCAATCGAGAACGAGCTGAGTGCACTCGTTCCTCGAGTTTTTGCATCTTTCCGATCAAGCCACGAATCTGATACAGCGAACCTGAGCGAGGAATGCCCGACGAACTGAGTCTTGAAGTACTCTGGCGGAAAGACATTGATGGTGTAAAGCCATTAGCCTGGGGAATGGAAGGCGTACGAGTGTGTCTGGCATAGGCTGAGCGAGGAGCTGTCTTTCCAAGTGAGACTCGTGTGCCAGTGAAGCCCCCTTCGGCTCCTTGCTTGCGCACACTGACCGAAGATTCGGAAGCAGTTGGCGAAGGAGGAGTGATAGCATCGGATGTCGCGGACGACACGGACTTTGCGGGAGGAGTGGTCATGGTCGGAGACGATGCGGTGGTTACAGGCGAGTGTTGACCAGGTTCAACATCCCGAGAACTAGGCGCAGTAGGCGTTTCGAACAAAGCGGGTTTGCGACGTCGGTTGAGTTCGTTCTCGGCTTTGCGCAGTTTGTCGTTGATAATATCAGCCTCAATTTTCAAGTCTGAAAGCTCGTCGCGCAGACGCTGAGACTCTATGCGTAACGATTCTCGCTCTTGTTCCCCGTTCTTGATTTCGTCGTCCAAAAGCACCGCTCGCTCGATCGCAATGTTGTATTTAGATTCCAGATCCTCCAGGGACGAGGTTGTATTGCGAGCCTGGCGCTCAAAGTCATCGTTTGCGACTTCAATATCTCGTAGCTTCAGTTGCAGCGCTCTGTTTCCCTCCCGCAGGCTAGTGATTTCCTTCTGCAGGGTGTTCTGAACCGAGCTGGACTCAGCTTTGGCTTGCTTGTACTTGGTCTATGAAACGTAATCAGTTAGCACATAGCCTGATAGTACAAAGGACGTCATATTTACCTTCCATTCCTCCACTTCATATGACAATGTCTCAACCTTTCCCTTCAGATGTCGCTCTCGTTTCTCAGAAGCCTCAATGTCCTTTTCCAACTCAGCCTCCAGTTCCCGACTGGATGCTTGGAATTCGGCGAGTTCAACTTCTAGTTGCTCATATTGTGACTTGTAGTAGGAGAGCTCCTCCGCGTCGCTACTGGCTTTGGTGGCCGCAGGCGTGTTGAAATCAGCGACCGGCATTGTGATGCCGCGGGGAAGTGTAGCAGCCTGATCAAGTCTCGCACATGCAGATGCAATTGTCGGACAGAAATATTTTTCAGCAGTTGTGATCGCAAGACGTGCTTCGGTATGTAGCTTGATTGTAGAGACCTTACTCGGGGTGGTGATGGTGGCTGGGTCTATCTCTGGTTGTCCCCCCTACTAACAGCGGAGGGTGGTTGTTGTTGCCGTTGTGTTGTTGTTTCGAAGTTAGAGAGTCGTAGTCGGGGCAGTCAACCCGTGCCGTGGCGAGGCGAGAGCATTAACTTACCTACTGCTCTGACTGCGGTTGCCCGACTCCGAAGTCGAGGGCGTCGAAGGGGGCTGGCGATGCTGGGTGTGGTTGTTGTGTTGGGTTGTGTTTATGTTGATTGCTCTTGTTGATGCACGGGGGAAGATGATGCGGGAGACCCTCACCGCCAAGGTTGCCGTCCCGTGATTGATTGGCGCTAGTCCTGATCGGTCAACATCTATTAGTTCGTCTCCGTTTACTTTGTACTACTATTATACATATACCGATGTGAAGACATTGGGGCAGAGTTGAGAGACTTGCTCAGTAAGCTTTAAATTTGAGTCAGATCGGACAGAGAATGCAGACGATCGTCCAGTCTATCGAGCCTTGATCTGAATCATGAACACGGTAGTACTAGCATAGAACGCATGGCGAATAGATGAACTGCTCACTACATCGTATTCTCTATGACATTTATAACGGTAAAAATAATCTCATATTATGGCGGGATTCGTTGACTATCTCTATATAGAAGCGATTCGATGGTCACAGCCCGGGAAGGCTTGGTGAAATAAATCGAAACCTTACTTGTAGACTGTTGAATAAGCCAAATGGGTGCGTAGGGCGTTCAATTGAAGAGCAACTCAAGTCATCACTTCCATGTGAAAGTGCTAGTTGTTGCTGTGGTTGTCGTCGATGTTGTGGTTGAGGTTGTCCGTTTAATGTAGTCAGCCCCGATAAGCCTATCCCCAAACAGACTAGCGCGGGTCCTCTCACATGCCAATCTATCTGAGAGCTCCGCCGTGAGTCGTGACCGTAAGGCGATATTCGCTCCATGCCAACGCGCATTGCCAGCGCTTCTGACCCGGTGTTGGCGATCAATACACGTTTCTATCACTTTATAGGGTGAGTTGCTCTGCTCTGTATCTAAACTGTCGCGTACACGCCAGCCCCTTCAGTGCTGCTGGCCCTTACTCGTCGTCCGTGACTGGTCCACTGCTACATCCACGCACGGGCTTTTATCACCTCTAGCATCAAGCTATTATTACCATTGCTGCCACGCACTTGTTTCGACATTCATGTACTTTGTCTATGTAATATATCTGTCATGAAATGCAAAGTCCCGCGAAAGACTCCGTACAGAGTCGGTGCTGACATGATGCTGAACTGGCAATAGACTCGCCGCACAAGTCAGCCTGCAATGGCTACCGACACATCAGATTTGAATCTGGATGCCCCAAGTGACCTCCAAGATATTCCAGATGGCGACATGCAATTGATTCCGCCCCCTGAAGCAACCTATCCAGACAAGTGAGACCCAGCCACCTCAGCTTCATGACATGAATTGAGCTGATTGTCCCCAAGGACAACCCTTTTAGCAGCAGTGCATGCTCACGGCAAGGCACATGGCTATAGAGTCGTTGTCAAGTCTTCCAGTACACCCAACGACAAGAAACCTGGCAGGACGTCAAAGGTCTGGCTTCGCTGTGACCGCGGCGGCCAGTATCGCCCGCGCAATGGACTCACAGAAGAAACGCGGAAGCGAAGACGCACCTCCCGACTGACAGATTGCCCATTCTCCCTTCTCGCGGCTGGTACGCCGGGTTTCTGGACGTTGACTGTCACTGATCCAACGCACAATCATGGTCCGGTGATTGAAAGGCCGCGGCCGGTTATACAAAAGTTTAAGAAAGGCCAGATTGCGGCTCAGCCGTATGATTGGCCTCATGATGCTACTTTTACGCCTTTTACGACTGCACTTGTCATTATTGATATGCAAAAGGATTGTAAGTACTAGTAGGTTGTCGTTTTGCTACGATATACTGACAGGGTTAGTCTGCGCTCCCGGAGGATACCTAGAGTATCAAGGATATGATATTTCTCCCTCACGGGCGATCATCCCAAGATTACAAAACCTATTACAAAGTTTTCGAGCTGCTGGATTCCCCATATACCATACTCGAGAAGGCCACCGCCCAGACCTTTCCACCCTTTCCAGCAGAGAAAATCATCGATCCCGTAACAACCCATCTGCGCTGGGCATCGGCTCCCAAGGACCACTAGGCCGACTCCTAATCCGCGGAGAAGTGGGCCACGACACCATCGACGAACTCTACCCACTACCCGACGAACCAGTCATCGATAAACCGGGTCGCGGCGCATTTGCTCATACAGATTTTGAGTTATTACTCCGCAACAAGGGCGTCCGAAATCTGCTTCTCACAGGCGTAACTACAGATGTCTGCATTTCCACGACGATGCGCGAAGCGAATGATCGAGGCTTTGATTGCGTCGTTGTTGAGGATGCGTGTGCCGCTACCGAGCCATCGCTGCATGCCAGCACCTTGGATTCCATCAAAATGGAAGGTGGCATTTTTGGAGCCGTGACTTCGTCGGAGGATGTGATGCAAGCTCTGGATACGTTCAAGAGTGTCACTGTGAAGAAACTGGCGCCTCAAATTGCGGCTCAGATGGCGACTTAGTTTCAGGAGTTTTCAGTTCATAGGGCGTTTGAAGCAAGCGGGATATTGGTTGGATGTTATGATATGAAACTTATACTATTTTGATTTCGGCTATTTGAGTCACTAAAAGTATGTTTAGCATATCAATCAAGATGTTGATCATGATAATGGGGTATCACATTGTTATCAGAACTATCTACACAAGAATCCAAAAACGCCACGCTTTCTTTTGAATATAAGAAAATAGACAGAACTATAACCACTTCCTCCCCGCCGCCGTAACCTTCCCCCTGAAAACAGGACTCGTAATCGGCATCCCTTGCCTATAGAACGGACTCATCACCGTTTTGACCCAATTTTCATACACCTCCGTCATGAACTGCCGAATCGCTTCCTCGGTCTGAGGGGATGTGGGATTTGCGGCGATGGAGCTAGAGGTTGCGCGTGAAGTAGCTGCTGCGCCGAGGGTGCTGGCGAGGGAGGATGTGGAGGATGCTATTCCGCCTACACCGGCGCTACCGGCTGATGAGGGGAGTTGGGGCGGTTGGTGGAGGAGGATGAAGCGTGTGCCGGAGGGGGTGAGGAAGGCGGATATATAGGATGCGGTTGGGGGGTAGGTGTCGATGTGTTTGAGGTATCTGTTACCATATTAGTTTGAGCATTTGGCTTGAAAGGGGTGGAGTGGGCTTACAGAGCTCCATTAGTCCATTGCGTCTCCTCGATAATATCCAGACTAGCATGCACGATAAATTGATTCATGTATTGCGCGGAATCGGGGGTGCGGAAACGTGCAACTCCATCGCCGCCTGATTTGGAGGTGCCGAATGTCAGGCTGAAGAGGGGGACGTCTGTGGCGGAAAGGATTGTGAAGTAATATGACATGGTGACCTTGAAATTTGGAATTGAGTAGCTGAACGAAATATCGAATTGGAGAAGCGAAGATGTTAGTAGAGCTATCAATGGCGGTTTAAGCTTCATGCCGCGTGGATTTACTGTTTGTATTGTGCCTATCAGCACGTGACTTATCGCGGTGGAGATAAGGATAAGGATGGACCTCCGCGGCTTTTGGCGCAGTCCGACATACTGCATCAGGTTGCGGAATAGAGGACAAGTCATATTTTTGACTTTACAGGCCACCAACCTATTTCTACTTTTGAGTTTCGTGCAGACAGCTCTTACAAGACCGTCTTACAATGCCACCCAAAATTTCTCTGGGCATCAACCTCTCCAAACCGAACAAACTAGCCAAATCATCGCCTTTCGGAGTCCAAAGTAAACCACTAGCAGCTGGTCAAAAGCGCAAAAAAACAGTCTTCGGCGACTCGGATTCTGAGAGCGACCGAGTCGAGCTACAAGCAAATAACAAGCAGAATGGTGCAATCGAAATAACAACATTGGGAGGATTGGGCGACGAGGAAGAGAATAACAAACATGAAGACTTTACGCCACGGAAAGTGGCGCGGACTACTCCTCAACTTGGAGGCGCAAAGCCGGCTTTGAAAGTCAAGTCGTTGAAGAGTAGTATATTCGACGACGAGAATGACGAAGGACAACAACAAGGAGTGAAAGAAACAAAGACCTACGGCCTTCAAAAGCCGGCGGCAGCAGCAGGCCCAACAGAACCGGAATACAAAAATCTCGCAGCCCTACATACAAGCCGAAAACATGCTCAACAAGCCGAAGAAATCGACCCCTCTATATATTCCTACGACGCCGTATACGACACCATCAAAGCGAAACGTGAAAACAAGAAAAAGTCCACCAACGAAGAAGGTGACGAAGGCGAAGGATCCAGTAAATACATGTCCGCTCTGATGCGAACCGCCGAAATCCGGAAACGAGATCAATTGCGCGCGCGGGATAGACTGTTAGCGAAGGAGCGGGAAGCGGAAGGGGATGAGTTTGCAGATAAAGAGAAATTTGTGACGGCCGCGTATAGGGCGCAGCAGGAGGAAGTGAAGCGCATGGAAGAGGAGGAGGCGAGGCGGGAGAAAGAGGAGGAAGAGCGAAGGAGAAGGAATGGGGATTCGGGTATGATGGGATTTTATAGGCAGATGCTGGCGAGGGATGAGGAGTCGCATGGTGAAGTCATGAAGGCGACGGAGGAGGCGGCGAGGAAAGTTGCTGCTGGAGAAGTGGTGGAGAGTGAAGAGCAGCAAGATGCCAAGGAGAAATCGGAGGCGCAGATTGCTGCTGAATTGAATGCAAGAGGGTCTAATATTGTTGTCAACGACGAGGGCCAGATAGTCGATAAACGTCAATTGCTCAGCGCGGGCCTGAATGTTGCGCCTAAACCAAAGGCGAAACTATCAGATGCGGCTCGTGCGGCATCGGTAGTTCGTCCTGGAGCTCGACCCGGTGGACCATCAAGAGAAGTATTCGCTTCTCGAGAGGCCCAACGTGCTCGTCAGACTGAGATGATAGCTGCGCAGCTAGAAGAAAAAGCTAGACAAGAGGAAGAAGCTGACCAGGCGCGGCAGAAAGAATTGGCGGAGAAGACCAAGAGTCGTAAGACAGAGACGGATGTTTCAAGTGCTCGTGAGCGATATCTGGCGAGAAAGAGGGAGAGGGAGGCGGCTCAGAATAAGGGATGATATGTCAGATACGGTCCTAATACAGGGGAAGCTTATAATATACTGCAGTGTACGAGACATGTTTGAATAGTGATAACAATAAATACAGCTCATAATCATAATAATATCATAAATCCATATAAATATAAGACATACCAGGAAAACGCCTCCGTATACCGCCCAGTCTTGATTTGAACGCCTCTCATATCTATATATTTTCTCTTCTTTTCATTTTTCATGTTTGCTCGATTTTGTATCATGCAGTTAATGCAAAGCTGATTCCTAACAGCCCCATGCCTGCAATAGCCGAAAATATGCAAATGTTGGGGTTATGTGTCAAACTTAGACCCTCGCTGAATAGATGAAAGCCTACATAGGTCATGATACCCGCTGTGGCAGCGAACATGCCTCCGTATACACCCCAGGAAGTTCCTTCGGTGACTTCTTTGCCTCGATTGCTGTACCAAATCCAAAGGGCTGCGAGACCGGCGCCGGCTGGTTGGCTGATTCCTCCTAGCAGACTTGCCCAGATGATAGCTTTTGTTCTTGACCGAATGGCCAAGAAGAGAGGAAGAGCAAGAGCAAATCCGTCGGTGATATTGTGAATAAAAAGTGCAATGAAGACAGTCATTCCTAGTGTTGGACTAGCGTGGTTGGTGGCATAGGTAATGAATCCCTCGGGAAGCTTGTGTAGAGCAATAGCCAATGACGTCTGCAGGCCGATAGAAAGAAATGCATTCTGAGGAACGTGATGATGGTGCGGTGAAGAATGGCTCGCATGGTCGTCGAATAGTTTGCCTGCTGACTCCTGGCTTCCAGTGGCAGTCCGTTCTTCGTCTGCCTGTTGAGATGAATGTCGAGATGAGGTAGAACGTTGAACGTCTTGCGAAAAGTAATCGCTCCGTTGCGGCTCGCCGTCTGGTCGATGAATCTCAGTTTCGTCTTGAGCGACAAGCGGCGCGTGTCGAACAGTCAAGGGCGTGTCGGGTTCATCTGCCCGCATCCTTGGCTCTGGCTCACTGACTGCCGGAGATGCCGGCTGTGTCTGATTAATTGAGCCTGTTCCGTCCATCCAAAAGAACGTTTTCCGAGGACCTAGCACTTTTCTACAATCTGTCCCGCAGGTCTGAGAGAAGCCATAGCATGGTCCATTCTCGTCGCAAACATCTTTTGTGATCCTAAGAAATTGCGAGACCCGGCGGCCGAATATTCTCCCGGCGGAACCGCGAGAGAATGTCCGAAATGGAAGTCCGCTCGTGCTTTTCGTACGGAGAGTCTGTATTGGTCGTATGTTGTGGCCAGTGCTAGGAAGGAGAGGTGTCTGCTCGTTTATTTCCGTGATCGGATTATTTTCTTCAGTCGGATGTTTGTGATGGTGATGATAGTGGTGGTATTGCTGATGTTGATGTTGATGTTGATGTTGATGTTCCTCCTCAATACCCTGCTCTATATCACGGTCATGCGATTCATGCGTGTGTGTACAGTCAACGACGTGCGAGGGTATATAACTATGGGCGATGTGCGAGAAGATGCTGATACCGATCACACCCGCTATGAAGAGTCCGATCAAGGTAAACGCAGCGACAGAGTCTGACAGTCCCGATCGAGAGAGATATCTCTTCGCTGTAGGTAGCATACTATATAATGATGAAAATACCTGGAAATCTTAGCGGTCCGACATCAGCAGAGGATAAATTCCATGATTGAAAACCTACCATGACTCCAGCACTCAGGCCCATTGACGATGAAAGAAAGGTGGTATTGGTAGTTATATCGAAGCTTCGAATTCGAAAACATGATCGCAATATAATGTCCACGCAGATGATGCTGGCACCGATAACACAAGCTTATGATGTCGTCAGTACGTTCCAACAGTAACAAGAGCATGTTCCACAGAGCACAGAAAGACGCACCAATACCGGCGACACCACTCATCACCCAGCCCCGGTTGTCATTTGCATCAAGCCCCATGTTGGCCGATGATGTGCGTAGAGGTTTAGCGTAGGGATGTAGGAGGAGAAAGGAAAGAGATCCGGGGAATGTTGCAGCAGATTTAGTATGTACGGCGAATGATGTAAGAGGGTTGCTCTTTCCGCAACGACGCGCCACACACACACACTCACACTCACTCTCTCTCTCACTCTCTGTACCTCTCTTTCTGTTGAAGAGTATTTCAGGTCATGGTGAAAAGCTATGCTTTATAGACATTCGGTGTTGGTTCATGTTATTCAACAGAGGAGAGATGCTCCATACATTTACTCCATTACCAACCCTCACTAGCGGTCGAGCTATCGTCCCCCAAGGTACGCATTCTGATCACAAGGTCGAGACTCGACCGCGCCTTTGTCCAATAAAGGCGTACTGACCGAGCAGGCATTGCCAGGCAACAATGACCGTACGATTTCTATTGTGAAAGTATCCAGACATCTACTCGAAAGCAATATATCTCTAAGATCTGATCAMAAAAGACAAGCCGAGATAAGATGGAGCAAATCCGACAGGTGCAAAATAAGCAGGCGGTGATTGGCTGCGGCAGAGGGCAGCGCGCTTTCCTTTCCCACGCGGTCTGGCCATCTGACTTACACCACCACAACAACTTCAACATCGCTGTTGCACGATCGACAAGGCTGCCACTTGGTCATCTGCCGGGCTAGCTTGAGGAAGCCCTATTTATTTCGACTGCCTCTGCCTGAAGCTCTGGGTTTCTCCACAGCCAAACTTTTCGCGCCATTTTTTCTTTTTTTTTTCCCGGTAGACAAAATCGACCATGTCCAAAACAACCTTTGCCATCTTTGCTGCTGCCGGCGCAGCTACCGGCGCAGGCGTCACAGCTCTCCTATATTCATCAAAATCCCGTCAACCTACTCCTCCTCCCGCAGCTGCGCTGGCAGTCCCAGCTACCACCTCCACGTCGACCGCCGTCCCGCCCATCCATGCTCCCACGCCTTCTCTAGCCGCCAAAGCTTCTACTGCAGCTCCCGTCGACCCTTCAGGCTTACTGCAATATGGCTTCCCAGGCCCTGTCAGCGACCCTCTCAACACACTCCCCTTGACAGGCGCCTATGACCGACGAATGCGCAACCCGTCTTGGGTCGCCGAACACATCACCCCATTCTCCCTCTCCCTCAAGAACGCAGACCGCAAACACAGCGTCTTCGTCGAAGATACCACAATCCCAACCATGTTTCGCGGTAAACTGTCCGACTACTTCCGCTCTGGCTATGATCGAGGCCACCAAGTGCCCGCCGCAGACGCCAAATGGAGTCAAGACGCAATGGACGCCACATTTGCGCTTAGCAACATGTGCCCTCAAGTCGGCGAGGGGTTCAACCGGGATTACTGGGCTCATTTCGAGGATTTCTGTCGCAATCTCACCAAGAAGTACCCATCCGTTCGCATTGTGACGGGACCCTTGTACTTACCCCGCAAGGAAGCCGATGGCAAGTACAGAGTTACTTACGAAGTAATCGGTGAACCGCCCTCCATCGCCGTACCCACACATTTCTATAAGGTCATCTTTGCGGAACACGGCACAAACCCCGCGGACAAGGTTGCTCTAGGAGCTTTTGTGCTTCCTAACGCTAAAATCCCAAATACTACGCCCCTGACGGACTTTGAGGTCCCCGTTGAGGCTATTGAGCGCGCTAGTGGGTTGGAGTTTGCTACGAAGTTGGACGCTTCTCGTCGTCGACGGCTGTGTCAGGAAGTCAGCTGCGGTATTGTTGTAAGAGAGTTTAATAACTCCCAGAAATCACTGCCGGCACCTAGGCGATAATTGTCCAATGCTGCTCTTAGTTCGGAAGAGAACTTGTGTCTATATTGTACTTATTATGCATTTCAAGGCGTTCATAGAGCCCACATACAATTAGGTCTATAATCCATTGATTCCAACTTTTAAATAATTTTGTCCTCGATCAACATTGGAAAGCAACACCCTGCTTCTTAGCCATGTTACTCCCCCCCTTCGCGAATCCGGTTCCCTCGGACTTGATCTCCACCAAACCCGGTCTGATTTTATTATTCTTCTCCTCTTTGCGTTTAGTTTTTGACGACTTTGCGGGCGTAATATCCGTTTCGCAAACGTAGCATAGCATTCGTCCTAATTCTGATTCCCCTTCTGCTGGTATTGTTCGATGCGGATCGATGGTGGTCTCTGGAGTCATGAATTTGGTCACGCAGGGTTGACAGATTACATGTCCGCAGGGTTTCGTAACTATTTCATACAGTTAGCTCCAGTAACTTTAGGCGAAAATTGAAGAAAAGGGAAAAGAGGACGCACGCATAGCCTTCAACCCATTCGTCAAACCCTTCTTACAACTCGGACATATCCGTGATATCGTTCCAGAATCAGTCTTCTCCTCTGTGAAATGAACATCGACTAGTGTCTTGAGCGAGTATTCATGTCTTGTCTCTTTCGTTGATGCGGGACATATAGGCGACAACTTTAGATTCTTTCTCGAGGCTGCTTCGTTCTCTGTCCCCGGCGTTTCGGACGGGATCCAGAATGATGGTAGTGCCGATTTCGCTTCTGCCTATACTACTTATCAGCACCATAAACATAGTCGATAGAAGGGGACAAGGTGTATACCTTCTCCATCTCAATCTTCCTCTTCAACCTCTCCAGCTCGGAATTCGCATAGCGCGCGATCTCCGCCTCACTCAACTCAAACACCTTCCTCCTCTTACCATTAACCTCAATTTCTTTCTGCCGAAATGCTTCCGTCGCCGCATCAATCCTCGCCTCCGTCGTCAATTCCTCTTTCCCATTTCCCTTCTCGGACTCCTTCTCCATAGTCGGCGCTTTTCTTTTCTTGTTGTTTTCTGATTTACTCCCCTCGAGCCCCATACTAACCAGCTCAAACTCCTTCAATTCCCTCTCGCGCGCTTCCTGCATCATCCTTGCCTCATCCTC
Source organism: Talaromyces amestolkiae (assembly GCF_001896365.1). Taxonomy (NCBI): domain Eukaryota; kingdom Fungi; phylum Ascomycota; class Eurotiomycetes; order Eurotiales; family Trichocomaceae; genus Talaromyces; species Talaromyces amestolkiae. The sequence goes on along the minus strand of NW_024468050.1, from coordinate 462,728 downwards.
CGCACTTCTGCGCACAGATTCCTCCCTCTCTTTCTCTAGGCGTTGAATTTCCTTCCTTTGCGCTAGAAGATCGTTAATCGCGCATTCACGACAAAACAAATCCCCGTTAGTGGCGCAGGCGACTACCGGTGCGCGCGCCGGTTGCAGGCATAGTTGACATGATCCAAAAGGCAAGAAGGATTCGCGCGAGAGGCGGGTGCTTTGAGTGCCCCAGTTGGAGCGTAAGAGGGAGCGTTCGTAGGATGTGAAGTGGGGCAGGGAGGTGTTGCGTTTGGAGTGTGCCATTGTTCTTCTTTTATTATGTCTCTATATGAGTTCAATTGTTGAGGTAGATATAAAGTCGGAAATTCGACGGAATTCATGCGGAGTAGAAATTGAAATATGGGTCCGTCAATAGCTCAAATGACGTTCATCAAGTGGGTCTACGTTTACCCCAATCATAACCCTAATCGTAGTTGATTGAAAAAAGTAAACAAATCATTTCCTACACTCTAAAGCTCATGCTCATGCTCATGCTCCGCTCGTTTTGCCCGAAAGGAAAAGAAAAAGAACCCGTAAAAAAAGACATATCGTCTAACAAAAAGGTAGACCAGAACTAGTTAATCGCTATGTTGAGGAGTCATATAAAGTAGATCCAATCCATTGCACACCGAAAGTCAGGAAGACGGGAGAACTCCTAGTGTATTCCTTGACCGAGAGAAGAAGAAAAAAAAGGTCCTTGATGTGCGTGGTTGTATGTATGGTGAGGAATGAGATGGGGTATCAAGAGCAACGAAAGGAAATGAAAGAAAATGTAAAGGCATCGAACTCGACATGAACTTTTAGTAATTTGGTATAATCATGCGCCAACAGCTTGCTCATGAGAGTTCAGTCTTGGTTGTTCTTGGCCGGAGATTGGTTCCACCAACTCTCCATTATCGTGGCTGGCAAGGTTTTCGCTGGGGATTTCGTCTGTGGTAGCTGAGGTCGTCGACGTTGGAGCATTTGCCGGTTCAGCAAATTCAGCGTCTTTGCCGTTATTAGAAGGAATAGCCTCCTGTTGATTTTGCTTTTCTTCTTCTTCTTCCTCCTCTTTCAATAGCACGTCCATTGACGGAACCTCCGGAATGCCGTTGTTGACTGATATGCTATCGACAAAACGAGAACTCCGCGCAGTCGCCGTGCTGGCACTGCGCATTGACTGTGGTCGACCGCTATGCACCGATGCAGAACTGATCGATCCACGTGGGTCACGAATGAGGTTGGTGTCAGACGCCCTGGCTTCTTCGGATGCCGCAGGTTTGCGCAACTTCAGCCTCTCCTCTGCAGAAATGTTCTGCCACTCAGAACCAAATGTGATAACAGAAGCCTTCTTTCCGTGCAAAGTAAAGTTGGCGTCTTTCCTGGACAATCCCTCGCCTTCACCGCCAGCAGGACTATCCACAAGAGGGATACTGGAGGCAGAGTCTCTACCTTTCTTGCTGCGTTGGTGATTTGGTTTGTGGTGTGAGTCTCTCAGAGTTCGCTGCAAGCTACGGCGGTGGCTGCTGAGACGATGGTCTGTATTAGAGTCAGACTTTTCATCAACATGTTTCTCAGAGATTTCGGCGTCATTTCCAAGCTTGGGAGACGGATTAGGCGAATCTGCTGGTCCGTCAACTCCGAGAAGGCCAGCTTCACGGAGGACTCGCTCTTCGCTGTCGTCAACATTCGTCGTATTCATTGGCGTTGTCGAGCTAAGGATGCTTGAAGCGGGTCCTTCGCTTCTACCCCCTGAGCTCAGAATTGATGGTTCTCTATTCAATGACCCGGAGCCACCACCGGGGGGAGCTTCAGACATGGGCGAGACAGGTGCATGCTTCTCATCAAACGGCTCAGAAGTGATAGAGGGTGAGTTTAGACGGTAACCATCCGGTATAATAGGTGACAGGAACTCGTTCGATATGACTGTGCTCTCCGGTAGCATTGGAGAAGCAGGCCCGACAGAAGTCGTTTCACTTATCGAAGGGGCTGTAAGTAGAGAATGAGTAGAATTGAGCCGAGCCAGTGATGTATTCAGTCCAGGGGATACCGGCTTGACAGTGGTGAGTGACGATCGTTTTTGTGCATCAGACGACTTTTGATCTATACCCAAATCCATTGAAAGAAAATGATTGTAGCATCTGGTTCGCCACATATCTAATCGAACCCAGCGAAGTTTGGCAGCTATGCGACCAGCGGCCAGGATGACATTTTCTCGTGCTCTGGTATTGACAGGAGTTAGCAGCTGAAGGTGTCTAGCATTTCTAAGAAGGTCGTCGAGTTGGTTCTGGTAGCCCGTCAATTTTTCATCCTGCTCAGCAATTCTTCGAGACATTAACTGCTCGCGTGCGGCAGACATCTCCTCGGCAAGGCGCACGTCAACGTAGTCTTTGGTCTCAGGAGCAGTTCCATCGCTTTGCAACTGTGATGACACCGAACGAGTGGAATCCATASGAGCCATATTCTGATGCTTCTGACCTTCGTACCGTGCCCCGACGGTCGATTTCAAAGGTACACCCGTTGTCCTGAATGTTGCCGCATAATTCAATTTGGCCAACCAGTCGTTCATGTCGGCATCAGAATTGGCAAGAAATACCTCTTCTAAGCCGTTGTGACGGACTAAAAGAAAGGCGTGTTTGTGCTTCTTATAGCTTGAATCAATCAGGCCGACTGCATCTGACGTTGACATTATCGTATCCGGCTTGAAATCGGTAACAGGGGGTGTAAACACCACCGGCAGCCGAGATCCGCGTTTGCGTTGGTTCTCATACTGCGACATGAGAGATTTTGTCCAATACAGATCACGGAAGAAGTACAGCTGAGATGAAGTCAAAAGGGCACCCCATTCTTGCCACGGGGAGCGAGCCCTCTTCTTTCTCGGATCTTTACGCCATAGTAGACCCACTTTCACGACTTTTATGTCGACCAAGCCAGGATGCGAATCAGCCATGTCTTCCATATTGGTTGAAGTCATGAACGCATCCGGTCGAGATCGTGCCGAAACAATCTGCAGAACAGCGGACCTGAAGAAAGCTTGATGTAAGGGCTCAATATCTTTGAATCCTTCTGAATCCGGGAAACTATAAGGGTCATCGATATTCATCACCTCTTTTAAGCCGGGGCGTAGTGTGTCTAGTTTTCCATCCAGTATAACCGCATACGGATCAACAGGCTGGCTTGACGTTCTTGCTAGGTGATCGGAGCTCGCCACTTTGAGAAGGCCTTTTCTTTTTGGAATCTGGCGAGTACTGAGATTTAACTCATCTTCGACATGAATGAAAGGTGTATAGGCGATGTTTTCGTAGAAGCACTCGAGAATTTCTTCAGAGACCCCATCGATGCGTGAGTTCCTTACATAATCCTGTTTCTGCATCTTTCGTTTGTTGTTTTTGTTGAACACGTCCGTGTGTAGGATCAGAATGGAAAACGCTATGAAGTATGTTTGATCTATGACAATTAGCCTCCCTTTGTGTTTCGATCTGTACGTAGGGTAAGAGGTTAAGTACCTGTGGTAGCAAAAACGCCAGGGTTGCACTCATAGTAACGATCCGCAAACCCTTGCAAAAATCTATCAATCTGTTGAGTTTCCTTTGGCAGTTCCGCTTCCATCAGCAGTTTGCGAATCGCCATATCAATCGGTTCACCGAAGAAAGCAAAAGTTCGCATAAACTTCCGTAACGCAACTTTATAGAAATCGTCGTCGGATTTGGACAATATTATGCCAATTGATCCTTTCGGGACGGACTCTTGAAGTTTGGTAAGATACGTTGCAGGAGTATCATCTTCTTCTCGGTCTGGAGCTATGACTGCGGTCCGTGAGGCCGATGCAGAGCCGTTTTTGGTTACCGAAGTAGGGGTTCCAGGAGCGCGAGGGCTGCTACGACCGTCCCGCTGGCTTGAAAACTCTGAGTTCTGCCGTAATCTGTTGCCCAAACCAAACAAATCCCCGAAGCTCTTTCGTCCGTTTGTAGAAATTGAGTTTCGACCTGATGGTAGATTAGATGAAGAATTATTGAGATCCTCTCCATTGCGAGAGGCCTCAATAAACGAGTTCAAGGTCGACGACCGTCCACGCCTTCCCAAGCGAGCCTTGGCCGATGACGCCGAATGTCCAGAGCGGGCAGACGTTGTCGAGTCCTTGCGTAGGAGAGGATTTTGGTTGGAAGGCTTCGGTGAGGCTAGTTTAACAGAGGATTGTGTAGGAGAGGGTAGCGGTGATATTTGGTCGCCGTCTGCTCCGTCAGGGGTAGTTGGGTCCATCGAAGTCCTTTCACTGTGGCCGCCATTCGAAATAGGGGAGGTTCGACCGCTGTGTGAATTGCCAGCGCCCGGTGGAGGAAGTTTGACCGGAAGAGGGAAGAGGTTTGCTCGACTTTTCATTAGGCGTGGCATATGGAGTTTTTTGATAGGATGTGGAGCATCGCCCTTCACCGGATTCCTGTCAATTGAGCCCTGATCAGACCGAGATGATTCAGAAAAGCGCATGTCTTGCTCTGACGGATTGTTTGTAGTTCCGCTTTGGTATGTGGAAGTAGAAAGACGACCGGGTTCTTCGTGGCTAAGGCGGGTGTGGCCCAGGGTTTGTGAAAGCGGCGTCTTTGCAAGACCAGGCCCGCTGGCGTTGCCCATCTTTACGACTTCTCGGGATGATTTCCTGGAGAGCGGATTTCGAAGCCGGCTTTTGCGTGCGGATTTTTCCAGATTGGAATTAGTTGGCGCCGTTGTTATTATTGTCGGCGCTATTACACCTCCATGTTAGCACGGCGCAACTTCTAGACTCTGGGCAGAAACTTACGTGGAGGAATCTGAGGCATTGGCGGCACATCTTTCTCGCTCTGAGAGTATGTGACAGAAAGCTGAGGATCAGAGGCATGGCGGAAGCGTAACATGCTGAATCTGTTTCTTTTCATGGATGCACTAGTCTCCGAGGTACTAGCCACCGAGAAGCCGGTTATACCACTCCCATGGTTGGAGTTATCACGATCGTATATACTTGGTCTTTCTACCTTCTCGCCATCCACTACTGTGTCATCTTCCACATTGGGGCGAGGACCGGAGTCGGATACACGTCGGTCTAGTTGAGAAGACGACGGCGAGGGACGGGGAACGTGTTCGCTGCGACGCGCATGAGGAGCAAATATCAAGCTATACCGTTTGTTATCATTTCCATCCGATGAGGCGAGCCTGGCTCGAATGCGATGCATGACGACGGGTGGTGGATCTCTTTAAGGGCTGGCTCCGGATAGCTCATGCTCTGACGACGCACAATCGGTTGAGCAGCAGACTTATGACTCTTGCATGGCTGTTATTGTGATGAGGAGGAAAGCGGGACGAGATCGCCTCGAAGTAAATATGTTGTTGGAGAGAGATATGTTCCTGGATGTGACGTGGTAAGACGGAAGAGTGCGGGTTTCTGGTTATCCCCTGAAAGTGGCCGATGCCGATGTCAGCAACGGGAGGGGCACGGTTCTGGATGGATGGAGCGAATTAGCAAGGCTGAAGCATCAGGTAGGTAATATCATGCCATCGAAACAAGCATTTAATTAAGCCAGCTCGATCGATCAACAGGTCTGGGGAAGATCGAGACTGGGCATTGGCAGAGGGAAGCAGCGGATAATTAGGTCATCTCACCAGGTCGGCGGTGTTTGGGTCCGGAACTGTTTACTGTTTTCCTATACGGGTGCCGAGAACTGGTGTCCGGAGAGTGGTTGCTGTGATATCTTTTCAAGTATCGATCAGAATTCATGAAAAAGCCGTTCGCCTGGATGGAAGTAGCGGGCGTGAACATGGAGAATCTTGATCGAAGGCGTTCAAGGTCAAGCAATCCACCCAAGTGGTAAAGTAGTAACGCTGGCTCTTAGTGTGCTGTACGGTACGGTTACGGTAACGCACGCCGTAAATACCTTCCCGAGAGTCTGGTTTGGTCGAGACTCTGTCCATTCGCTGTCTGTCAACTAATTACACGAATTATGATTCGCAGTCCTACCACTCGGATTTCTCCTCATACGACTACATTAGTACATATGATGTGACTGCAGGCCTAGATACAATCGGATTGTGGGACGCCGCGACTCGCAGTGGAAACAACAGACAGCCTAGAACCAGCACTTGCCACTGTATGCACCCTGGTTTCAGGGCTGATACAGTTGCGTACTGGATGAAGAATCTTCCTGATAAACATTTTCCAGCAGTCTAGACCTACAAATTGTACGCCATTTCGCTGCTTGCAGTCAGCCATCGAACTATTTTGATACTTTAGCAACTTCTAATGCGAGGATCTAAAACAATTGTAATGAACAAGCGTAAAAGACTATTAACTATGTAGTTACCTAGTATCGAAATATGAATTTGTGGTGGGGAAGCCTGAGCAATGGAATGCTTCAGCCTGGGGCGTTTCTTTGGTCAAAATCCACCCGTAGATAAGCCGAGAGAGGCAACCACCGACGTACATCAACTACAAGAAATTCGCCCCCTCCACGCTTCACACGAATACGACCCTCTATGCTGCTCCATTGAATATCTGGGGGCTGCCTCCTTGGCGTCGCTTCTTGGAATACCGATTCTCAACCACAGTATGTATAGGCATGTCTTCGTCGTCCTGTGCGCCGTGCTCTTCGCCGGACAGACAACCGCCGTTCCTGCTGGGACTGGCATCACCCATCCACACTCGCAACCATTAGGGCCTTTCGAGCCTGTACGCTTCGCTTCGCAATCACAAACACAGATCGCATCCTCTCGAGGTCCCTTCACATGGCTTCGAGATTCAGTCATCGAACGGATATGGGGCATTGACAAAGAGAAACAGTCGCTCAATAAACCCGGACCCCGACCCCGGCCGGAAAAGTCATGGAGTCGATACGGAAGCGATATCGTTTTGCGCATTGAAGTCCACAACGCAGAGGAAATCGAGGCTTTGGCAGATGCCGTCAACATTCTCTTTTTGGATGTTTGGGACTCAAATGAGAATCATGTAGACATACGCCTTGCGAAGGAAGTGGTGAGTAGTGGACAGCTGCCGCACTATCGCTGTACAAGTTCTTACTTCAACAGGTTCCCTCATTGCTTGGACTGCTTCCGCGATCTCTCCAAAAATCATACACCTTACTCATTGAAGACCTATCGAAAATGATCTACGAATCGCAATACCCAACCTCCGGTTTCAAGCATCACAAGAACGGCCAAAGCACTAGCCACACGGATCTACGATCAGCCGATGTAACTGATATGTTCTTCGAGAGATACCAGAAGTTCCCCGTGATCCTGCAATGGATGCGCTTACTTGTGTCCATGTTCCCAGAGCAAGCAAAACTTGTCAACGTCGGAGTTACTCATGAGGGCCGCGATATTCCGGCCCTCCGACTTGGTGTACGTGATGACGAAAACGAAGAACCAAACAAAGAAACAAAGGAAGAACCACGGAAGACAGTCATGATCGTAGGAGGATCGCACGCACGAGAATGGATCAGTACGTCGACAGTTGCCTACGTTGCCTTTCAACTACTCACCGAGTATAACAAATCACTTCCCGTCACCAAACTGCTGAAGGAATTTGACTGGGTTCTTGTTCCTACGATTAATCCTGACGGGTATGTTTACTCGTTCGAAATGGATCGCCTATGGCGCAAAAGCAGACAGCAGACAGCACTCCCTTTCTGCCCCGGAATAGATTTGGATCGTGCTTGGGGCTACGAGTGGGATGGTGAGGGGACACGTGCAAACCCTTGTTCCGAAAGCTATGCGGGTAACGCCCCTTTTGACAGCATAGAGATCAGGACTATCGCCGAGTGGGCATATAACGAAACACAAAGCAAAAAAACAGAGTTTATCGGCTTTTTGGATCTTCACTCTTATTCTCAGCAAATTCTCTATCCTTACTCATATTCCTGTGAAAGCGTGCCACCGTCGCTAGAAAATTTGGAAGAGCTGGCATACGGCATTGCCAAAGCAATCAGAATGACCAATCAAGAATCGTACAGTGTCGAATCAGCATGTGGAGGAATCGTAACGACCGACAAGGGAACTGGTCAACGGGTTTCAACCAAAGTCGAAAGCACAGGTGGCAGTGCACTCGACTGGTTCTATCATCAGCTCCATGCGAAATACTCGTACCAAATCAAGTTACGCGACAAGGGAACGTGGGGATTCCTCCTTCCTCCAGAGCACATTGTGCCCACGGGCCGAGAGATCTTCAACTCAGTTCTGGTACTTGGTCACTTTTTACTGGGCAACAGAGCAAATGATTTTGAATGGTCATTCATTTCAGGATCTGGATCAGCAGAGAAAGAAAACAGCTCGCCTCGCATATTTGATCATTCGTTCTTCGAGACAAACACGGAAGAGCTAGATAAGCCGCATGATGATGATGATAATGGCGACTATTTTTCGGCGGTAGAAGACAATGTATATCAAGACGAGGGCTGGGGATTGTGGTAAGATTATGAAATTGTATTTACATGTAACCTGATATATTGCTTGTGTATTCTCAAGGAGTTGCTTGATACCATGGACAAAAATTGCTATTTTGATTAAGTGATGACTATGGATTGTGTCTATATGTGACCTGACACACTGCTTGGTATTATCGGGGTGTTTTTTGATACCATTGACAAAAATTACTACATATTCTGATTAGTTTTTCCATGTGTCAATACTCAGGACAGTAGATGATATGAAGTTGTGGTGGTGTTAGGGTTATGGCAGGCGTCCGTTTCCGGCGATGACGAATAACCTCATACATCATCACTCTCGGCCATGGACCGGTAGCTTAGATTTATGAAGTCTAAATAAATAACTCGTGCGATATTCCGGAGATTCCGTGTGTGGAAGTCTCCTTAATTGCATCGAATCTCATCCCCTAGGGCTGTAATGTATGGGACACTGGACGAATCTATACAATCCGACAAAGAGAAACATTTGAATACTAGACAAGGATATAGACCATGTCCATCGAATACACTTCACAAAATCATCACCACCATGATCCCGCATTCCGGCAGCACCGACATACTACCAACGACGGCTCCTCCTATTTTCGCACTCTGATCTGGGGCCTATACAAATACAACCAATACACCGACTTCACAATTCGCATTAGCGGCTCTGTGCAGGAGTTTCATGTTCACCGCGCTGTCATTTGTCCTCAGTCGAAGATTCTTGAGGCTGCTTGTCGGGGGGGTTTTATCGTATGTCCCATTCTCTCAAAGAAAGAAGGGTTTGGAGACTAATGAGGGATAGGAAGCATCGACGAATTCTATAACGCTTACAGATGATCCAGAGATTGTGGAGAGGATGATACGGTATTTTTATACGCATCGGTATTATGATCAAGAGGATTGGAAGTTTGAATGTTGCGATAATGGGATTAAGAGGATTCGGCAGCATTATTCGGAGATGGGCGTTGTGTTTGTGTTAGATGATAAGAACGACGACAAGGGCAATGATGAGGATAATGAAGGCGATGAGGAGGAAATGCACATGTCTCATTTAAGCAAGCATGGGCTTGATAACAGCCGGAGAAACTCATCGCCTACCTCCCCACCCAAATCGTTACATGTCTACGCAATTGCGGACAAATACCTCATCAACCCGCTGAAAGATCTGGCACGAACACGATTCACAAACTGGGTGAGTAGTCACTGGTGGACAAAGGGTTTTGTAGCCGCCGCCCGCGAGATCTTTGACAATGAAACGGGGAATTATGAAGATCTCAAGGAGGTGGTTTTATCAGCTATTACATTACACGCAGATACTTTACTCTGCGGTAGGATCAACAGCAGCAGCAGCAACAACAAATACAATGACAGAGATGAAGAAAATGAAATCAACAAATTCATGCAGGACTACAACGAAGTCAGCCTCGAAGTCCTCCGCCGCACTCTCGACAGAACCCGGATACGGCAACGCGGACTAGAAGTCGAATGTGCAGACCTAGAATCGAAGGTGAAAGCGCTGAAGATCGAGAATAAGAAGATTGCCACGTTGCAGAGTCGGAATAACAGTCTCAACAAAGAGTTGTTGGAAATTAAGACGGTGGTGCTGGCGTGGAAGAAGGATTTGAAGGATTTTGGTGGTGGTAATTCAAAGGGCAGCAGTGGTGGGCAGAATAGTAGCAGAGTGCAATGACAAAGGGGCAGTGGTAATAATAATAGTAGCTGAATGCATTGTTGAATCTACTACGTAACATCTATTCCAACTTTTACGATTCTGCAACATATTTATCCTCATCTCACCCAACGATCAGAACCGCTTCAGTATGCTTCAGGAACTTCTACTCATCCGGAACGACAATAGCGTTGTATTCAGGATCGGTGAAGATCCAATGATTCCCGCAATTGGCAGATCGAGAGCATGACTCGTATATGAAGCGAACCTTCAGCATGAGGATCTTCAAGACTCCTAGCCCACATTGTTACAGCACTATCGAAAGGAGCTACCAAGGATAGCCCCAATGCAGACAAATCGATCTTTTCGTCGACATGGAGTTGGGAGTATTTGTCGAGTTTCTGTGCGATGAATGAGACCGACAGCCAGATTTTGGGCCAACTATACATGGCATGCTTATTAGCTACAAAAGCGGCTTTTCAAATGGGTTGATGAGTGAGCACTGCGGTATGATAACTCGCTATTTGTGAAACTCTTCGTGGGTCTTGTCGTCCCTTTTGCTCAGCAGGAATGTAATGCGTACGATTTTAGTCATGGTATTGGTTTTAAAAGGCGGTTGATAGTGGTGGTAATGGCGGGGRTGATAATAGAGCTCGTACTAATCTTCCTTTTGTTAAATTTAGGAACAAGTGTCTATCAACAAGGTACTTGAGCATCCTTTTATAGCTAGCATGCTCAGAGAACCATATGGAGCAGTCGGGCTGTCTCATCTCCCGAAAAGAACATTTCTCAGGACCCAGGTCGAAGACCCTGCTAATCCACCTTCCTCAGATGGCTATACAGAACACTCGTCAGCAGCCACCTCTGTGAACCAAGCATGGGCAGTAGCAGGCCGGCTGCATGAAAGAACACGACAAGGGACGGAAATGTTATATCGACGCCATAGTAAAGATTGTAAGTCCTCAGTTCTTCTTCAATGCACTAGTGCATCCCCGAGGATCAATTGTTTAACAGGTTCGTCGATTTCGCAGACGGTTTTGATCCAGAAGACCACTTGGAAGAGAACGTGATATCAACAAGTATCTCCTCCCAGTAGCGCATCCGGAGTACAGCGAACGGCATGCACTCAATCAGGCTTTAGGTGCATGGCACAAGAAAACTGAGCATGATGCGTGCGATGGTCTGTATGGCTGGGCTCACTGAATGTTGCTGATTGGGAGGGAAATAGGTAGTGGAGGTATTGGATTTCATATTACTCGTCATTTATCGACACGTTTAGTGTTATCTTTGCTTACAGAAGAATCCCTTTTTTTTTTTGCTTTTTACTCGTATCGTGCTTGCTTGGTGACAGATCTTTCAAGGTTGGATCGCATAGAATGAGTTCATTCCACTTATGTCTTTAGTATCTAGGTGGCATTGGAATTACTGAGCACTCAAGCTTGACACTTAAATTCATACTGATGTGTCATAGTTGTAGCCCAAACTCTTTCCGTAACGAAAGGATTCATCTCATTCGGACCTCCCATTAGCGAAGGTCATATCGTATTTGTAAGTCTATACGTAGTTGAGATTATACTTTTTCTGAGTCATGTCCTTCCCTCCAGACTGAAAAACGGGCGAAATAGTCAGAGTGCTACACAGACATTCGACCGAGTCAAGGCACGGTGGGAGATTCGAAAGAAATTAAATGCATACCTAAGAAGCGGATATACTGGTCAATCGAACAATCAGTGTTGGTCGTGTGTTTATGAATGCGTGTCATATGCATTGTCGTTGTTGTAATCTCGTCCTATCTGTTGTCATTCAGCAGGATAACTAGAGTGGCTTTCTAGGATTGAGCAACATGACACCGATTCATGTCAAGAAGCACCCAGGAAATGAATACATATATTATCGTCAGCCATACCAGGCCTAGAATCTAGCGGCGTTGAACCCTGAACGAGGATTAGCCCAAGAGTGCCACTCATTAATATCAAAAGCAAGCTGGCGTCGAAGCGTTGGTTCTCCATCCTCTAAGCTAGTGGAGCTGACTACATTTGAATCATCTATCTACCGAAGACTTGTTCTAGCGTAATTCTACGTATCTGACCAGTCAGGAGCCACTTCGGCCCAAGCCTACCCAAAATGTGCATGGCATGACTAGAATCTACTGGGTAGCCCATCTGGTTGATCGGATAGCCGCCATTTACCACGCACTAGTATGCACCGTACCCTACCCCGCTCGCGATACCAAGCCAGTTTGCCTAGTCCATAGAACAAAAAGCTCTACTACGTAGTAGTAATAGGTTAAGCATTCAATCAGATCTAGAAGCTTGACGAGTGCGGCGTTGACTATCGATTTTTCCCCCACCGCATTTGGACGATTTGGCCCGAGTACGTTTTGCGATTGAGTCAGCCTTATCTTTCCTCAGAAGCTACCAAGCTGAAATTCGCTCATAGAGCCTTAACTCGTTCGCATTCGTTCGCTCTCGTTCATTCCTGAACGATCAATTTTAATAAGCCACGCGACTTTTGTTTTGATGTTATTGGAGAGTGCCTTGGATGACTTGTCGGTGTAGTGCCAACAAGACCGTGATGTTGAGTGTTATTTCCTATTTCGAGTCATGGATATAAGCAAAATTTAGCATAACGAACATAATTTGGGTCATTGGAAGGCCTGGGAGTGATGATATCTTGATGGGCGATGGGCGGCGAGAAAGAGACTTGACGAGGGAGGAAGCCCTAATATATGCTGGAACCGTCAAGGCGAGCTAATTACTAGTGATTAGCCATTAATCATACTCAGTTCTATTTTGAGAGCACAACTAATCTTTTTTAAATCTATTTCTGTCTGCACTCGAGACAAAAATAGTATCTGCCATACTACCTTGGGCCAGAATTGCCGTTAATTATTGCATCTTCTTATGAGCTATCAGCCAATAAGCGACTATGCTCCATCTCAAAATAGACAAATCCTATTTTTATCTGTTTTGGGCTGCAGAGTCCAGCATAATTATCACCAGCACATGCAGCCATGTTCACTGGCACAGTGTGATTTGCAACGGGATTGGCCAGTCACATGCATTAGTAGAAATTAACTCGATGCAGAATGGGCCAATGGTAGCGCAGATTGTGCCCAAATTTGCTATCTTTATTTGAAGCTATTGAGAGCTAAGTTGTGATGCTTTAACCTGATTGAGCAGAAAGTGCTTTTGTATAGCGAATGATTGGCCGATCACAGCTCTGTGACATTCTACGCTAATTTATAGCTGCCTTTAGTAACTTTTTTAGTTGCTTTAGTGACGCGGGAAAAGAGGAGACTCTATGGAGCGACTGAGTCGTGGTCAACAATGAGGTCGTGCGGAGAGGGACGAGGCACATCCAGAGCGAGATCTATATCAAGCTCGATTTCCTCATCCCAATTGTGCCGGTCTGTCTGCAGAAAACCAACATATCAGAATAATACAACAGACAGACAAAATGGTTGTCAGTCTACGACTTCCTCTCTCCTCTCCCCGGACTATCACGTCCAGCATGATCTCCCCTCCCCTGAGTCCCGACTTCAACTTCGACTCCGACGCCCTCACACCTTCCACCCTCCCAGCATTGGAATACATCTCCGAAAAACTCTCCCAGAAATCACTACATGTCACATTACTAGTCGGTCGAGGCCAGCCCATGCCCACCGGCGAATCATCCGACCTCAACATTATCCCAGTCACACAGCTAGACGCACAATCATGGAAAATCTTCCACAAGATAGTCGAAAAGGGAGCTAAGAAGTACTCACTTGGTCAGGGCTGGACCGATGCTCTTGATCAACATGCTCGCCAACAACTCAAGAACGAATACCTCATTGAACAATCCCTCCGACAAAACGAGATCCTCTTCAGCCAAGAGGGTTTGACTCTACTCAATGTCGACCGCATCTACACCTTGAAGCGACGACTGTGTGTACTCGCTCAGAACCAGAAGAGCATCAAGAACGAAGAAAAATACCTTTCTTCTTGTGTGCAACTTCTCAACAAGACCATCACCAGCTGCCAGGGCCGACCCTTTAGCTTCGGCTTCTTCCACCGTGCCTACGAGCACCTTCACGTCACCGACGACCTCCTCAAGAGGGTTGCCGAAGCATACAAGGCCCGATACGGCCAAGAAGGCATGGTCATCATCACCCCGAAATCATCACCCGGGCTTCCCGCAGTTGCTCCTACCACCTCCACAACCATCAAGAAAGAGAGTACTCGCAAGTCGCCAGTCATGCGCACCGCTGCTGCTAACGCACGAGTCCGCCGACCAACAGTCATGGCTGCCGCTTCCTCTTCGCCAGTATCCCGCCACTACCGTGTTCCCTCTCGCGTCCCTTCGCGAGCTGGTACACCAAGGCGCGGACCAAAGACTCCCGTCTCGGCCTCTGATGTCACCCCCATCACTCGAAATGAGTGGAACATTCTCATCGGTCCTGAGTTCTGGCAGAACAAGCCTACCGTGACCATGTGGGTTCCTACACCTGCCGTGTCAGTTGTTGGTTGAGTGATCATTCAAAAAGAGATATCCTTACCCTTCATGAGCAATGAGCAATCCTCAACCCAAACCTTAGTGGTGTCCAACACAGAACGCCGAGAGGATAATCTATCTATTGAATAGAACCCTCTGATGTCAGTCGAAATACGACATCATCGAGACATCCCCGGCTTCAGTAATCGGCCAACACCGGTCTTGACAGACTGTGCCACAGCGCGGATAGCAGGCGAAGTGCCAATGCAGCTACGAAGTTACAAGATAATTATGATAGCATAGCATGGGAAATCTGCATGTATACCTGTCTCTGCGACAGTTTTTTATGTATATAGAGGCTTGAGCATGGTTGCCTTGCTCGCCTTTGTTAAATTCAAAATCATTTTAATTCTGAGACAATTATCATTTCTTTCCATAAAGTAGAACATTCTCGCTTTATACCTAGCCTAGCAGACTTACATATTACCCGGGTGCATTGAGGGATATAGAGGTAGTACAACAATGGCAGCCCAGTGCATAGCATAGCCACTCTCGCATAGCGTGTACAAAAGGTTACCCGGGTTCACAAAACGAGGCTGAATTGAAACTCCACACTGCAATACGATTGGCTCAACGTTGGTATCGTTCAGGTGCATTAGGCCATTAGCTAACTAGCTGCTAGCCTTGAGGCCCCGGCTCCTAGCCTTGACCTTTTAGTTGCGGTAGTTAACTTACTTAAAAAGTTGGTTATTTCATCTTTAGTTCTTCTTGGGATTTTATTAAACTCTTTTACACTCTTTATTTTACGTATATACCCGATTATGGGGTTTCTGATATTAGATTGAAGCTATCGTGACTATTGTCAATGTAAAGGGCAATTGGATTAGGGTTACTGGAGTCTGACTCGCGCGATGGCGAATCCACACCGTTCACAGGCTATGCCAGCTTGGATTGTGTATTATTGTGAGTACTCACTACATCGATTCGATGTTTTATATGCTAAATAAAATCAGCCTCAAATAATTGGGGTTTGAAATATGTGAGGGACCTCAAAGTAAGTAGAAGCGCTCGCCGACTGGGTCCCAGATCCCTGACAGACTCGCAATAGTTCGGTGATTTACCGAAAAGATGTTATATGTATGTAGTCATCATCCTTAATGTGCATTCTGCGTATTCGCTAATAACGGGCGAGACAGATTTCTATCAGTCAAGAGTTATCCCGAAAAAGAGGCAGATCGCGTACTAATACTGGCCCATTTCAATGCACCGCCGGTTCTCGCTTCGAAAATGTGTACAGAAATCAATGGCTACTTCGGATCGAGGAGTAGTTACAACGAGAATGACAAATTGAAGAGCTACAGTAAGCCCATATTTTCCCTTTAACTATAAGAGAATGAAACTAATGAACAGGCACATGGATGCGCTGCCTCGTAAAAATGATCCTCAAAGAACCCGCCGAGAACGGCAAGGACTACAAATGGTATGAAATGACTCTACTAAGTCACTGGGACGAGCTTGCAGGGACGCATCAGATTCTGTGTATTGATACACCAGAGGACTTTCCCGAGAAGCTTATGAAGGCGTTATCGCAGCCCTCTTCGAGTCAAGAGACTCAAAAACATTTCATGGATCCGTTCTCGATGCATGCGCAGTTGTTGGATCAAGTTGTAAAGTTGAACGATGAGTCGGTGTGGGCAGTTCGGGATCCTATTCGGGAGATTGAGAAGGTACCTCTTTAATTCTTCCTTCTTGTCCTAGGGTCAATTTCATATCTGTCTGACTTGCGATAATAGAGACGACCAACAGCCGGTCCTGACTTTGAGTCCATGCACGAAATATCTCGACATACCATTCATATCTCCGAAGTATTGCTCGTCACGATCCAAAACTTTGAGAGTCTGAGAGAACAGCAACGATACGTGCACAACGAAAGCTTATATTCCGAAAAAGGCAAAATGTTGCTGGGTAAAGAATACCGTGAGCAAGCGCTTGAGTACCTGAATTTCCAGATTCAGATGCTTAAGAGTTTGAGGGAGCGATCTGTCTCGAATCATTCGAGGTTGAGCAGTGAGGTTGTCGTTGTACGTCCTCATCAACTGTCTCGGACGTATAAGAGTGTTGCTGACTGATACAGGCATACAACCGCATCGCTCAGCAAGACAATCGAGCCGTGAGCTCGATTGCATTCCTGACCATGACCTTCCTTCCTGCTGCCTTTATATCGGTGAGTCACCCGCTGCAGCCGCTCTAACTTGGCTGATGATATCTAGTCATTCTTCAGCACAACATTCTTCAGCTTCGGCCAGGATGGCCTACAAGTCTCCAACCAAATGTGGCTCTACTGGGCTGTGACCATCCCGTCAACACTGATCATCATGATCGTCTGGCGTTTGTGTCTGCATACAAAGGCGCCGTTAACATATCGCAACATCAAGGATTTCGCCAAGTCCAGGCTGAAACAAAAACAGAATCAGAAGCAAGAGCAGCTGACTGAGAAGGCAGTCGTTTAATATGCGAAAGTAGGGCTAGGGTTAGGGCAATGTAATAGCATACGAAACAGTTATGTAATGGCCAATAGAAGCCCCGCGATAACTCCTTAGTACAGAGTCGATGGCGTACGAACTACGGCTGCGGCGTTGCGTGGAACTTTCCCTAATCTCTCCATCCATCGCTTGGCTTTTCGTTCTTTGCTGTTCGGAGCCTGCCGATAATCGCAATGGTGCTTTTCACTATCTTGTCATGTATCTTTTGCATTAGAAATCTCTTTTGTATGAGATTTATCACGAGGAAGAGGCCAATTGTCGATTGAACAGTCTGGCATCGGACCCTGTCGGCAGCTTGGCTACCCCCGCTCTTTCACACACTGGACTTTTTTACTTGCCATTGGGGAGAGAAAGGAGAGAAAATAATGGTTTATCAGTAGTGAAAAATAATTGTGCGATTCTCATTCTATTCGTATCAAGCTGAGCAAACAAAGCACCATGGCAGGCTCGACGCCTTCCTATGACGAGGTCAATGACTCCGATCGTACCAACACTAACAATGTTATCAAAGCATCACACCTCGGCATGCGTATATCATTATTCAGACGAAACTTCATCCGTCGAGCTGAGCGGATTCATGCCCGGATTCCAGCTATTAAGAAAATACCACTGTCAGCGATTGGGATTATATCGTTGATAGCGCTGATCAACATGTTTATTTGGGCTGTTTGTGGTGTTGTACTAGTATGTCTTCTTTCTTTACCGAGTATGAGATGAGTGCTAATAAATATGTGTAGCATTTTTATCCGTAAGTCATTCTAGACTATGCTCTATGAATCCCAAGGCTGAGTCTAACATGATGTCAGATCATTGATATCCTCAGCCGCAATATCATATTCTTTAGGGTTGCGTCATGCCCTCGATGCAGACCATATCTCTGTATGAACCTCTACCTTAGTCCCACAGGAGCATCTGACTTACACGTCCGATACAGGCCATCGATCTGATGACTCGCCGACTTCTTGCAAGCGGCCAGAAACCAGTCACCGTAGGAACATTCTTCTCTCTCGGCCATTCCACGTAAGTCTCCAACAAGACATGCCAACTTGTAAGACTTCAACTTACGAACCAGAATCGTCATCATAACCTCCATAGTAGTCGCAGCCACAGCAGCAGCAGTATCAACCCGCTTCGGAAGTTTCAGCACCGTCGGCGGCATTATAGGTACCTCCGTCAGCGCCGCGTTTCTGATACTTTTGGGGATCATGAATGCATATATATTGTACAAACTGGTGCAGCAGATGCGCAAAGTGCTTAGATTCTATCGTCGACAACAGCATGCAAACGAGCATCCAGATGATGTGCAAGTGAATGAGGAAGAGATCGATATATGGAAGATTGAGGGAGGCGGATTCTTGTTTGCGGTTCTGAAGAAGATGTTTGTTCTTATTGACAGGTAATCTTTTTTCCTTTCGGTCGCGGGCAATGCGCTGACCGTTAAATTTTGAAGGCCGTGGAAGATGTATCCTCTTGGAATTCTGTTTGGATTAGGATTCGATACATCATCCGAAATCGCTTTGTTGGGCATTTCGTCAATTGAAGCTACTCGACAGAACAATTTTTGGGTCATGCTGATTTTCCCCATTTTGTTTACTGGTAATACCCCTCTCATGTATGCTTATAATTGGGTCATGCTGACAAGTCATACAGCCGGAATGTGTCTCATCGATACAACAGATGGCGCATTGATGCTATCTTTATACATTCAACCAGCCACTAACTTCCTCCCTCCAACAAAAGAGCGGGAAACAGACCCAGAAGCCAATACAGAGACAACCCGACTCTCAACACTCGAAGACGGCATCGACACCCAACCGGCAACAACAACAGTCCTCGACGGAACGGACTCCAACAAACGCGACCCAATTGCATTCCTCTACTATTCCATCGTCCTCACAACGCTAACCGTCATGGTAGCCCTGGTCATTGGCATCATCCAAGTACTCAGTCTTGTGCTGAATGTTACAGATGCAACGGGCCGCTTCTGGGATGGAGTGCAGACTGCGAGTGATTACTATGATGCCATCGGCGGTGGAATTTGTGGCTGCTTTGTGGTTGTTGGATTGTCGAGTGTGGCTTGCTACAAGCCGTGGAGGAGATGGGCTGGGGTTGATGTTGATGCTGGCTGTGCACTGGATAGCCATATCAATCCAAGGCAGGAGGAACATGGCAATACGAAGGAATTGAGAGCTGAGCCTGGTCAAAGTACTTCTACGGCCCAGGCTTTGGTTCAAGAAGATATGAAAACAGGGCCTCGTGTCTTGACCGACTAGATATTCATACATAGCTTACAATATGTACAATACATTTCCTTTTCTTCATATATACAATAAATCATCTCGTACATCTCTCACTAGCAGGCCTCCATCCAACACCCAGCCCTTCCATAACCAATCTCTCCCTCTCCTCCCACGTCCTCCCACCCTTCTCCAAATCAATCACATTTCCTCCCGACGTCCTTTCTCGTACACCACTGGAATCAAATTTCCATCCATGCGCCTTTTTGGCATATCGTCTCAAATCCCGCTCGAATGTGGTATCGCCTGACCAGCCCAGTACAGCGCAACCGACTGTGCGCCAGGGGGAGATAATAATATCTACTCGTCGATGGGGGTTGGGATTCTTCACCGGCTCAGTTTCAGGATCAGCGCCATTGTTTGTCTCGATCTCAAAATTCGGATCCTGCCAAACAACAAGCGCTTTATCCAAACTGTCGAAATGATGCGAACCAGTATCGCCGCGAAATGGTAACGTCTGCTGCTCTCTATTCGACGTCGTCATGTGCAGGGCCAGGGTATGAGTAATCCAGCCTTCATTTTCCAGACTGCCGACTACATCAATGACGAGATCCTTCGTAATGCGCTCGTCGCGGTGGCTCAAAATCAAATCTAGATCCCCTGATATCTCCTTTCCGCGCCTGTMCCCGCCGACAATGATACACTCGATTCCCTGCCCATCGTATTCACAGCCCGGTCTGACTAGATTTGCATGTCGATGAATCGTCTTGGCGATCTCAGCCACTTCTGCTCGCGGAATACCGGCGGAAAACTCATCGTAATATTTCAAACCAATCTGCTGAACGCGAGATAAATTATTCCATCCATGCTCAATCACATCATCCAAATCGCGCCATTGGCGCTGATAATAGAATTCACGAGCGGTCTTCGCGCCCACACCCCAGATATTATAGAATTGGCAGATTGTGCTAATCGCTGGATCGGAATCGAGTACGTCAGCAGCTTCCAATTTCCCATCGACGCTGTTCCGGAACTCAACGAAAAGATTCGCAATCTTTGTATCACACCCCGGTAGCGAGAGGACTTCAACCGGTGTTCGAAGCTCATATGGATAAGCCGCCAGTGCCGCAATCGAAGTGCTATATGCGCGGACCCCGATTTCGTCGAGGGTCAGCTCACGCACTTTGCGGATTTTGACGAGTTGAGTTATAAATGCTTCGTTTGGTGGGTGTAAAGGTGCCGAACGCATGCAGGCATATATTACGCGGTCTCTGACCCAGTCCGGCGCTGGAGGGATCAGGATTGTGGTATCGTGCTCGGATGTTGATTGTCTGTACAATGTTGGTGGGTGATATTGCTGCTGCTGTGAGCTGTCTCCTCCTCTGTGCCTTGATGACGAGGCGAATCTTGTAGTGAATGAGGATTGAGAGGACGGAGCAGGTCTGGATGCAGCATCGTCTATAGCACGGGCCAGGATGCCTTCGCTGTCCTTCTTCACGCTTGATATAGGGATATGCTGCTTCTTGGCCAAGTCTTGTGGGCGCGCAATCACTTTTCCATGATATACGACATATCGATCGATATCCAGCGCCCTCCTGGCTTTGATAGACTGCGTTATCCATTCGAGATTCACGACCTTGACGTGGTTTTCCGGCACAATAGCGTCCTGCTTCTGCGTTTCGATCGTACCAGTCGATGATTGAGAGGGCGTTTTATGCTGCCGTGGCGGTGACGGAGCCTCACTCTCGGCATCTGCGCCTACGCCTTCAGACTCAGTTGAGTCAGTACTACTCAGATCCACAGGATCAAGTTGACTCCACCCTTTCCCCTTTGAGGATGCCAATCGCCGCCTTTTGGCCGACGGCATCAACGACTCCGACTCCGATCCCAACGTCCCCCTTTTCTTTCCAGCAGCACCAGCAGCACTAGAACCAACCACAGGTAAAGCCACAACCTCAACATCCTCCGTCCAAACCCCTCTCACCCTCAACTCCAGCGCCGCCCGTTTCCGTTGGGAAATCGTGCCCAGGAATATTCTCGCTTCAGAAACATCATACGTCAGTGTCGCCTCGAATCTGCCTAATTCATCTTCTAGCCTGTGTAGATCCTCCAATGAGAGTCGAGTTGGCAGGACGAAGATGGGCGGATACTCCGCGAAGAGGGCTTGTGGGAACGCTTCGTCGTCATGAACGGAAGGTGACGAGGTTGGTGCTCGAGGGTTGGAACAAGTCATTGATGGTAAGAATAAGTAATACTGTTATATTATATATATATATATATATATCGCGACAGGAAATGGCGTATGTTCATGTCATTTGGTCGAGGTAATAATAAGTCGGCATTCGCGAGTAATAATATGTGCAATCGGACTGTCGCATCGTGTCGCGTGAGGACTCGAGCATCGTACTCAAATATTACGAATTACCATGAGAAAATTGGAAAAGATGATTCCGTTCGTCCAAGAAGAGCTGTCTAGAAATGCGCGTCGCCTTGATAGATGCGTGCGGGAAGTGTGAAGAGATAAGTTCATCTCCTCAAATCTTGGGAAGATTTAAGCATACTTTGGCGCGCGTCATTGCGTCATTCATCCATAACTTCGTACGTACTTAAGCTACCTAACTACATAAAACATTTCTGAGTCCCGGAACTAAGAGAAGAAGAATATATATATATATATATATATTGTGCAGATAATACAATTTTACAAATCATAAATAAGAAGAGCAGACAAACTTGCTCAAGACAAAAGCCAAACACTGCAGGAGCATACGAGTTTCAAAATGATATCGCTAACCCCAAGCGCCGTTGAATCGTAACAAGAACACACATGGATAATTAGTAGACAGAGACTGAGAGGTGAGGCGAAGAGAAGTATATGTGTTTTACTTTATAAAAAATAGTCGTCGTTTTGGTTTCATTGCAATGGCCGTGAACTGCCCATCTCGCCATACCGACCACGACTCTTTGTCGTATCGTAAGCATTGACAATCCTCATTTGCTGGCCACCTTCATCAGCCTGACTAAATGCATAACCACGCTGTTTGCGCATGCGTTGCACCTGGCGGACTTTGCGGATGGCCTTTTGGAATTGTTCCATGCGAGGTCGGTAATCTTGCACGTTGTATTTTTGTATTTCTTGCACGTGGTGGTATGGTTGTGGCCTGTACATTCGTTTGACGTATTTCCAAACGAAGTCGCGGCTGAGGCAGACGACAGGCAGCAAAGCGGCCATGAGGTAGAATTGTGGGATAGAGAAGACAACGGGGATGATGCCATGGTATTCGGTGGAGAAGCCAATGGCGGGCGCGGCGTAACCGTAAGCAGGTAGAAATACAATCCACAGCAGTAAAGACCCCGGGATTGCCATCAGATGGTACTTGGTCCAAGTGTTGGTGATTAGAGATGCTTTTCCGAGCACCGTCACGAGCACGGCTGTATACATGGCTGTGCCCCAGACCCAGTGGCCGGTGGCCATACCGTTCTTCTCCTTGAGGTCGTTGTAGAAGATACATTCGCCGATGATGTAGGCAATCAGTGAGTGGTAGAAACCATTGGCGATCCAAGCCCAAAAATTTCTGATCTTAAAGAATACACCCTTCTGGCCGAGTTGATAGAGCTGAGGATATCGATCTAATAGTCTTGCGGAAACGAACTGATCCACGATACCGAGCGCAAACGGTGGGAGGACGGTGAAGATGACGTTGAAGAAGGTCAATGTCCATGATTCGTAAATAACCTCGCCAGAAAAGGCATTTTGGAACGAATACTGCATTATGTATTAGTATCGTTCTATAACAGATTTGGAAGAGTGATGCTCACCCAAAATTGAGTCATGTTCAAGGCAATGTTCTTGTAGAACGAGAATAAAATGACTTGACTGATACGATGATATGACCATGAACCATGAACAAGAAGAAGTTTACGCAAGAATCGGAATTGTGCAATTGAAATGTCAGCAGCACGAGCAGCCTGAAGACCTTCAAGACCACTGATACCGACACCGACATGGGCAGCTTGAATCATGGAAACATCGTTGGCGCCGTCACCAATGGCTAAGAGGAGCGCCTTCTTGTGACGCTTGACAAGCTTGACGACAAGAGCTTTTTGAAGGGGCGAGACTCGACTGAAACGTACAATTAGTCATGTATCCTATCAAACTGTCAAAACTACTTACCAGCAAATGACGGCCTTGCAAATAACAGCCAAATCCAAAAAGAGTTTTTCCATATCCTTTTCCAGAGCAAAGGTCAACGATTTACCGTCGATAATCAACGCAAGAGGCTCCATCTCGCCTCCAGAGCTGAGTTGGCTTTGAGCAGCGGACAGTTTTTTCGTCAAATTCTCATTCGTTGCAGCGGCGTTCTCTTCATTGACGATCAAAAGAGACATGTCTTCTGAGATCAGCTTGCAGGACATGCCAATATTGATGGCAGTCTCCTGTCTATCACCCGTCAAGACCCAGACCTTGATACCGGCTTGCTGAAGAGTGTGAATCGTATCTGGCACACCGTCTTGGAGCTTGTCCTCGATAGCCGTGGCGCCAAGAAGGTAAAAGTCCCTTTCAATGAGTTCGGATGCCTTGTCTAGCTCGTCCTGACGATTGCCGCTGACGGTAGTTGCAGCCTTGTCGTAAATCTGAAGCCACTGCTGGAACTCATCTTCTGGAACCTCACGCATTGCCAGACACAATGTCCGCAAACCTTCAGTGGCATATTCTTCCAGATGCTGCAGTGTGGCCTCAACGATCGGATTATCCGGGTGAAGGCGTTCCAAGATAACGGTATCGGCACCCTTGCAGAAAACTCTGACCTTTCCGTCCGGGCATCGATAAATGGTGGACATTCTCTTTCTCGTCGAATTGAATTCGCACACCGCCAACAATTCGTACTCGTACTCTTGACCATTCACAGTGATTTGCACGGCTCGTGGCTTACGATTCGTGAATCGGTATCCAAGCATGACAGCACCTTCGACCAGCGCACCCTCATCGGGAGAGGCGGCCTGATACCTTATCTCACCGGGTCTGTCATCTCTCCTTTCGGGAATCACAGTGTGGCAGATTGCCAACAAAGCCAAGAATTGATGAATGATCTCTGCTGTTGGGTGCGACTTGAGATTTTCCTGCAGCTGTTTGAAATCGTGAATACCAAGTTCGTTACCCGGGCCTGCTTTTCTGTCTTCTGGAACATCGCCGCCATACTGAATTCCACCGATCGTGCACTGCTTGAATTCCATCATATTGCAGGTCAAGGTTCCTGTTTTGTCTGAGAAAATATACTCAATCTGACCGAGTTCTTCAACCAACGATGACGTCCGACATGTTGCCGGAGTATCATTCTTGTCGTAGTAGATATCCAAATCCGAATTAATAAGAAGAGCCTGAAAATACTTGACAATTTCAATGGTGACGAAGAGGGAGATCGGAACCAAATTCGAGAAGAGGACCCAATTTGTCGCAATGTCCAGGAAGAACTGCTTGACGACATTATAGTTACCGTAATCCAAATATGACAGCTTATCACCCGATGTTTTACGAGTAATCAAATCGCCGACTGACGTAATGACACTCAAGGTGATGAGGATTGCGACTAGAATCAAAATCTGCAAATTGACGGTGTGTTCGACAGCAGTTCTCTTAATAGGAGTAGCCGTCGCATTCCGCAGCAGCTTCGTCTCGTGACCGGTGAACACGACGATACCGTGAATCCAGGGTGTGTTACGGAGGGTAGCGCCACGGAGAAGGAGCTGTTCTGGTGTCAATGGGAGCTCCTTTTCGCCGCCACCAGCGTGCATTGTCATTGTAGCTTCGTATGTGTAGAGGCTACTGTTAGGCTGTTCAGATCGTAGCCGTCCACTCAGTCTGCTGAGATCGCTGGGGTTCACAAGATGCGCCGTTTCAGGGATGGCTTGTTTGATTTTGAGGTTGGTCTCACCATCGAGATTGGCGGTTTCGATATAGCATAGACCCTCAGGCTCGGAACTTGCCAGTAAGACGAGATCTGCAGGGAACGGCTGTTCAGATTCCACGCGGATGATATCGCCTACAGCGACATCCAGCCACTTGGTCTCTTGAAACTGGGAGCCTTTGAGGACCAGAGCTTTGGACGTGTTCAACAAAGTGTCAGAAGATCTTCGTTTATAATCTTCGACCAGTTCTTTAATAGCCGACACCAACAGCACAAGACATAACGGTACGATCGTGGTATATCGATTCGTGGGCGTAACATTCGGGATCTGTTGCAGACAAGCGGTAAACAAGAAGAACAAGTTGGCGTATTTGGAGAATTGCTCATATAGAAACTTGGGTATAAAAGTGATGATGTTGTATTTGGCTGTCGAGATATGGTTGTCGACGTATTTTTGCGAGGAATTGGCAGGCGCATTGTTGAGCATGATAATTCTTGGTCCGAGAGTGGATGGATCAACTTTTCGTCTACCAAATCTGAAGCCCGAACTTTTCCTCTTTGCCTGTTTGACGCTACTGTCATCTTGTATTCTTGATCCCCGGGCTCCAGCTTCCGTCAAAGGGAGGTCCATCTCCGAGTATTCATTACCCATGCCGAGCATGTTTTTCGCTCGACCCATCAGTCCACCACCCAGGCCCAAAATACTATTCCGTTCATGTTGTTGCCGTACTCGACCGCTTGATATATTCTCGTCCACATCATTGTAGTAATCGTGCATGTGCTCATCATCGTAATCATCAATATCCGAGTATCTCTGGAAATTACTCAGACCGGACGTCTGAGAATAAGTGCGATGTGCGGGTGCACCGAGATATGGATCACTTCCGGCCGGATGCTCAACATGCAATCCTGTGTTGGGATGCGCCCCAGCACCGGCCGGGTGTCTACCTCCCACGAAATCATCGTACGAAACTGACGGTCGCGGCTGGTCGGAATCGTCGATGTTATATTGCTCTAAAAGTCGGTCATCGCCTACCGGCGGATGCTGGCCGGKGTTGTAAACGGACGCGTTGCTGCTCTCGTCCAGCTGCAGTAAGTCGCCTCCATTCCGGCCAGCGGATGAATGACTTCCAGGGGGCCGACCGCTGGCCATCGTACAATGGTCGAGCTGATAGCCGTTGAATTATCGCAGGCGAGGGGAAGGGAATGGGATCAGGAAAAGTGCCCCTGAAGCATTGGCGCCGAGATGCAGATCGAGATCGAAAGTTGTTGTTTCAGTTGGAGTATGAGTCGCAAAAGGGCAGTCGAAAGGATAGCGAAGTCTATCGACCTTGGGCAGCGACACTGACGATCCCAGAACTTTTAACAGAAAACGATTGGTGAAATTTTGCTTCGATATTGCAAGAAATGCGATGTCGTTCAAGAAATGTCTCAGCTCTTACGGGGTGTTCAGCAGCTAAAGTTACGTCTCCGTACAAATAAAGCTGTGGTTCGGAGAGTCCTCGGGAAAGCCAATCAGCGACTGCCTCTGGGGCATCCAACGTCTAAGCCACTTCTGGAATCTCTCGACTGTACGGGACGCGTAATATTACAAAACATGCCGTTTTCTGCTGCCATTCAGGGGTATGTTCGGCGTATGATGATCGTCATGTCAGCAAGTCATCTAAAGTACGTACGTACGTGGTGTTCTTTGGCTGAGTTTCATATTTTTATCCTTCTGTGTTTGCTTGTTTCAAAATTCGCTTGATGTCTTTTGTCA
Organism: Talaromyces amestolkiae; assembly: GCF_001896365.1. Lineage (NCBI taxonomy): Eukaryota > Fungi > Ascomycota > Eurotiomycetes > Eurotiales > Trichocomaceae > Talaromyces > Talaromyces amestolkiae. Next base: position 435,706 of record NW_024468050.1, on the reverse strand, counting down.
TGTTTGGATCTCTATCTTTGAAAGTTGTGCATCTATTAATACACTGACCGGTCGCATCGCCGTTGCGGCGAAGATGAGCATGCCGCCACGAATTTCGTAGGGTGGGCCAATGTCAGGATCGCCGCGCAGGCAGCTATGAAACTGCTTCAGACCAGGGGCAACTGCCTCCACGAGCAATCTTGGAGGGGTTCTCCATCCGGAACCCGGCGGCTGATCTGTGACGGCTGCTGACACAGAAATTTACACAACTGTCTATCATAATATCTTGTATAAAACTGTTCGTTGTGCTGCGTCCTTCCTTACCCTTCACGATCATTCTCTGCATTGGCCTCTGACGCGCGGTTCAATTTTGCGCGCCGGGCTAGGTCAGCTTCAAGTGCTTTGCTTATTATACCGTTTAGTTCCAGCACTTTCTGTTGCGCAAGATTGGTTTTGTTGATGACTTCGAGTGCGCTCACTGGGCTGCCCGCAGACTTATAAACAGCACATGTCTCGCCGGTGTTGTTAAGTGCAATGATCAGGTCGCCTTCAGATGCTTGTTCCTCTTTGCGGGTGGCATCTAAAATGAGAACCTTTCCTTCGTGAAAAGACTGGAATGTGATTGCTAAAGGTTTGTGGGTGATGTTCAATGGTACTGGTACTCGTTCGTTAATGCCAAATACTGTAACCTGGCCGTCTTTGACCTCGATGTCGGGACGTCGAAAATGTTGTAGACCAGCCATAATGCCGATACAGGCGGAGTCGATAAGATTGCCATCAAAGTCGGTGACATGGACATCGGCTCSTATATTCCAGCAGCTTTTGCCTTTCAATACGCATAAAGATTCCGTATCGAGGGCATTGGAGTGACGGATAACCCGGTCAAGTACTCGCGACACATAAGTCTCAAGCTCACTTTGTCTTGGAGTATGTCAGCATATGTACGGTGTGTGAGTCAAATTCCAGGCGTACCGAAGATTTTCCCATGCAGGAGATCCCATAGCTGTGAGCTCCATCGCAATTAAAAACGTCCCATCGCTTTGGCGGTCATCGCGGGGTTTGGATACTTCGGCGGATATGCGCACGACCAGACTGGAAAGGTGCAATGAGTATATAATCGATGCAGTAGGCGTAGTCTAGTACGCACCTTGTCTGTCCGAGTTGGACTTCGACATGTCCATATTCCTCACCAAATGTCACTGAGAGAGGGCGAAAAGCGTCGGCATCACGCCCATCGAGACGGATGTTCTCAAGCAAAGCTTCGAGGATGAACTCCCGCTCCGCCACTGACAGTGGGGTTTCTTTCGACATGTTGGTATTATATGAGTAGTCTTGTCAATGCCGTTTAATCGAAATCTCGGGTGATCAGTTGCAGTGTACAAACAACATATCAAGACGATAAAATGAACAAACAAGCTTCAAGAACTTTTTGGCGGCAGATTCAATCGCATCTGCGGGCTGGGATGTTTTCAGCCAATCAGTCCAGGGCGGTGAATAATGCTTTCGATACTTCCGCCTATCAATCGCATCTTCACTTGACTCGTAACAACCTACATTCACTAACCTTCCCTCGATACTCTCACTCATAATTCAACATGACTACAGGTAATACTAGAGCAAGTGTATATTTAACTACCCCTGCTAACTTCACAGCACATCGCCCCACATTCGACCCGGCCCAAGGCAAAGAGGCCCTTCGGGGTCCAGCCTACCATCAACGACTCTTGCCTGCTTATATGCACCTCAAAACTCGGTGCGCAACCTGTCCGATAATTTGAAAAACCTGCTGCTAATATTTCACAGTCAACCAGGCCAGGGCGGCGAAGCAGATGGACCACGCGATCTCCGTGCAGAACTATTAGCTGCTGAAGCTGCACATTTCGCAAAGACCAAGGGCGTCACAGATGAAGCGCGTACCGAACCAGTTCCGAAAACCAAACGTGATCTCGAGGATGATGCGGAAGCCAACCTTGATGCGGAGGATATAGAGGCCAAAAGGCGAAGGATACTGGAAGAAACAAGAGATATAGATGCCGACTCGATAGGGTCGGAGTCGGATAGTAGTGAAGAGGAAAGGTACATCCATATCTTCACAAGCACGCTTGAACAAGGTGACATGCTAATTATGTACCAGCGACGACGAAGAAGACGAAGCCGCAGAACTCATGCGCGAACTTGAAAAGATCAAACGAGAGCGACAGGAACAAAAAGAGAAAGAGGTCAGCCTCATCAGCAGCCCCAAGTCGCGAAAATGTCTAACATCATGGCATAGGAACGCGAAAGAGAAGCACAGGAGCAAGAGCAGCGAGAATACGACATTGCGCGCGGCAATCCGCTGTTGAATCCGCAGGATTTCAACATGAAGCGTCGCTGGGATGATGACGTTGTCTTCAAGAATCAAGCGCGCGGTAGTGAAGTCAAGAGAGGTCCGGAATTTGTCAATGTAAGTCAGACTTTCTAGCTATGGAAGAATGTGTGCTTACATTCATAAGGATCTCTTGCGTTCGGACTTTCATAAACGCTTTATGGTGAGTCGTCTCCTATCTGGTATCTAGTAATTCATTATCTAATATGGGAATAGTCAAAATACGTGCGATGATTACGATGTGCCTCGCAGGCATTGGGATTGGCGTTTACTAGACTTGATGGACCAGCTCTGTATATTGATACTTCTTTAGCATCGACTTCTGAATGAAGCATGACCATTTTACTTCTGTATAGTGGCTCGCTGTATGTGAATGTAGCCTGGGGATCGTCTTATGGACCAGCAAAAAGAGGATAAGATAGCCAGGAGGGAAAGATTTAGAGTAGTCCCAAAAAAAAAAAAAACAGAATAGATTTGTGACAAGTCACTGGATAGGAATCAGCGAACGTTAAAGGTTGTAAGTACTACGGGGAGAGGGTTGAACTAACCACACTTTCGGACTAGCGGATGTGCAATTGTGGTGATTGGTACCTAAGAAAGACTCTTTTGATGATAGCTATCCTCGTTCATGCCACAAGGGAGAATAAGCAATGGACTCCCAGGCTACCAGCAAAACTCTACACAGTATGTTTTCTATTTTTCTTGCGACCAGCTCACAAGCAACAATTCTGACCATCGATCTCCCCGCGCGACTGTGCGGGGAAGTTGTCAAATATAGACCGCATCAACACCGATGTCACACAGCTATTGCAACGATTTGAGAACATTCTCGCGCCTTCAAGGGTTTGACTTCCTTCAGATGCAGCAAGATTAAAGCATCAATGAGCTAAATATCGCCGAAATATAGGTCGAAAACCCAGATAATGCCTACACAGCAGTCGGAGCATACAATCTCAATGTCGAAGCGACAGCTCTGGTCAGTTCTCTTTGCTACCAAGTCGAGCCCCGGCATGATCAAGCTCTAATATGTCTTGTCTGTGAATAGGTCCGCGCCGCAGAAGATCTCCTTTCCCTCACGCGCTTCATGAAGGAAGCATGGCTCTTTGAGAAACTCAACACCGTCGGCGAAGATGAGCATGATACACGACGAAATCAGAAGTTGGAGGAAGATGTGGCTGCTGTCAAGGAGGCGGTTCAGAAGGGGCTTTTAGGGGATAATGACGTTAATGGGGAGAAGAAGTGATGCTCTGATTCTCGGTGCTTATTGTGGATTGCTGGTTTTCATGGCGTAGTTTTGGCTTGTCATTGGCGTTGGGAGGCACGGGATATGAGGCGTTTCTGCATTGATTCCACTTACGGCGGAAAGTGGTTTACAAAATAGTAGTATGCGGGTTTCTCCATTCGTTTTCAAAATTGAATGAACATCGTATTTAGTATTGTAAGGTTGATTTGTACTTACGCCGACACTGGACCTTGATCATGGAGATATATACATTTATCTACATCCCGGCGTTTAGGTGTACGATGTATTAAGGGGTTATATTCGCCCAATCCATTAATCGAATCAGAAATGGCTGACTTTACAGTAGAGCAAGTATATATCAAAGAAAATATTTCCCCAAGAAAATGATCAATATCATTCCAGGTTGTCACTGTAATCGAGAGCTTAAATCAGGAACATAGGGCTAAACGATAGGGCTTATCGGTGCCCATAAATTGATAAAATGTTCCCCGCGCCGCGCGCAGACGCGTTCTTATCAAGTTTATTTTTCCAAATTCCATTCATCTCTCAATTCAATACTCAGTTAACCAAACACCCACAAAAAGCCAGGAGATAAACCAGATCGCATCGTCAATTCCTCATCTGGACCGATTTAGCAGTTGGAAAAAGAAAAAGAATAAATGTCTCCCCCATCCTCCACAGACCCAGTCTCAGAGACAGTAGAATCAATGAAACCAACCACAAAAACAATCACACTAACCCTCGTCGTCGCCACAACCCCCATCACTCGCTCAACAACAAAACCCCTCCTCGGCATAGGGCTAAATGGAACCCTACCATGGCCACGGATAAAATCCGACATGAACTTTTTCGCTCGCGTCACATCACGTCCTCCCCTGCTAGAACAAACCAGCTCGGAAGTTGAAACAACGAAGGAGGGGGATAGAAGGTTAAATGCGATAATCATGGGCCGAAAGACGTATTACTCCCTGCCCAAGAGTCTTCGACCCCTCAAAGACCGACTAAACGTAATCATATCGCGGGACGAATCCGGGTCCGTGGCGGCGGAAGTCGAGAATGATCTGGCAAGACAGCAAGAGAAAGCGCGCAATGATGGCAGGGATGATAAAAGAGATGCGTTGGTAGCGCATGGTCTAGAGGTTGCGCTGAAACAGCTTTTGGGGCAAAGGCAGGATTTGGGGCATGTTTATGTTATTGGTGGTGGGGAAATATATGAGTCTTCCTTGAAGTTGTCGTCGTCGGCTTTGACGGAGTCGAAGATTGTGCAGAGGATCTTGATGACTAGGGTCAAAAGAAGGGATGGAGAGGAGTATGAGTGCGATACGTTCTTCCCACTTACAGATGAGGATTTGTCGAGCGCGGATAAGAAGGGTTGGCGACAGGCTGGAGCCGAGGAGGTGACTGGTTGGGTTGGGGAGAGGGTTGGCGAGGAGTGGAGTGAGGAGGGTGAGGTTGCGATTAAGATCGAGGGTTACGAGAGGGCTTGATTTTCATCAACTCTTTTCAGTAGCCTAAATAATATGATCTGATTTGAACTGGAAATGCCATGCAATGCAATGCATATATGGACAAATGCAAACATCTATATACGATTTAATGCGTCGATATCAAGAACAAAACGCCATGCGCTTGTATGCGTAGACAGTATCTAATAAGCAAAAATGTGGAAATTTAAGACTTCTCGAGCTCCCTCATGTGTTTCACAAATTGTTTCTTGTGAACCAGTCCCTGAAACTTGCCGTCATGCAAAACGCACACGTATCGAAGACCAAGCTTGACGAAACATTGATAGACCAGATCCAATGGCGAATGTACGTCAAGAGCAACGGGGGACTGTATATACTATTAGCTTTTACGAATTAAGGACAGATATTAAATGAAAACATACCGGATCAATATATATGGTGAAATCATGCACCGGGCCGCTTGAATCACCGTCCTCATTATAAGGCTCAGGCCAGTTTTGATGGTCAGGAGACATGATGCAGAATTCTGCATATTCATCCTCAAGTCCATCCAAGGCAAACTCGAGGTCGGTGGCTGCAATCATGCCCACCAGTACTGTATCTCGCACAATAGGTAGACCACTGTCAAGTTCACCGGCCATGAGGAGATAATCCAGCTTTCCGCGCAGGTCTTTTGCCCTGACAAGTGCGGAGTTGGTGATATCGATAGTCCGGTGTCGTCCAGTTGAACGACTGAGGTCGCCCAAAGTTTGGTCGGTGGTTGGATGACTACCTTTGTTGTCGAGGAATGGGTAGTCGTTCATGTCAGTAAGCAAATCCTGCGATACATTAGTGGTTTTTTTTTTTTTTCAAATTCGGACCCCCTTGACTTACATAAATACTGCGCGGCTCAATAGCATCAGCCGTCCACTTAGCACACAAGATTGCAATGCAAAACGGCAGCACATGATTCAAGCTTCCAGTCAGTTCAAAACAAATGACAGCCAACGTTACTGACAGTCGAGTAACGCCACACATGGTTGCTCCGGCAGCTACCATAGCATAGACACCAGGGGTCACACATGACTCGACTCCAGGAACAGCAGGACAACTCGCAAAAAGGAAGAAGTCCGGGTACGCAACGACAAAATATTGCGTAAGATGGCCAACAATACGTCCCATAAAGCCTCCTACCACCATGGAAGGGACATATATACCGGCAGGAACCTTTAGTCCAAAAGTAATGGTGGTTAAAAGACTCTTGACGATAAAAGCCTCCAGCAGGTACTTCACGACCACCAAAATATCTTCCTTCTCGTTAGGACAGAGACCCGATTTTGTCACACCAGTAGGATCGCATGGTGCAGTGAGCTCTTCAAGAAGTTCGGCCACAGCCAATTTGGTATAGCGGTTCCAGAAGCTCACGATGCCCGTGATAAATGCCACTAGAGCAACTTCCAGCAAGGGCGATCCTTTAATCAATGGGATTCGACGGAATGATCTAGCCCAGAGGTTTGTGGCTTTGATAAACAGTGCACCTAGTGTTCCACCTAGGATACCTAGAAGGATGAAGATTCCCATTTCGAAGATCTCCCAATCAGAGACGTATCGTACTTGAAAAGGCACAATCTTGCCTGTACCATACGGGTTGAGGAATTTCAGAGATAATGCGGATGCCTTGATATCGTTAGTTAATGAAGCCAGCTTTCTTCACAGGTACAACAACTTACAATACAGCAAAAGAAAGTCCTGAAAAGAGTCTTTGGAGGAAAGTAATAGCTTCAAATCATTAGCAGGCAAAGTAGAGACCGTAAGAACGAAGATAGATACCTGACTTCTTCCAGTCCAAAAAGTACGCCTCCAATAGGCGCTCCGAAAGCGACTGCCACACCGCTGGCTGCCGAAGCCCCAAGAACTTCTCGGCGCTTGGCATCGTTGGTTCGATATTTCTTGAACAGACGGCTGCAGATATTGCCCACACATGTCGCAATATGCACATAAGGACCTTCCTTTCCCAAGCTCATACCAGACGAAATGGCCAAGACTAAAGCAAGAGTTTTGAATATGAGAGTCTTCAATCCCAGATATCCGTGCAAAACAAAGCCGCTCAGAATAACCTTGACTTCAGCCACTCCACTGCCAGCAGCAGAATAGTAGACTGTGGACGGATTGCTACGTAAACTGGTGAAGTAACCGCTGGGGCTTTGGGGGGCATTGCTGCTCTCGGCCCCCAGATTTTCATCCAATGTAGACAAAGCAATTGTCGACGGCACGACCGTCTTGGTAAACATGGTGAGCCCACATGCACCCAAAGCCATCAACACGGCCCAGAAGACATAAAATATAAAGTCCACCGACTCATTGTCAAATCGAGAAAACCCAACTAATTGTGACCATGAGCTCCATGCATCACAGGATCTCTCACCGATGCAGCATGTTCTACGGTCTGACAACCAAGATGTTGTGCAAATACCATCCTTTAGCTCAAACACATGTTTATCGGCAATATCCACAAAATAAGCAATGGCCGCAGTTATACAACCGATGAGGGCTACAAGAATCCACCCTTGAGCGCCGTCAAACAAGGCCAGCATTCGACCCTTGAAGTCCTTTCGACTTCGCAATTCCCGCAAGCGAATACCATCCTTGATACTGTCATGCACCCAATCTATCGAAGTAAACTGATCGTACCATAGCCGTTCGTCTAGATATGACGAGCCTTGCATGACATCCTCGTTCCAGTCTTTGGGTGTATCGTCCGGCTGAGCTTGTGTCCTCTGGCCGGGCACAAATCGCGCTGATGGCCTTCGGCTATGGTGACGGGACCGACGAAGTGTGCCACCGGTGGTGTTATATCTGAAGAACGTATCCGGTCTCGTTGCGGCTCCATAATTTGTCCGGCGGTCGTTCCCAAGCAAGCTGTCATTCTCGTGGGCTGGTAATCGTCGTCGATACGTGGGCGAGACAGGAGCTGTTACTGGGGCGGGGCGATGCTCATACTCATCGGAATCGTCGTCGTGCGAGCCCGACGGGGGGTCGTAGGCTGAGCGAGGCATGTTGTCGAAATGGCGGGGKGTTTCCCGTCCCTATGAAGTGTTGAGATTCAAAACAGCATGCTGGCTTTGATATAGGTTGATCGACGCGAGATGAGTCTTGTTGCTCCTTTGACCGAGGGGTTGATACGTTACGTCAGTCCGCTTCCAACGCCGGGGTAAACAAATGACCACGGGCTTTTGCAATAGGTGAATAAGACTGATTAACACAGTCTGTAAAAGAATGACTAAATGAAATAGTAGATAAAACAAATGAATTAGAAATGTCGAGCGAGTGCAGCCAATATCTAAGACACAGCTCGACTAACCAGCAAAAAACCGTCAACGTAGGTGTGTCAGTTAGACCGTCAGGCTAGGAGGCTAAGCTCAGATCACGACAAAGAGCATTAGGATTGGTCAGTTGGCATCATCTGACAGACCCACCTGGCGGAGTCATCTAGCTCTTCGTGCTGTGGCCATAGTCACGAAGACTATGCTGAGCAGTAAGAAAGACAGAGTGGGAACAAATACAGACGAAACAAAGAGTCAGGCCAAACATTCCAGCAGAACGGACACAGCGTGTGATCATTCCGCGGTCACACGGATATGTGTATTGGTGCCTTAGAATCGAGGTGTCAAGGCATCCCGGGCAGGGATCCCTGCCCGGGTCGGAATAACGTATCTCCTTGGCCGCGATCGTCCATCGATTGACGAGGCTTGAGAGGGTTTGCTTCAATTTAGCCATGTTCATAAGTACCCTTGTATTGTCCAATGCCCTTTGATGTCGACTCACATTTTCGCAGTGACTGCATGCAGACAGCGGCTACTCGTGCATCGCACACATTCTAGAGTTGATCTATCTCATACCGGCATGATCGCATTCATCGGTGATTAGTGGATTTTGAATAGTTTGCATTCGCTCTCGACAATCAGCGCTCCACCATGCAAAGAAAGCATCGACTTTAACCTATCTGCGCGCGCGGGAAAAATTCTCCGGGATCGTACCAATCAGAAGCCATATAAAATGAATAGAACCTATTGTTTCCTGGGGTATGGATTAAGATGCGCGTCTAAAAGGTGGTGTGTAAGGTTGTGGTGGGTATGTACCGGATACCTCTGTCTGTGGTGAAATCAATACATAACAGTCAGTGATACGTAGTCAGTAGAATGTTGTAAGCACGACTTCCCCGCCAGCCGGCTCGTGCTCCGCGGGGATACTCTACACAGTCAATCCGACCACTCTGCAAACTTCGACTGAAAGGTCCAGACGAGTTCGGGAAAACTGATACGTATATTTAAGTCTCTCGCCCTGTTGATGCATAGCAAAGTACTTGAAACTTAGTACCAGGTACATGCAGGTCAGTGCTCTTCCATTGCCACCCCTGCCCCGGGATTGTCTCTTTGGTGGGTGCTGTATAGGTACCCAGGAGGTCGGGTTGACCAGTATACCGGATATTGGATCACAAATTTATCACTTATTTGGTGATCCAGGCACTTCTTTGGTCAACTCTCGTCAGTGACGAGAAAAAACGAACGTAGTTCTTGCTGACTTGTCTTATCATCCAGACCATTCTAGATCGTTCTGTTTCTCTCTCCGGAACTCCCTTTTTCGTCAGGGTCATCCTTCCACTTATATTTTCTTTTCTTTTCCGGCTCTTTTCTTTTTCGCTTTCCTGAAGGAGAAGGTAGTCGATAATCAATTAACTACCGGGATTCGTGTTCACAACACTATTGTCTGACTGGATATTTTTCCCCTTTCATTTACCATTCGAGTTTCACACACCATACCCTAGAAACTCGTGTACAATCTGGCTGGGGATACATTGCGAAATTAGGGAAAGGGCTGCAGGGCTATATTCGCACAGGTATAAATAGAGAGGAACCTGCCCTGAGTTTGAGAAACTCCAGAATCCGAAATGTCAACGGACCCATCGGCAATCATGCCTTCTTCTTACCCATCACAGGATGGACGGATAAAGTATGACCAATTTTTCATATTTGGAGATTCAATCACCCAATTCTCGTACGATCAACGTTTGGGCTTTGGCTTCGGCGCTGCTCTAGAAAGTGGTGAGCTACTCTTTGGCTACAACGAGATGCATAATTCGGTGTCCTCTAACGGATTTCGCTATAGATTATGCTAGACGTCTCGATGTAGTCAATCGAGGATTTAGGTGAGAATGTTTGATAAACACCTTCCAGCCCAAGGACTGACTAGTGTAGCGGGTATACGACCGCGAATGCCAAAGTTCTGTTTCCAAAAATCTTTCCCACATTACAGGAAGGCCGGGTCCGTTTAATGGTATTTTGCATTCCTGTCCTGTTGGTGATTCTTAGAATGAACCTAACATTCAAGTAGACGATATTCTTTGGCGCAAATGATGCCGTCTTGCCACCATATGCCCAACAAGTGTCCCTTGACCAATACAAGGAAAACCTCAAATTCCTCATCCAGCATCCTTCAGTCAGGGAACACGGCACCAAAATCATTGTCCTGACCCCTCCTCCAATCAACGAGCACCAATTAAAGTTTTTTGATGCAGAAAAGGGCTTTGAGACCCCCAGTCGAACAGCTGCCAACACCAAGCGGTACGCTGATGCGTGTCGCGACGTTGCCCAGTCGCTGGGGGTACCCGTGGCCGATATTTGGACGGCGATTATTAAATCGACTGGGTGGGAGATTGGGCAGCCGCTGACTGGTTCAAAGGATGTCCCTGCAAATGAACAGCTGGCGAGTATGTTGACTGATGGTACGTTGTCTTCGTTTGAGTCTCGAGACATGGTATTGATTTGCGAGTCTAGGTCTGCATTTCACCGGCAATGGATATAAAGTCATGTATGATGAGGTCATGAGAACTATACGGGATACTTGGCCAGAGGAAGCCCCGGAGAATCTTCGCGAGGTCTTTCCACCCTGGGACATTGCTCCCAAATGATTTTCAAGTCGGCTCCGCATGGATAGATACGCTACTCGATTGGGTTATGAGGTTATTGCTTATAATAATTGCTTGACTATAGCTTCTCATGTACTTACTTGGATTTGATATTGAATGAACATATGGTTATCATTGGATTAAAGATTTGTCTGCTCCTATAGTATTCTGTTTGATATGTGTGAATTGTCGGAAAAGATGTCTTTTCTTCGGATTTCTATGTGCCTTCTTCTCATTTTGTTAGGGACTATCTTGAGTTACCCGGTTGACATATCTGTTGAAGATATATGCTTTAGAATAGGCTTTGATCATTCCCGGACGGATTAGGGCATAAAGGAATTGTCAGAAGACTTCAGTCAACGTTGGCTTCCAGCATAATCTTAAAGAAGTATTCACAATCATTCTTTGTAGAGATCAAATCAGACGAGTTTTCGAAACGTTTCCACTGAAGTCAAACCGAAGTCAACGCAAAGCTTTGGTTCATATCCGGCATTTCCTATGATAGTTATTGATTAGCATCGCAATAATGATTCATAAGACGGCATACGCATGGAACTTGCCTTGGAAAAGCCATTTCATTTCATCATGGTATGCTCTCTTCGGAAACCACAACATGAACAATGCGTACAGGTATCAAGAGAAGGAAAATACGATGCAGAAGGACGGTAAAAAATTCGTCCTTTCATACGCACTGAAGTACATATAAGCTAGCCATGGCTACAGTACGATCAAGCCTTCACGACAGCAACCGAATCGCAATAGCCAAGGCACAGTCTGTTCAGCGAAATTCGCTTTCGATAAGCCATATTTGCAACTACTTCCATAAAAGTTCTAGAGACAACGACACATAAAAATGGAGCCGGAAAACTCAGTACCCCAGAATGACAACGGTGATATCGTCGATTCTGATTCCAGCCTCTCCAGCAGCGTCGAAGATCTACTCACGGATCGAATCAACACTCTAGCCCAATTCTTGACTTTGCTAGGCAACAAAATCCTCCTAGGTGAGCAGCGGGAAATTGACATGCAAGTCCAAATCGACAAAATCAACGACCGTCTCGAGATACTTCAGGAACGCCTCGAGAAACGCTTAGAGGAAATTGACCAGGACGTCAAGGCTCGCGACACTCAACTCGACGGCCACGATACGCATTTGCTCTACCTTCGCGCCGGCGAGCTAGAGACCATATGGGACAAAGTCACCAGCAACATTCCGCTGGAAGACATCTACATCCTGCACGGAGCGGACGTTGCGCTCGACATGCTTGCACTCAATTTCCTCCATGTGACGGACCAACAGCGCTATGAGGTTGCCAAGGTCGGTTTCGAGAATCTGTACGAATTTCCTTTCAATGATGATAATGAACAGAAGATCACCACTGGGCCTGCAGAAGTCCGCAAGACGATCGACAAGCGGGCCAATTTGAAGTTTCTGCGTGCCTGGAAGTGGTCATCTGAGACGGAGTATTTGGTGGATTTGTGCGATGCGATCTTGGGGAAGTGGGAAAACAAGTTAAATCGGTACTATCCTAATGCGCAGTTGCGACAGGATTACGAGGAGTTGGAGACGTTGTACATCAACAAGGGGGTGTAGTGAGGAGAAGACAAGTATGAGGTTGAGACGATGTTAGGGCTGCCTAACCCTAAGGTCAGCCAGGCACACTGGAGTTCGTCGCTTTCAGCTTCCCCATTCTTACAGACTTGTCTCAAAAATCAAATACATGATATCATTCTTTCGAAATGTAACTCTTCGTCTAATCAGAAATTTGTAGTTGAGTAGTAGTATAACTTTAAGGGTAAGACCGTTGAGGCCAGCAGACATGGCAGCCTGAGGCAGGCTACCCTCCAATCTTAGAATTCATTCTTAGTCCCCTCCGCAAAATCTCCAGACAGACCCTAAAACATCATTCCCAACTTTACAACATAACCCATAAATAGACGACCGAGTCTATCTATCTTCAATGCTTCGGCTGTTATTCACGATTGCCTTTGTCTTTGTTTGATTCTAGAAGGCTTTGCACCTTTGTTTCGTTTCTTGAAATCATTCGAAGCCGGTTACAACTAGCAAGTCTGATCGCCACCACCTTCCTCAACTTTCGACCAGCCAGCCTTCCTGATCGTTCACTTTCCGCGTGGTCACGCTTGATTGAACGTCACTCAAAACAAGTATCGTAACTTGAGAACTTTCACTCGACTTTCACCCAAACGAATCTCTGCAGCCCGCCCACCGTACATTCCCTCGCGCGGACTACCTGACGTCTAGACCACGGATAAACCTACATCGGCAACGGCTCAACAACGTTCGTTACTAAGTGGCTCTCAACCAACGCTCTCGATCGGTGTCATCAGTCAACGGATATTTCAACAAGATTCTTGAATGGGCCTAAACATTTCTAAATAAGAAAGCGACAATCAGACTGGGAAGACGGCCTTTTGGGCCGTCTCTGAGTCCTGGAGGGAGGGTGACTTGAGGAGGACAAACGAAGTGATTAACATCAGGCGGCTATCGTGATTGCTGATTTCGACTGTATCCACCCGTGGAGGATCGATATCGTATCGAGGAGCGCTCTCACTCATTCGGACATTGAGATACCGTGGGAATGGATGCGCAGTACCCGTTTGCATCTCGTGAAGATATTTGGCGCGTCTTTGAAGAGGTCAAGGATCTGTATTCCACACAGCTCGAACACGGAGAGCGGATTGCGAGGCTGGAGCGGCGGAGAGAGGATGATGCGCGGTTGAAGAGTGTATGGGGTCCAATCTCACAGTTTCCCAGCACCATGAGTGGCCCACTCACAGGTATGATTCCTTTTAAGCTCTACAGATAGAACTTCTAACTAACAAAAATATCTTAGAGCCATCTTATACACCCACCGTCGATGCCTTCAAAGGGTTTGATCAAGGTCATCATCACAGCATCATCACGAACATGACCCTAGACAACGAGGAGGAGCCACGTCGGGGTGCGTCCAGGGCCAACAGTGTTCGTTTCGATGAAAGCGCAATCAATGGGTACTACGGCCAAGTCAATCGCTCGACAAGTGAGCTTCCCATTCGGACGGGAAGCGGCATGAGTAGCCATGCCCTGACCGAACGTTCTCTATCCCATCGTTCCGATGGTCGCCAGAGTTCTTCGGGACATTCACATCACTCTGCTCGGACTAACAGCATGGGTATCGATACTGCACGCATTGTTGGTTCAAGTGGTGGATCGCCTGCAAGTTCGATAATGCCACCTCCTGGATTGTTTCTGCTCGGGCCTGTTCCTTGTATCATACGATGCTGGTTGACGACTACCTTCTCCAATGACTCGTTACTGTATGCAGCTGTTTGTTCCGGCTCATATACGTCTTCTCTCGGGTACAGCTTGATTGAGAAGTTAGGGTATGTGGATCAAATCATTGTCGAAGAAGGCCTGCGCTACATCAAGCTTCCTCTCTATCTCCCCGAAGCCAGCATCCATCAAACATCTTCCCGTACTGGCAGTCCCACGCCGCAGCTTCCGACTGTGACTGTTCGATTTGCAGTGCGTGATATGAGCCCCGATGACAAGAGCATTCATATCATTATCGGAAGCGATGTCCTCCGGTCCCACAACGCAGACATTCTCTTCTCGCAGGACAAGATTATCATGGTTGACGATGACAGAAACAAGGTCTTCATTCCGCTTGTACGTCCTGAAAACGATGCAGTGTTCAAATACCTCAACACCGCTTCCGACGGCTCGCGTGAGACTTACGCCAAACCGCAACAAACGCACGGCACAGAATTGCAGGAAACTGCCAGTGGACGTGATCATGGTACCATTGAGCGGCCACTCTCACAGGATACCGGTTCCATTGTGTCTACAAAGGTGGAAGAGCAAGACCGCGAACGTGAATCAAGGCCTACGACAAGGGACGGCGGCCAATCCGAGGCCGATAGTCAAGCTGCAAGGGAGAGTGGTGCACCAGTTGATCCAGAAGCTCATCCTGGAGTTTCGCCAAAGACGGAGCCTGCTGGACCGTGGGGATCATGGCGACGCTCAGATGGCAGTGCGATTGGTATGGCGAAATCGAACCGTGGACGAACAATGAAAGTGCTACGACCATCAAAATCACTATCATCACGAGTCCCATCGACAACCTCTAGCCATGCTCACGCCGCTTCGAATGTCGAAACTCTGTCATCGCCTGCTGGTGCATCATATCAAGGAGGCGAAAGCAACCTAGCAGCTCAGACGCCTGGACCAGATCTTGTCCATCCGACACCGAGCCGAAGCGCCAGTTTTAAATCAGGAGATGGCTCATGGTCGGCTACTGGCAAGCCTCGAGCAAGCAATCCTATCGGAGGAGCATCTGCATTTGGCTGGCTCAATTCTTCGTAGCTTTCTCAGCGTTATTCGTCCTTCTTTTAATGGTCGCTTTCATTCTCACCAGGCTAAAACTGCTGAAGAGGATTGATACGAAATGCGATTAGCAAGCAGTGTAGAATATTCTTTATACTGTTCTTAGCATGAGTGTATTCTAAATCTACAATAGCTAGACAATACTAGTATCTTGCCAGCTCTTTTTCTCCTCAACAAATAGGTTACCGATCCTAACAACCCTAACCCTATATCGGAATTTCCCCGCATACATCGTATTACCCCAACTGATTTCTCCGATTTGCCCCGCATCTTCACTCCTGACTCGGCCGATCCTCTACTCTTCCTCACAACTTGCAGATACTTCCGTTTCCACGGCAATTGACCTTTATACTAAGCAATAGAACATGGCGAACTTAACTGCGAGAGCGAGTCGGATCAGTAAGTGGTGATCTTTTTGTATCAGAAGGTGACATTGGAAGCTGACAAGCGAGGATAGGGAATCCGGTGTTGTTGTATGTCGCCTTTGCTGCTCACAGCGAACTCGCATTTTCATAGGGATACTGGCTAATTGAGACTCAAGCATCTGTGACATACAAGAGAAGTTCAGAGAACACATTCATGAGTTTCCGAAGGTGTATGTTTTATCTTCTGATACTTGGCACTGGGAATACTGTAAGGTATAGGAAACTGAGAATTGACTATTAGTGTATCGACAACTCGAAAACTTCTCAAGGCCAGCGCTGTCCTCGATGTCCCCGTGTACATAACAACACAAAACAAAGCACGCCTCGGCGACACCGTCTCCGAGCTGCTATCTCTCGTCGCACCTAACGACAACCAAACAGGGAACAAAGTAATCGCCAACATCGACAAAACCGCCTTTAGCATGTACACCGACGACCTAGTCTCTCAATATCAATCAACCACCAACAGACCAGAACAGAAATTAGACGCGATCATCGTCGGCATCGAGACACACATCTGCGTCACCCAGACAACTTTGGACTTGCTACAAGCCGGTCATCGAGTCTATATCGTCGCTGACGGAGTCAGCAGCGTAAACCCGGAAGAAAGACCCGTTGCACTCGCCCGACTCCGGGACGCAGGCGCCATCGTGACGACAAGCGAGAGTCTGATTTTCGAGATGTTGAGGGATGCGAAGAGTGATGGGTTTAAGAGTATTAATGGGTTGATTAAGGAGTTCAAGGAGGATACCAAGGAGGGGTTGAGGGTTTTGTGTAAATATTGATTTTTCTCTCGTTACTTATGTCGGGTTTGAATACAACTTGCGGAGTGAATTAATTTGTCACCTTTAAACGGCCCATTGTCGGTCATAATTGGATTTAAGGACAAGGCGGCGGCCCAACTAAATTTTTAGGGTTAGGGTTAATAAACATCTAATTTGTGTAGTACGTATACATTTCTTTTCCACACATCACAGCTTGACTTCTTCAATCTTAGCACGCCCCTGAGCCCATTTCAAATCACCCTCTGAAGCCTTTTGCCATATGAAATGGATTTCATCAAGGAAAGCAGGCAGGAATGTCCCCGGTCCATTAACCGTGTCCTTTGCTGCTGCATTCTCGGCTGCGATTTCGTACATTAATAACCCTGCAAGCACTGCGAGGAGTTTGTTGTCTCGATACGCTGCTAAGTAGGCACCACAGATTGTGCCGATGGCGCAGCCGGTCTGTTCAGTCTTTTGTCAGTGTTTTGTTCTTGGGAATTAGATTTAGCAAGAGGATGACTGACCCCGGTAGCTTTGCTGAGTAGTTCGTGGCCATTCTTAATTGCAATGACGCGACGTCCATCACTCAGGTAGTCAATCGTCCCGGTAATGAGGACAATGTTTCCTGTTAAGAATCATTGTCAGCTTACCAAAATCCCTCGTTGTAAAGTGGCCAACATACGCTCCCTCCGGGCCAGATCTCTAGCCAAAGTAGCCTTCTCAACATCGTTCAACGCGCTCGGCCCACTATCAACCCCCCTCTGAGTAAGATTGGCCGTATTCCCATAAACCTGCCGAATTTCTCGTTCATTACCCTTGATAAGATCAAAATAACCGCCTGCCATCAGCGTTCTGACTGCATCCCGTCTAATTGCAGTAGCTCCGGCACCGACTGGATCGAGCACGACAGGGTTGCCGTTGCTGTTGTACGCTTTGACAGCTTTGAGGTATTCGCCGATGCTTGCACTGGTCAGTGTGCCCATGTTGATGACGAGTCCACCTCCGTGGACGGCGAGGTCCTTGGCTTCGTCGCCGTATTGGGACATAATGGGCGATAGACCGCTGGCAACAGATCAGCAAGGCTTTTGACAGAACGGACGGGGTAAGACGTACGCTGAGATAGCCACATTCGCAACAAAGTTCGCAACCACAAAATTGATCATACTGTGCACGATAGGATGGAAATTGACTACCTTCTGCACCACTTCCGGAACAGCAGCAGCAAGTGCGCTCACGTCAACAGCTGAAGAGTCCTCAATGGAATTCCTGGTAACAAAAGCCGGCGGCGTGGCTATCGTCTCTTTGAGTTGTTCCGCAACAGATTTGGGGTTCTCTGCGGCCATGATTGCACTCACCACTGCTACGCCGTCAAGGGCTTTGTTAGGGGCCGCTGATTGATATAGGACTCGCTGCACATTGGATAGATTGATGCCGCCAATTCCGACGGTGCTTACTGCCCGATCGAGGCGGCTGATACTGTCGAGAATCATCTGGACGCCTGCTGTGCCGATTATGTTTTTGGTATTTGTTTTTCTGTTGATTTTTTAGATTCAGGTACAACCGATTAGTAAGAACGGATACTCACGTTGGAGTCGCAAACAGTGTGCCAATGCCTAGATAATCGGCTCCTTCTTTGACGGCCCTGACAGCCTCCTCAACGGTTGATGCACTGATACCGACGATGGCATCTTTGCTCAGTATCTTCTTGGCGGCAGTTATTGCTATGATAACGGCGGATTAGTGACGTCTCCCCTTGAGGATTTCACATATGAAATACTAACACATATCATCCTGCCCCAGATGCACACCCTCCGCACCGGACGCGATAGCAACATCTACACGGTCATTGATTATCAGAGGAACATTGTATCGTTTCGTGATGTCATGGAGCTTCGTGGCTGTTTCCACGAGGGCTCCGGTATCACTTGTCTTGTCTCTGTATTGAACGATCGTAACTCCTGAGAAATATCAACGAATTGTGCTATACTTTTGATACGGAAGCACATACCACCCTTGCAAGCTTCTTCGACGACTGTGTAGATGTCTCGGCTTCCGAGTATGGCAGGCGTAGAATCTGTTACTAGGTAGAGACTGAGGTCGAGCGTCATGTTGTGTTGTTTCAGCTGATAGGTATATCAACTGACGGTAATTGATTATATTGGAGTGACTTTGTACACTGGACCGAGGAGGCAACACTACTCCTGCTTGACTAGGACGTGACTAACCCTAAGTATATGATATACTTATGTGGTATTCTTACCTGTTGACAAAATAGGGTCAGCACGTGTCGCTACTATTGAGTGAACTAATAATGGCATAGCCGCTTCTTTCCCAAGTACCCTACTTTGGATAACCCAAGGCTCTTCAATATCCACAATTGATAGATGGGCAAGAAGCTATACATACAGCTGTTGAGATATTCCCCGCCGAAGATTCAACCAAGCTATGTTGTGTTGTACGGGAAGTAAAATCCAGGGTCAACTCACATACCAAAGGTCAATTATGTTCGTCGCTAACAGAAGTTGAAGGATATCTAAGGTATATTATCCAATGAGTCGTGTCACGAATGTATGCAGTCTAACAGCAAAATTTCCCCCACCACGAAAAGAGCGTCATCGGAGGTAAAATACCGTGATACATGGTGTATTTTAAGTATACGGACTTAATCGCCTAATTAGACTAGCGTCTAGTAATTTAAGTCAATTCAAGATCGAAAACTCTGCTGCCGTTTAGCCGGAAGTCAGCTGACGTACGTATTTTTTCGAGTCATGTATTTTGTCCCACAACAAGTCCATAGAAAAATCACGTCTGGTATTGTTACATTACGAGTATGCTGGTAATCAGAATACGTGGGCGCATACTCATCGCTGATTGGCCCTACGGTGTTAGGCCGCTGTGGATTCCGAAGCGGCGGCCGTTGTTGCCTTTTCTCACTCAACCCGATTTTGCTCTTACAAATATTCTTCTTCCTTACACACAACTTGGAAAAGCTTCAGTCTTCCTACAATCATCTCAAAATCTATCATCACATCACTCAGTTGGCTTATAGTCATCTTGCTACAAAAGTGCGTACACAGTCGAGTCACCCCGCCCAACTTACCTCCCATTATCAAGCCACTCCTGGTTACGTGTGAGTCAAACTCGGCATATTCTGACTGTTTCTCTTTTTGCAGATCTGCTCTCATCAAAAACCATCCGCTTTGGTTTTTGGACTCGTATAAATTTCCGTCGCAACGTCTACCGCCAGCGAACAAAACAGCTCGAGGTCGAGAGTCTGTTCATGTATTCGCCCTCCGTCAACGCTTTTGAACACCATTTGCCGCTTACGCTGCATACGTTTCGCTTCGTGCGGAAACCGTGTAGTATACACTCGAGATCCTGTGGTTGAACCGTCGTGACCGTCGACTTCTAGACGATCATTCTACCTATCTTTTGTTACAAAGAATCTGAGGTAAATTCTACCGCATGTATCTTTGCTACCAAACAATCTTTGTTGTGTCTCCTGTCGTCCGCCTTTCGCACAAGCCGCCCATTCTCGCTTCTTGAAAAGTCTTTTCAAAATAAACCTACCAAATCGACACCATGGCTACCGTCAACGTTCGTCGCGATGTTACCGACCCCTTCTACCGTTACAAGATGGAGAAGCTCCAGGCCAAGATCGAGGGTAAGGGTAACGGTATCAAGACCGTCGTTGTGAACTTGAACACCGTCGCTCAGTCCCTCGCTCGTCCTCCCGAGTACCTCATCAAGTACTTCGGATTTGAAATTGGAGCTCAGGCCAACGCTAAGCCCACTGACGATCGTTGGATTATCAACGGTGCCCACGACGCTCCCAAGCTTCAGGACTTGTTGGATGGTTTCATCGACAAATTTGTTCTCTGCAAGAAGTGCAAGAACCCCGAAACCGAAGTGATTCTCAAGGACAACCGTATTACTTTGGACTGCAAAGCTTGCGGCCAGCGCTCTGACGTTGATCCTCGTCTCAAGCTGAGCACCTTCATCGTGAGAAAGACTCCTGCCAAGGGAGGCAAGAAGGACAAGAAATCTCGTCGTGACAAGAAGAAAGATAAAGACGAAGCCAATGGAGAAAAGAATGGCAGCCCAGGAGACAGCAACGCTTCTGACGAAGGTGATGATGGCGAGCTTCTAGCTGCTAGTGACGACGAAATTGTTGCCGGCGCTGAGAAGATCAACATCGAGGACGAGGACGAAGAAGAGGTCAAGTGGTCCGTCGATGTCTCTGAAGAAGCCGTCAAGGCCCGTGCTAAGGATCTTCCCGACGATCTCAAGCGCACCTTGATCATTGAAGGCGGCGAGGACGATGACGAAGAAGGTGGCGCTACCATTTACGATCAGCTTGGAAGCTGGATCATCAAAGAAGCCGAAGACAATGGTGGTGTTGCTAAGGTCAGCGACATTGATATCTACAAGAAGGCCCTGGAGCTCGGCATTGAGAACAAGCACAAGACTTTGACCGTGCTTGCACAGACCATCTTCGACGACAAGATTGTCAAGCAGATCCCATCTCGTGCTGCCATGTTGAAGAAGCTGATTACTTCTGAGCGTCATGAAAAGGCATTCCTAGGCGGTACCGAGCGTTTCCTGGGCAAGGACCATCCTGAGCTCATCCCTCAGGTTCCAGCTATCCTTCTCGGATACTACCAGAACGACCTTGTTTCTGAGGACGTCCTCAAGGCTTGGGGCAGCAAGGGCAGCAAGAAGTATGTCGATCTTCAGACCAGCCGAAAGGTTCGCAAGGCTGCTGAAAAGTTCCTCGAGTGGCTTTCGACTGCCGACAGCGATGAGAGTGAGGAAGAGTCTGAGTAAAATCGCTTATTCCCTCATCGGTTTCACGGCACACTACACATTCATTTGTCAAGTGTTTTGAAATCCTGTCTTTTCATTTGATCTGACTGATTTATTCTTTCGGGGCTTTCTGTCTACGGCAGAGGACAATTTGTTGATGTTGCGATATACTATATTGGCTGTTATGTTTGAGTTGACTGTGATTTCTCGTGCGAAAAATGACTCGGCTAACTACTCAATCAATTCTCCACTCATTTGAGGTTATGTATTCCAATTCGTAGTCAACGTATCTACAAGTGATCAAGTATCTATGCACCAACACCCTCTTTAGTAGTTTAAGGACTATACAACTTCCACAGATGCAAACTTCCATCTTCCGCTCTTACTGGCATTATCATTAAACCGTTGCAGTTCGTGCGGTAATTGCCAACGCCCACTGGTCGAATCAGAAGTGGAAGATGGTGTAGATGTTGCTGCAGAAGAACGTTCCGAGATCAGCCCCTGCCAGAATATAAACCACGTCAAATCCTTATTCCATGCCTCCATGGCTTGTATCGCCCTGTTGACGAGGTGCATATCCTCTTCACCTTTGTCGGCTTTGTCAGAGAGTTGTTGGATAGCTTGTTGCCTCGGGGGTGATGATGTACGTTTATCATAGAAATGAAAGTAGTATTTCGATCCGACAAATTTCATGATCCAGCCCCCGATGGAATCACAGAGTTCGTCGCCGATAGATAATGGAATTCGAACGTGGGCAAGCACATTCACGAATAGAGTGAGCAGTGAGCGCCAGAGGATATGGTGCTGCGTAAACGAGCGAGCGGTACTACTCGACAAACTCAGGTCCGGAATTGTGGTTTTGAACACCGCTAATGATGTGTCCTTCAACTTCTGTGTTCGTCGGGTTTGACGGTCAAGGCTCCGTTCTGCGTCGACGAGGACCTTTTTCCAGTTGTCGAGGTATAGGCGGCGCCAGCGTGGGTATTCGCTGGCTACGCGCGAGGCCATGAAGTCGCCTGCTAGTTCGCACATGTTTGTCACGACGTCACAGGCAGCGGCGGTGACGAAGGTTTCTTCTTTGATTATACTGTCATCTTCTGGTTTAGATGTTCTAGAGACAATATCCGTTGAAGAGGAAGTTGTCGTTGAAGATGTTGTAAGGTAGACGGGTGTCGAGCTTGCTGTGGAGGGGGGCGCAATTCGTGAACTCACTGGCGGCCATAGTTCATTGATGAGTGGCAGGAAACTGGCTTGGKTTTTGGACAAGACGGGAAAAGCCTGGTTGAGAAGGGATAGGAGTGATCGCCTCAAGAAGGGGGATGGTGAGCCAAGGTGCGGAGGTATGGATTTTACTATCTGTAAGAGTAAATTGTGTGATTTGCTGAGAGGCTTGGGGGCGTCTTCGGGATCTTTTGGTGGAGGGAGAGATTCGTCAGGCTCGTCTAGAGGGTTGATGGTCTCATTGAGAAGTTCTTCGATGTTTTTGTCGTCGTCTTGTTTGGGAAGTGGAGGTCCGTCTTGTTCGCGTGTCCATGGACGTTGAGGGTGTGGGAGTCGTTCTTCATCTAGCTTGCTGTCGATTTCTTCGATACGTACTCGTTTGGCTCGTCTATGAGCAATATTATTCACCAATTCTGCGACTGATAATGGCTCSTATGCCTGGKTTTTGTGTTCCATAAGGKTTTCTTGACCGTCTGCAGTAATCGACAGCAATTCTGGGGTCCGGGTACCCTCTTCGACAATCGCAGCAAGACTCGAGTAAAGCAATTCGACGAGCTTAGGATATCCGTGATACATGTCAAGAATGCCGAAAATGGAGCTTACAAGATCGTCTAGATATGGTATAAGACCAGCTCCAGACAGCTTGACCATCATCAAAAGAACTTGTGGAGGATACGGCGAGACGTCAAATGTGTTGAGCTTGAGCGCCACTGCATTGACGAGATAGTCAACGTTTTCAATCAACATTGTGCGTGTATCCGGATAATTGCAGGATTGTGTGATGATGTTCAAACAAGCCATAGCATGAGTCTGTAGATTAGGGTTGTTAGACGCAAGGAATTGTAGCACGGGATATAATGCATCTATCAATTCTGGGCGAAAATCTTCTTTGAGTTGTTGGGCTTGCAAAGCTACAATCTCTAATGAAAGTGCCGAGACCCTCCAGTCCCGTGGGTCAGTTGATGGTGGCTCATTTAAAGTTGGAAGTGCGACTGAATATAGTTCCTCGATCATGGTTGCCCGAGACGAGAGGGTAGCCGAGGTATCAAAGGTGAGAAATTCGTCGATGCCATTCGATCCTTCAGATCGCAGAAATTGCAAGGCCAGCCACAAGGGCGCAACTATGGTATCACCCGCAGCCTGATGAACCTGATTGATAATATATCTCGTAATAGTCTCACCCGACTGTGTGCGGTTGAGCCTTGTGACCATAGATGTCATATCTGTTAGTGTCTGCTGCTGACTGCGGTGTTCGAGAAGCACTGGAGGGAATGTCTGTGAGGTGTTTTGTTTGCCTATAACAGCAAGCTCTAGACCACCTACTGAAGATGAAGTCACAGGCATGGGCACGGATTTCGATGACTGAACTATTGCCGCAAGACTATCACAAAGTCCAAGCGCGACGTTGCTTTCCAGCAAAGCCGAGCTCGATTGCACTTGCGAGAGGATTTGAAAAGCGATGGTGATTTGTTTGATAGCCCTCTGTTTGGCAGCTTCGTCACTGCTTTGCATGATCCTTTGAAATGAAGTCGTCCATATTTGAAGTAGGTCCTTGAGAATGTCCACAGTCAGACTCTGTACCGTAGCCAGATGGAGTAATGAATTATAGGCATTATTTGGAACATTTTCATCGTCAACATCTGAGAGCACCACCATGGTCTCCACTATGAGAGGTAGAGATTCCTTCAATGACTTGGGACATTCTTCAATTATCATCAAACAGAGATTAAGAAGAGCATCGCGTACTGCTTGTCTATCGTGCTGTCTGATTCGAATGACATTTGCCAGAGCGAGCTTGATTTGTCCGGCTGTTGCTTTGAGCCATGCTTCATCAAGGACTATCTTGTCGCTTGATTCATCTTTATTTTGTTTTTGTTGTTCTCCATACACAGCTTCATCATTGAGGACAGCCTTGAGAATACTTTCTAGCAACTGAAGAGATCCCTCTAAAACTTTGAAGCTTCTCCGGGTCTTGGTGGTGGGTATCACAACCTTCGTCAAAGCTGAAACGACACGAGGCATTATACTTGCCAGAATGACCCTATCAGTGACCCGGCTGAAAAGAGGTTGAAGTGCAGATAGTGCTGATATTTGAACGGCAGCCGAAGCACCTTCCGATATGCCTTCCAAAAGCAGATAGACGGTTTGATCGATGATAGTAGCAGAGCCAATCTCATTGAAGATGGTCTTTTCAGCGACTGGCCCTTGGAGCATTTGGAATATAGAATCCATGCAGACAAAGCTTGCAACTGAAAGTTCTTCCGACTCGGGTTTCAAGGTTGCTTGCCCCCGATTCTGGGCCGGAGTGCCGCCTACCAAAATGGTCATGAGAATGAGCAATTGTTTCCCCATCTCGGGGGCCAACTGAGATCTCCATCCCTTCGCGACGAGGACCGTAATGCACTTGACTGCGATCTCTAGACATCCCTGGGGCAGTGCCTGTGCTTGATTGAACACTTGCGAAAGGGGAAAGAAAACATATTCGGCCAGTTTTACATCCAGGGCATCCGCACTTCCCAAAGGCTCCAGTACAGCGTACAAGCCTTCTAGTGCTCTTTGAACATCACGAGGTTGGTTCTGGCGTGTACGAAAGCTTAGAGCGGCGGAGCTAAGCTCAACGCATGCAGGGCGAAGCTTTATATGATATCAAGTTAGATGCGTTCGATGCTAGAAAAAGCGGGGAAGCAAACCTTCCTGAACGCCTCCTGTCTCTGAGCCTCCATTGATGGTTGCCTGGTTCGTATGCATGGGTTGATTCGGGAAATCTAGCTCTTCAAGCCATCTGCGGCATCATTTTAGTGAACATGCGAATTATATCACGGTAGTTGTGGCACCTTCAAGAAACCAAACATCTCACCTCTTTCTGATCCGCCGCGTTTTCTGCCGTTTCTATTATAGGCGGTCTGCGAGGTACTGACCGCCTTTGTTATCAGTGTACAATCTCCAAATAAAGACAGTCAAATTTACATGAAAGCAATTAGGCAATTTTTCATTCTCGGTAGATTTTCCTAATTGAAGCTTCTTAAGCGGCTCATTACTCCTATGCTAGTAATTGTTGAGTTGTTCGACATTCTAGGCAGCACCGCACGTGACGCCATAACTAATTAACGCGTCACTTGCTTCCGTCGACGCGTCGGGGAAAGTTTGGAGACTCCGCCTATGCTGAAAGGACGTTACAGCCTCATTCACGCCGAAAGGCATTATCCACGGCTTTCTTCGGAGGTTTTCAGTTCAGTGGTGCCTATTTCTTTAAGATCATTGACGAATATTTCTATGCGGCAATCCTTGCGTATCTCCGTCCTGCATTGGCCCTCCCCAAGTTTTAGAAATCACAGTCCACCTGCTAGATTTTTCGCAAGACGATCTGATTTCTTTCATGCGACTACAGCCGTAAATATCTCGAACAAAAGTCAACAGGGAGTGCAATTTCGCGACATTTCAGCGTGGACGCAACGTCCAATATCAATTATGCCGGAAAAGACTAACACGAGGCAAGCTACGCTGGGGTATGTCAGAGATCCGCAGTCGACAATCTGGTGCGTCGGGTTGTCGCTGTAAAATCCGATAGCTGTGACTGTGCTAACAAAAGTATCGTGAACGAACAGGAAATTCTTCGGGTCCGACAGACAAAATTCCACAGATGCCGCGAAGCGCCAAACCACATTGTCTTTTTCAGACGGGAACAGAAGAAAAGAGACCAATAAAGGTAACGTATCTACGACAAAACCGCCAGAAAACGAGGGCCAAGATGACATAGATTTGAATGGAGACGCGAGCGCCGCCAATGATGAATTAACATCGCCTAAAAAGGGTGTCAAGAGAGACCAGTCTGCGGAAGCAGAAGAAAGCGATGACTCAGATATCCAGCCTGCCAACAAGAGAAGGAAGAAAAACTCCAAAAGCCCTCGTCCCAAGAAGACTGCTAAAGAGGTTCTCGTCGAGCGACCATCGTCGCCTATGAAAGCGAAAAAGGCATCTGGAGAAGTGACACCTGTGGAAGAAGATGCCGATGAACCTGCCGAAGAGCCCTCCGCCAGCGAAGAGGATGAGGACGAGAAACCTGAAATCAAGAAGAAGCAGATTGAGAAGGTCCAAGCAACCTTGCAAGGCACCAGCAATGATCCGTATCCTGACTGGAAGGCGGGTGAACCTGTTCCGTACGCCGCACTCTGTACGACATTCTCTCTTATCGAGATGACGACTAAGCGTTTGATAATCCTAGCGCATGCATCTCTCTTCCTGCGACAGGTCCTTAGACTCACACCAGAGGACCTTTTGCCAACCGTTCAATTGATGATCAACAAACTGGCAGCCGACTATGCTGGTATCGAACTAGGCATTGGAGAGTCTTTGATTATGAAAGCAATTGGAGAAACAACCGGACGAAGCTTGGCTGTCATCAAAGCAGACCAGCATGAAATTGGTGACTTGGGCTTGGTTGCAGCAAAGAGCAGATCGAATCAGCCTACGATGTTCAAACCAAAACCACTAACTGTCCGAGGCGTCCACGAAGGATTGCTCACGATTGCCAAGGTCCAAGGTCATGGATCTCAGGACAAAAAAATTTCAGGCATAAAAAAACTTCTATCTGCCGCAGATTCTGCTACGGCAGGCAAGGGATCCAAGGGAATTGATATCAAACAGGATAAAGGCGGCCCGAGCGAAGCAAAATTTCTCATCAGATTCCTTGAAGGAAAGCTAAGGCTCGGCCTAGCCGAGAAGACCGTTCTCGTTGCTCTTGCACAAGCAGTAGTTACTCATGAAGCAGAAGTCAAGAGTGGAAAGTCTCCTAGCGCCGACCTCCTGGTACAGGGAGAGTCTGTACTGAAGCAGGTATACAGTGAATTTCCAGCCTATGAAGTCATTATTCCCGCCATGCTCAAAGAGGGGATTTTAAATCTACCGAATGTCTGCAAGCTGCAGCCTGGTGTTCCGTTGAAGCCTATGTTGGCTAAACCAACCAAATCCATTACCGAAGTTCTGGATAGATTCGAGGGCAAGGAATTCACCTGCGAGTACAAATATGACGGTGAACGAGCCCAAATTCACTATGTGTCACCGGAATCTATCCATCAATATCCCAACGCGAGTGCTACTCTCCAAAAGGATGCCAAGGGCCTCAGTTCAATCTTCTCGCGGAACTCTGAGGATTTATCCAAGAAATACCCCGATATTCTAGCAAAGCTTGATACCTGGATCAAGCCAGGTGTTAGTAGCTTTGTTCTTGACTGTGAAACAGTCGCGTGGGATATGGCCAACAAGAAGGTGCTACCGTTTCAGCAGTTGATGACTCGTAAGCGCAAGGATGTCAAGGCCGAAGACGTCAAAGTCAAAGTCTGTGTCTTTGCGTTTGATCTACTGTTCTTGAATGGTGAGCCAACAGTGAAAAAGTCTCTCCGTGAGCGTCGCCAGCTCTTACATGAGTCTTTTCATCCTATTGAGGGGGAGTTTGCATTCGCTCAACATTCGAATACCAACGAACTTGACGAAATTCAAAGTCTGCTGGAAGACAGTGTGAAAGCGTCCTGCGAGGGTCTGATGGTCAAGATGCTTGATACAGAAGAGAGTGGCTACGAACCCAGCAAGCGAAGTCGGAACTGGCTTAAGGTACTTGACCCTAGCATTGCCTCCTGATTTAGCGCATTTTCTAACGAAGATCACAGGTCAAGAAAGATTATTTACAAGGTCTTGGAGACTCTCTTGATCTCGTCGTTCTGGGAGCATACTTTGGCCGAGGAAAGCGAACTTCGGTCTACGGTGCCTTCCTATTGGCAGCATACAACGCCAGCAAGCAAACTTTTGAAACAATCTGTAACATTGGCACAGGTTTTTCTGAAGCCTTGCTTGAAGAGCTTCACAAAGAACTCTCCCCTCTCGCCATCGACCGCCCCAAACCCTTCTATGAGCACTCAACTGTCCCTAAAGATCAGCCAGACGTCTGGTTCGAACCCCGTCTAGTCTGGGAAGTCAAAGCTGCAGATCTCACCTTGAGTCCGCGCTACAAGGCAGCATCGGAAGAGGTTGTCGGCACATCCGGCGCGGACGGGAAAGGTATCTCTCTGCGTTTTCCTCGATATATCAAAGCGCGTGACGATAAGAAACCCGAGCAGGCGACTACCACTCGAGCTGTGGCGGAGATGTATCGTCGACAAGAGGCGGTAGCCAAGGAGACTGCCGGGAAAGGAGGTGTCGATGATGATTTCGAGTATTAGTATTGAGCTTGGTGTCACGTTGGTGTCCATTGTATCTGGGATGACGGCGTTGGTTAAGTCTTCAATTCACTACTCTGTATCTACTTGTACGGTTGCACTGAATAAATACTGTTATGATGTTGCCGATTCGTCACCTGCTTGTCTAAGGGGTCATATTAACTCAATTGAGGGGTTACTACTACTTGGTGAGATCTATACCACATGCAAACCCAGATAATCTAAAACTGCAAAGAAACCAAACATTCTATTGACAAATGGAAACATGGGAAGAAAGTGAGGCTTTTGAACAACCCAAATCACCCAGGTACGCGAGGGAAGGCAGTTTCAAAACGAATACACATATATCACAATGTAGAAATTCCCTGGCTTTCACAGTCTTCACACTACTGCGCCAGCGGGGCTATCAGCATGCGCATTTATTTTCCTAAAATTGTTGAATGGACTAAGACAAAAAGCCAATCCCGCCGCAGCAATGGAGAGCGCAAAAGCGMCCTTGAGMCCCGCCATATAGGAGGGCAAGATACTAGCCATTTGCGCGGGTGTAAAGACACTTCGTAGATCGCTTGCACCAGTTGCTACCACTAGACTGGAATCGATGTTTGGTGCGATGGCGGCAAGGTGGATGATGAGCTGATTTACAAAGGCAGACTGCGCTGCGGCGACGAAGACTGCGCCTCCGACGGTTTGGAAGACTTGGTTTGATATGTTAGATTGTGCTCGTGTCGGAAAGGCGGGGCTATGAGCTACTCACAGATTATAATGCCCGTCACTGTTGCAATATCGCTAGGATCGACCATGCCCTGCGCCGCATTGATCGGGACCTGGTATGCCAGTCCCCATCCAATGCCACCGATTATCTGGTATACAATCCACTTGCCTGTGCTTGTTCCAATATCCAATGAGTAGATTAGACCAGAGCCAATGGTCGCAATAACACCACCAATGACCATCAGAGGCGCAGTATGGCCAGTTTTGGTAATACTACCGCCGGAGACGATTAGGGCTATCGACATGGAGATGATCAACGGCAGGTTCCGGACACCGGAAATCGTGGGACTGACGTTTTGGATGCTCTGGAAGTAGATGGGAATATAATAAATGACAATAAAGTAAGAGCCCGCGAAGAAGAAGGCATAAAGCGAGTTGACCAAGATAAGGCGGTTACTAATTAGGCGTGGTGGAAAGGCAGCTCTCTCTCCTTGGAAGTATTCCCATATCATGAAAGCAATTATCATGAGAGGGAAACCGATGAGAAGACCGATCACAGTACTTGAGTTCCACGCTTTGGTCTGTCCGCCAAATTGAAGCGGTAAGATGTATGAAATGATAGCACAAACTAGAAGGATGGTCCCGATAGGGTCCATTTGCAAAACCTTCTCCTTGACGGTTGCCTTGACGGGCAAAGACGTTTTAGGCGAGTGGAAGAAGACCACGATCGATGCAGCTGCCAAACCGCCGATTGGTAAGTTTATATAAAAGCCTAAAGACAGTCAGCGGCTGGCAAAGGGCTTGCAAAGCAGAGGGTAGAGACTTACACCACCTCCACGTTACCTGATCGGCAAAAGCACCACCAACAAGAGGCCCAACAACCGACGCTATGCCATAAGACATGCCTACAATACCAGTGAATACAGGCCTTCGTTTCGGACTAGCAATGAAAGCGATGATAATAAAAACTCCACCCCCAATACCAGCTGCACCAACTCCGGCGATTGCACGGCCGACAATAAGTGCCACGGAGTTTGGAGCCACGCCACATACCAAGCTTCCAAGCTCAAAAAGGAATACGGAGACGAGAAAGGTGATTTTGACGGGGAAGTACTTGTACGCCTTCCCCCAGGTCGATTGGAAGCCGCCGGTGGTCATCAAGAAGGCTGAACCGTACCAACTAACATCGTCTAGGCTGTGGAACTGATCGGTGATTTTGGGAATGGCTGTTGCTACAATCGTCTATTCAATGGTCAAAAAAGAAGCTTCCCGTTGGCGACTCCTGAAACGTACCATGTCGAGGGCGACGAGAAAGATGCTCATACCAAGGGCTACAACAATGCAGAACAGTCGAAGACCCTTGGGATACCCATCGTCATCCGCGTCTATGTCTTCAGCAACGGCTTTTTCTGGAGTTCTTATTGTTTGATGATTACTTTCGGGCTCATTCGGAGAGATATCATTGGTACCTGAGGATTGTGCGCTCTGTGGGGTGTACTCTCGTTCTTTCTCAACGTCGAGCGGGAGGGTAGTCATGTTTGCGAATTGGATCGATTGATGTTGTAGGTCACTGAATTCCGAGAGGTCTACAGGACTGGAATGAACAAATTAACATATCCTTCTAAACATCTCCTGTATATATGTTAGTATGAAAAGCCTGGGTTGCAAATGCCCCTTAAATCTAGGCTTCAAATGTCGTTGATAGTACATCTTGTTTCCACCGGATGTTCGTTCGGCGGAGTAATACTGTAGGATTGATGCCCGATATATCTGATTTTCTGTCATGAACCAGAATTATAATTATTATACGCGTCATGACTAGACTAAGGCCATATGGGATTCGTGAAGGGGTACACCTACTCCGGTCGTTCGTCCGAGTGGACCTAATTCCTCCGCCGAATGCACTCTCGGCGGTCGAACGACCCAGCCGGATATGTTGACTTATTCCTCCACACCCATGCAAACAGTATGCTTCTGTCTATATCCGTGACTAAATTGCAAAATGGATGGAGACCAAGATAAATCCCAATCAGAGGCGAAGCGGAGAAAGATCCGCAAGGGAACCAGGAGCTGCTGGGAGTGCAAAAAGCGCAAGATGAGATGCGTGTTTGCAGACGTTGATCCTCCGATTGAACTCACCTCCGAGCAGCTGGTGTGCATCGGCTGTCAGCGACGGGGGACTAAATGCATCAGCCAAGAGTTTGAGCTGGTTGAAGGCAAGGATAGGCACCCGGCTCTCGAGAGAAAAGGGGCACGCCGTATAGGTCGTCAGGACCGTGTTGCGAAAGTCGAGGCTTTGCTTGATCAATTAATCACAACAGTGCGCCAGGATAGGACTCCTCTTGTTACTGGAGAAGCATCAGAAACGAGTGGGACTAGTCCTACGCTGAATTATGGGATTCCAACTCCGGCGTCAATAGACCCGGGATCTTCATGGTCTTTGCCTTCACAAAAGCCATCTGGTGTACGTACATGATCTGTGCTCCTCATACGAATGAAATGACCGCTTATCTTACCAGAATCATGGTCTGGTGGAAAATCAGAGTAAATGGGGGCAACTTTCTCACACTCTACTCGAAGCCCTACCCTCTCGTGAAGTCATCAAAATGATATGTAACGCCAGCGGGAGTACAACCACATTTTTCCATGAAATGCTGAGCATCCCTTACACTGCTCTTGAGCAAGACGGCTTCATGTCACCAGAAAGTCTGCTCGATATACCCACGGCCAACTCGCATCCGGTATTGATTGCAAAGTATATGCTTTCCATGGCCATTTTCCTACAACATCTTCACTCGGATTCACTCAAGGCAACAAATGAAAAGCCAATGTCACAGTCATCACCACGAGCATTAGCTAAACTATTAGCACAAACCGCCATCGAACACGTCACAACAAACGACGAGATAAATGGTGGCAGCATCGAAGGACTGGAATGTGTCATGATGGAAAGTTCATACCAGTCTAACAGCGGAAATCTGCGACGAAGCTGGATAGCGAATCGGAGAGCAATGGCTATCGCGCAAATGATGAATTGCCACCAGGCCAACAGCCGGGCACAGTATGATATCCTTGACTCTGCCAAAACCAAAGCTCATCCACAGTACATGTGGTTTCGCATTGTGTTCCATGACCGTCATTTATGTCTCATGTTGGGGCTGACGCAGGGCTCTCTTGATCGAAGAATGGCCACTGGTGCAGCATTTGAGAATGATACACCTACAGGTCGTCTAGAGCGTATGCACTGTATTCTTGCGTCTCAGATCTTAGAGCGTAACGAGTCCGGCCCGAGCTCCGATGAGATTGTGACCTTAACACAAGATCTTGATAGGGAATTACAGAAAGCAGCTCGAAGCCTGCCTTCCAAGTGGTGGCTCATGCCAAACCTAGACCGTGTTGCGGACGATCCACGAGCTCTATTTTGGGATATGGGACGACTGTTTAATCAGTTGAACCACTATAATCTACTCAGTCAACTTCATCTACCTTACATGCTTCGAGCAACACCTGAACGGATGTACGAATATTCCCGGATGACGTGCGCAAATGCCGCGAGAGAGGTCCTTTCACGCTTCATCATGTTTCGCAGCTTCAACAGGAACGATTTCTGCTGTCGGACAGTCGACTTCTTTGCGCTCATGGCTGCAATTACACTACTTCTGGCGCATCTGGGCAGTCGCCGTATTCCGCAGGCTAGCAATCTCCTGGCTCACCACTATCCCAGTGACCGTGCCATGATAGAGCAAGCGCAGATGAACATGGAACAGATTAGTCGACTGAACGGGGATGTTTTGAGTGCCCAAAGTACCGAGTTGTTAAGCAAGTTACTGGCTGTTGAATCGGAGGCAACAGATGGAACAATCAGCACGGAAAGCCTCAGTGTGCACGTGCCCGAGAATGAAGAGCTAGGAGAAGTCGACAGCAGCGTTGTGCGGATGGATATTCCTTACTTTGGGACTGTCAGAATTGAGCGCAGTGGCATACTTTCCAGGGAGCTGCACGCTCCAGTGGTTGATATGCTTGATTCCAAGAGAAGCCTGGAAGGTACAGCTCATGCTCCGGGTTTCAACGACTTCGCTGAGAATGATGGCCTCAATGCACAGTTCGATGATTCTCAGCAGCAATACCAGGGTCCAAGGCTAACAGCTGGATTGGATGACTGGGCGTTTCAAGGTGTTGACATGGCTCTGTTTGACAGCTTAATGAAAGGTGTCGATGACTATGAGGTCGAGTAAATTTATTCCACGAGTAGGATGATCAGCTATCTCGACGACTCGCACCTATGTATAGAATATCAACATAATGTATCTAGATTTCCCACTGCAACTGCAGGATCTCAATAAACCAACAAATAGTCCTAAAAGGCCACCTTGACGCCAATGCCAACACCGCGCAAATTCAAAAGACAAAACAACTGGAAGCAAACCATTTCGTCATGATAGCAAATAAGCAACACCGGCCCCTTCCATCTACCCCATGTACATGAATTATGTGATATAAAGTTGCTCATAGATAAAAAAAAATCAATATCAAAGAGTCAACGACCGAAAGAATATGGACTACTCCTCGACAAACTTTCTCTTCACACCATTCCCATTCGGCACCGGTCCTCCTGATGGCGCTGATACCGATGCCGACGCCGCCGAAACCGAAGCTGGAGGAGGACCAGGTTTCCGCTCGCTCAGCGCCTGGCGCTTCTTCCAAGCTGTTTTGATCGCTGGTGCAACACGAATAAGATCCTCCTCCGTGACGCGATCCTGAATCGACTCGAGGACTTTCTCCACTGTCGAGATGTGGTTCGCATCTTTCTTATCTTCTCGAAACCGCATGTACCGCCACCGTCCATGGTCATCTTGGTAGCATTCAACTATCGCATCGTCCAATGGCATCTGCAGCGCCTTCAACCCTTCCCATTCTGATTGCGTAACGTACATTTGGTCAAAGACGCGATATTCATTGTTATTATGGAGGACAAATAGATGGAAAAGAGGCATGGCGTCGTAGTCGTAGTATGGTTCAACAACCCCATCTGCCTCGTCATCTGTATCCGGCTCTAAAAGCGGGAATTCAAGCCTCATTCGAAAATCAATGGTATTTTCTGAAGGCGGTTTCCATTTCAAAATATGCTCGTCCGTTCCAATCTTGTAAGGTGTGCTTCGACACGTAAAAATCAACCCATCATTGCCGTGAATCTTCTTCACTTTGGGAATGATTTCGCGAAACATCATCTCAATACCATAACTGAATTGCGTTGATTTATCCTCCACGGCAAATATGCGATGTTTTTTCTCTTCTGGGTATTTCTTGTACATGGCGTTATAAGGTTTGAGGACGTTCTCTTTGAAATAGGCCAGTCGTTTGTCTAGTGTTCGATGCATCAGACTTCTTCCATCGAGCACCATGCAGTCGAAAACAAGGTATTTCAACTGCGTCGACCCGTCTTCGTATGTATCCATTACCAACTCCCCATCCACAAGTGTGCCTACATGGAAGGATTGGAAGGTCTCGTCATTGGGTAAAGGGAAATGTAATTGCGGCACATATCGATAATCATTCTTTCGATCAATCAAATAATGAACTTCGGGCGTGTCGGATTCCGGATCACCGCTGGTGAAGTACATCAAGCATCTGATTCCATCGGTCTTTTCGCAAACGTAGTAGTCTTCCTTTTGGAGTTCGACGAGGTGTTTTGCGGAGAAGGAGACGGGTTGGGCGCCAGGGAAGTTGAGGCTTTTGCGCTCGAGGAGGTCTGCGACTTCGCGGCGGAATTGGTCTGCGAGCTCGGGTTCGGCTTTGATGCCTATTTCATCGAGATCGGGGACTGGGTGGCCCATTTTGATGAGTTGGACGTCTGCAAATATTTGGCTTGGGGCGTGTATGAAGTGCGGTTTAGCTGATTCGGAGGTGAGGTTTGATCTCGGCCAGTTGCGCAAAGTTTGGTATGTGAGGAAAGTAACGATCGAAATGAAGTGGAGGAAGAAGTAGTGGAAATTATATATTAAAATAAGCTTTTGTTTTTGGAAGCAGTTATAAAAAGTGAGTGTAATCTGTTGGCGCGAAAATGTTGTAGTATTCAAAGAGTGATGTTAAAGACGTAGCTGAGAGAGCTTCAAGTTCCGAATTCGTCGTTGCCTCAGCCCTCAGGCAGCAATATCTTTATAACAAACCGTTAAAGCGATTTTCGCGATACTTATGTCCCGATAATTTCAGGTAAAGATTGAATTAATAGAAACAATTCATTTCTAAAATACAGTGATAATAAAGATACATCAGTGCGTATATAAGGGTATCATATGATCGTTCTCGATATCAAACCGAACCGCCCCCGTAACGCCGCTCTGACAATGATATTCACCCAATCACAAAAATACAGTCAGACCCAAAGTGAGAGAAATCAGAAGAAAATAACATCAAGCATAAGGCATCATGGCAACCACGCTACGATGTAGCTACTACGGCTGTCTTGGGTGTAGTGGCCACACTCGGAGGACGGTTGATAGGTGTAGTTTGAGGATTGGCTTGTTTCTTCAACGCTGCGTCTGTGCCAGCAGATGAGTCTTGTAGTGTAGATGAAGATGTAGAAGCCATAGTCGGACTCTCCGTCTGAAAAATTCCGTTTGGTTCTCCGTTTGTCGTGGGCCCAGTAGAGAATAAACCACCTCCACGAGCACCGCCGAGTACGTTGGAGAGCATCTCCTTCATGCGCACGTAATGGTACTTTTTCCGAGTTGGCATGAGCGTATGAACGGCTAGTGGTTGTGGATGCGACCGCGAGATGGCAGCCATGACAGCATCGCGCTCTTCATCCGAGTCAACAGGACCGTTAGTTTCAAAGTCATCTTGCAGAGGGGCATTGGCGTCGATTGCAGCTTCTATAATCCAGTTAGCACGTCAATATAAATCAACAGAGACAAAAATTGGGTCTGACTTTGTTGACGAGCCTGATTCTTCTTCTGATAAGCTTGCAAAAGCATGTCATACGGAAGTGACCGCCCAGGAACCGCACGCTTCGCACCCATAGAATGGCTCTTGCAAGTGAGCGATCTCGCACACTGCGACCCGTTCGGCAACGGTACACCGCACTGCTTCTCAACGTCCACAGGACCCTTTGGTTTAGGCACTTTCGGTTTAGGCTCCTCCTTCTTTTTCTTTTTCTTTGGCTCCTTGTCCTTTTCGTCCTCGCCCTCCGTTGCTTTGCGCTTCTTTCCTTTCTTCGGTCCATCATCTGCCATGCCCTTCACCGCGCCCTTTTTCGCGGTCTTCTGTCCACCGATTCCATCTTCATCCTTGTCGTCATCCTTGTCGTCGCCATCTTTGGTATCGGCGAACTTGGCTTGATTCTTCGCATCACGAGCCTCTTTCTTCTTGCGTGCCTTCTCCTGTTTGGCCTTTAGGCATTCCCGGATGTGTTCGACAGCGGTTGATTTGAGCTGTGGTCTCTTGCAATGTTTGCATATCACAGTCTCGAGTTCCTCTTCTCGTGGTCTGCCGGATGGAAAAGCCGCGATCGTTTTGGCGTCCATCTGCGGGAGCACGGGAGAGCCATCGGGTGATCCTGGAGCATCGGCATCGTCTCCTACACGAAAGTAATTAATTTAATGCTCGAAAAGAGCAGTCATTCAAACCATGGTGCTCACCTTGCGGCTCCAACTTATTCCCGGTCTTGGCACCTTTTCCAGAAGCCTGCTTCTTCAACTTGATCTTGCCAGGTTTGGAGTCTTTCTCGGAGAACTTGAATCCCGACGCGTCCACGAAATTGATACTCGAGCTCGAAGATGCTAGACCGAGAGGATGATTATCAGCATGATTAAACTTCCTAGAGTCGGGCAACGTCACGAACCTTGACCCGTCGCCATGGTCCCTCGACAAGGCGATAATGTATACAGGAATGAGGACCGACACGAAAGAGAGTCTAGCACCAGTGCATGAGTCTCCAGAGACTGTTGCAAGATACTGGGCTAGTGTGAAGTTGGAGAACAGAGAAAGTGGTTGTCGGTCGGTGGCTTGCTTGATATCCCGGGGAAAGCGGAGTTGCTTGATCCATCGGCCTGTTCCCGGTTTGGTCACGTGATATAGTTACATACAATTACATACAAATCTCTTTATTCTTTATTATTGATACATATTGTACAGATGAGTAATAATACAGGTTTATTGGTATCTTGCAAAGCACAAGCTGCTGTTTGTCCCCCCAAAACCAAAACTGTTTGTCAAGGCTGTATCGATCTTCCGTTCCTGCGCCTCGTTTGCGGCATAGTTGCAGTCAAATTCGGCTGTTTGAGTCTCTAGATTGATGGTAGGTGGCATGATATTCTATAACAATTTGTCAGTTTGTTGCGTCTGTTACACATCAAAAGAGTGTTGCATACCTCATGAATGGCTAGAACGGAGAAAATAGCTTCAATAGCCCCAGCACCTCCCAATAAATGACCAATAGCACCTTTGGTGCCGCTGACGTTGATATCGGAAGATCTCTGTTTGCCCTGTCCGCCTGTACTATCGAGAAGTAAAGCCTTGATGGCAGTGTTTTCAGCTGCATCCCCAACAGCAGTCGAAGTGGCGTGGGCATTAATGTAGTCAATAGCACAAGGGGGGATGTTGGCATGCTTGAGCGCCTTTCTCATTGCTGCTAGGGCACCGGCCCCATTCTCTTTGGGTGCGGTGATGTGGAATGCGTCTCCAGATGTGCCGTATCCTTTGAATTCGGCGTAGATATGGGCACCTCTTGCTTTGGCGTGTTCAAGTTCCTTGATAGTTGTCAGTAAACAGAACTCTGACATCGCAATGCTAGACTGGGCGTACTTACTTCAAGAACCATCACAGCCGCTCCTTCACCAACAACGAATCCTTGCCTATCCGCATCGAAAGGCCGGGATGCTTTGGTAGGATTATCATTGAAATCAGTCGCCAGGCTTCTCGCTCGCGCAAAGCCGCCCAGAGCCAGAGGATGAATGCAAGACTCTGCGCCACCTGTGACCATGACATCTGCATCACCAAAGGCGATAAAGCGAGCAGCGTCTCCGATGGAGTGTGCTCCGGTAGTACATGCCGTCGTTGCGGCATGGTTTGGTCCCTGAAATCTCAGTAATGAAACGGATATTTCGCCTTAAATGAATCTCACCATAAAGCCGTATCTCATCGAAATATGTCCAGCTCCCATGTTGATTAGTAATTTCGGAACAAACAAAGGAGACACTTTTTTATATCCCTGTGGATAATTAGTTCGACCCAGTGAAAGACATTGGCGGCATTGGTCCTTACCTTGTTCTCAAAATCCACAACAGTGTTATAGATCTGGTCGAAATTGCCAATACCAGATCCCAAGCAGACGCCCTGTCATAGTCAATGTATCGAACATGCTTTCAGTTGTATGGACTAAGTGAGCATACTGTAGCTTCACGTTGCTCATCAGAAGTAGGTCGCCACGCAGCATCCTCGAGAGCTTCTTCAGTGGCCGCCATAGCAAACTGCGCGAATCGGGCCATTTTTCGCTCTTCCTTTGAACCCATCAGCACTTGATCTACTTTTCTCCCATATGAAAAAAAAGTGGTATATACATCACGACTCAGCCATTCCGAGGCCGTCCATCCGCCTTCCTTGCGAGTCCCTGACGGGACAATCGCAGCAATCTGGGCTGGGATTTCGGCGAACCGCGGATGACGGTCTGCTACATTGACGATACCGCAGTGACCGTCAAGGAGACGGGACCAGGTACGGCGGATGCCTTTGACGATTAGACCTATAACGCATATTGTCTATACAGAGGGAGCATACCAACACCAAGCGGCGTCACCGCTCCCAGACCGGTCACGACCACCCTCCGCATTGCATTATGCCACCAGATCCGACAGATGACGAGAGAAATGAAGAGAGAGAGTCTGTATACAGAATACTTGATCCGGCTAGCCTGGTGGCGCGCTTGCTCTTTCTCCTTTAGGCAGGTAGCTGGAGAACGGTTAGATCGGGGTTCAGCACGAGGTCAGAAAAGGCTGATAGTTGACAGCCGAGCAGATTTGCCCTAATATGACAATTCGGCAGTTATTTGATCAGTGGAGAAGTGGGTTGTCAATCAAGTGGTGATTAAAGACAAACCAAAGGACGAAGGAAGCTCCAACTGATCCAGAAAGGAAAGTCTGCACGATGAATACACGCTATACCGCAAGTAGACTAGTGCGTGGCCATCGAATGGCGAGTCATTTTCCTCTTTTCTTCTTCGTTCTCTTATGTGCAGCAATCATCGGCATACATAGAGCGAATCAATTGATTCCTGGTGACGATGCCATCAAACTATATTATGTATGCTATGGCTATACTCATTGTCCATTCAATACATACTATGTAGTACAGAATAGGTTAAATATGATTAGTAATGTAATGGCATCGCTATCAAGATAAGCACGCGATAAGATAGACAGCCGGTGGGGCGCCGCCGTCCGGAAAAGGAAAGTCGATGCTATACCAACTCTCCCACTGCTGCTTCTCCATTTTTCAATACATGTGGACATAGCTGTTGGTAATGCCGAGCTGTGCAATGGTTCAATTATCTCATATAAGCGCCCTTCCCCCTCACTTTCTCGGTTCTTCTCAGTGAGATTCCCTTCCGCGGTCCTGTCGAAATGGCTGTCTCTATCAAAAACGTCATCGTGCTCGGCCTTTTGGCTCTGGGTTCTACCGGCGTGTATGGTCACGCCGGCCATCATCACGGTGAAGATGAAGAGATCGTGCTTTCACAAAGTAAAAAGGAGGAGCTTTTATTGAAATGGGAGCAAGAAGTACATCTACCTCGTTTCTCCTCATGCTGAAGGAATTATTGCTAACAACTAGAACAAACAGTGGGGATTTTCCGGTGTCTCTACATTTGCGCATATGAAGACAGTTAAATGTCTCATTGAGCCAGATGAGCGGTACGACATTGCTGTTATCGGAGCCCCATTCGATACGGCCGTTAGTTATCGACCAGGTAAGTCTCCTTCATCTCTTCGCAATCCATCCGACTCACAAGACTAGGCGCACGGTTTGGTCCTCGCGCAATCCGCGCCGCCAGCGGCCGCCAACTCCCAGGAACGAGCTACAATGCACGCGCCGCCATTAACCCCTACAAATCATGGGCCACAATCCTCGACTGCGGCGACATTCCTATCACGCCGTTCGACAACGCTCTCGCCGAACGACAAATGTACGAAGCGTTTTTGGAGCTTGGTACCCGTCCTGCAAAGACACCCGCTGCCCCGAACGACAAGAGTATAGCAGCTGGAAAACCGAAGTTGGTCACTTTAGGAGGAGACCATAGCGTAGCTCTACCAGCGCTACGAGCATTGTATCAGATTTATCAGAAGCCCATCACGGTCTTGCATTTTGATGCGCATTTGGATACCTGGAATCCCGTACGATACGCCTCGTATTGGCTCTCGGAGCAATCGCGATTCAATCATGGAAGTTTTTTCCATATTGCCAGTACCGAGGGACTGATTTCGAACACTAGCTCTGCGCATGCAGGCATCAGGACGAGGTTGACTGGTATCGATGATGGGGATTATACCAACCCTGGCCCCGAGCAAGGATTTATGCGTATCCATGCTGATGATATTGATGACATCGGCACAAGCGGCGTGATTGATTCGATCATCAACCGCATTGGTCTTGACCCCGATCAGCCCGTTTATTTGTCATTGGACATTGACGTCCTCGACCCCGGCACAGCGCCAGGTACCGGAACCCCCGAACCCGGTGGCTGGACAACGCGAGAATTGATTCGTATTCTGAGAGGCATTGAGAAGCTGAATCTCGTGGGTGCGGATATTGTGGAGGTTAGCCCTAGTTATGACAATGTGGGAGAGACGACTGCGTTGGCGGCAGCACAGGTGGCGTTTGAGATCATTACAAGTATGGTCAAGTCTGGTTCCGGAAAGGAGTTGGGTGGCTGGTATGGGAAGAAGGAGGACGAGGTTTTTGAGAAGGGGAAGGATGAGTTATAATTATACATCATCACACCACATCATACGAGTCAGACGAATGTTCATGACGAGACGCAACCAGTCAAATTTATATAAGTTGAAGATGCCTATATAACGTATATAAGTCAGAATATCAATCAAAGTATATATGTCTCCTAGTTACCGTTGCTCCATGACTAAAAGGGATTTTATGGCGCCCTGCTACCGCATTGCCACATTGGGATTGGGCATAGTCAAACACTCAAGGGTCTTTTCAATGTTATTGTATATTATTTAACCGTGAAGGTATTGTCTTTCAGCGACAGTGTTCCCCGGGCAATCATCATTGTTTCGATGTTTGGTTAGAAAAATGTCAATTCTTTGTTTCCCAAAGCAGTACCGACGTAGTTCATCATCAAATATGCTCATGCACAAAATACTCTTTGTCTTTATACAGGTATATATTGACTATCATGCTGGTTGGCTTCCCATCCCCACCCTCTCAATTCTCTTATCCAGCATCCATTTCTTGATTCTATCTACAGCATGAGCTGGATATTTCACAGTTGATCCTACATCAACTGCCGATTTTTTATATACGCTCGTTTACATTGCCATTATAAGTTGATATACATCGTTCTTGGGCAGCAATCTATGCGAGTGTGAAAGAAGCAAAGTGCTTGAAAAGACCATCTTCCTGCTAGCCACAGTTTCTTTGGATTGGAGTCCAATCTTTAGACAGAAGTGAAGACCCGCAATACCTCGTCGACGGAGCATATCACCAAGCGGTGAAAATGGTCTGCGGCAAAAGTTCAGGTGAGTGGATGCTAGCAGTTACAAAAGGCTGCCAATACTGACGTTCTTTGAGTCTATTGAGCAGATTGAGAACAGCCATCGTCGAAACAAGACCATACCAGTGTCGGAAAAAACTTCCGAGTCGATTGGATGCATGAAGACAAAATATTGGAAATTGATATGTGGCATGGCAAAGTATCTCGTAGCCTTTGAGCTCGATGATTTGCAAAAGCGCAAACTGCTCGAATTCGTACATACAGTGACGGCGATGTGCCACATAATTTTTCCGTGCATGCAACTACATGGCCCTAATATCTGAACTGACATGCCCTGGCATGTCATCAGTTGATCAGAAAACTATGATATCAGAAGTATGCAGAAACCCCCCCATTCCAGAGATCTAGTCTCATATATCTAATATTTCCTAGTGTACTTGTCTATCCTACTCAAAACCTGAGTTCAAATTTCCATGTCTGAAAAGCTAGATGGCCCCATATCGTGGGAAAATCAAAGAACCAGGATCAAGTGCCGGATATTGAGAAGATGAATTACCCATAGCAAATTATTGAGATGGCCATGGCAATGATCAAACCTGAAGTCATGGCCTTCCAGGAAGGATTTGACTTTTGAGCTGTAAGTATATATTCTCTGATAACAGCTTTTGGACTACAGGTACTGGTTGCTGAAAGCTCCTTGATAGCTCTAGAAAGGCGCACGAAGACCACTTCCAGCGCACCTTGGAGACTTGGTCTCAGATAGGTGGTTATGCAGATGGTGTGCCAGATGATCGATATCCCATATATATCAGGTATATTATAGGTCACAAACTCTGGATAGCGCGTAACTCGATGACTGACATGTTTTTAGATATTATATCGGCCAGTCAGACTGTCTCTATGATTGGGTCTATAAAGATCACCCCAAGTACATTCGGAACAGTAATGATGAGTCATTACATTACTTCACTATTGCCCATGGTTATGGCCATCGATCCGCTCATTTCCTCCGATTATGGCATGCCTCACGAACGATCTCTAATAATGAAGAGGGAAATATTTAACAAAGGCTCTTACGAAAACTTCTACAGATGACCTTTTGTCGGGCTTTTGAGTCTCTGCCCCAATTGTTCTGACCGAATACTTCGGCGAAGGCACTTACTCGGATATGGGACTTAACAATCTGCTGCCTCTAGTCCAAGGAAAAAAGATTGTCATGTCACTACTAGCAAAGTATTTGGACTATCATAAGCAATATTTAGATCCAGATGTGGTAGCCTTTACGAAATTACGGCCAAAACAGGAAGCAGCAAGAATGAAAGGGTCAAAGACCGTCTCTATGCGAGATTATCAACTAGCAAGGAATCCGACTTGGATGTCACAATGGAAGATTGAGATATGACAGCTATCGTTGAGTTGTGAACTTACGATATCTCTTTTTCAGTCTGCTGGATTAATAGTTAGGTTATTATAAGAACTAAGCTTCTAATTATCTTTCAATTTGACTAGAATGATAGTGGTAACATGATTGAGATTGTAGCCTTCTATCGCTTTTCAGAATCAGATGTTGATTAGTATGGCGATGTAACGAGGGGGGTAAAGGAGCTATGTCCTATCGCAGCATTCCCGGGATGGAAGATGAATCATGATGAACTAGGACCAACAAATGTTATATTCTGTGGTCACATGGAAAGCATCGTTAGCCACTAACATAAGAACGGTAGCTG
Source organism: Talaromyces amestolkiae (assembly GCF_001896365.1). NCBI lineage: Eukaryota > Fungi > Ascomycota > Eurotiomycetes > Eurotiales > Trichocomaceae > Talaromyces > Talaromyces amestolkiae. The sequence goes on along the minus strand of NW_024468050.1, from coordinate 391,735 downwards.
CTGAGCTCAGCGTTTTAAGGCAACGTGTTTGTTCCAGAATTGCCTACGTACCCCGCACATAAGAGTCCATCTCTAGAAAGTTGGAATGTTCTTTCTTTCGTCACCTTACTTTCAGTGAAGATTACCTAGAAACCAACTCCTACCTTGGAGAACAAGATGTCCAACTACCACTTTGTCAACTCCTCCCAGACAGTCTCCGACGCAAAGGGTTTCCCTGCCAATTTCTCCATCAAAGCGTCTCCTTCTACGGACGTTTGGGCAAAACCACCCTCAACCTATCGATTCAATGCCCCTATCTTGTACGAATCCTTGCCTTTGAAGTCTTTCAAACGGGCGCGAGTATCGATTGTTGCGGAATGGAAGGTTCTATATGACCAAGGCGGGCTGATTTTCGTAATCGGCGCCCAAGGAGACGAAGCGCAGCGGCAGTGGATCAAATGCGGAATTGAGTTCACAAACAACAAACCGCATATCAGCGTCGTTGCCAAAGATCGATGGGCGGATTGGAGTCTGACTGAGATACCGTCTGGGGGGCAGGCGACTACGCTCGAATTAGAGAGGGACGCTGAAAATACACTGTGGGTGTATCTAGTTGACGGTGCATCGCGTGTGCCGTTGCGAGAGGTTACCTGGGCGTTTGAGCAAGAGGAGACAGTCGAGTGTTGGATTGGTTCGTATGCTGCCAGACCTGCTTCTTCTCCGACGGATGATTTGGCTGTCGATTTCCACGATTTCATAGTAGAACGTCGCTGATTGTTTGAATGTATACATCAATGCCATGTTATTGTAGACTGCTCAGTGGCGTGTGTTTGGTGCATGTCTGGTTTCTTGATATAGATGATCTTTGTGACGATGATAATACTCCAAATATCGACAGAAGCCTACCAGGGCGTACAAGAATACCACGCCCACGACCATAAAGTACCGTTTGAGTTGAGGCAATGGGCTCCCTTCCTAATCTGGCACCGCCAAAGAAAGACTCTTGAAATTGGAAAAGAATGACTCTTTAAAACATCTTTTACTACTCGACATTGCGTGCCTTTTTTTTGAATCGAGATTAACCAGGATTTGAAGAATCTCCGCGCTCAATCTTCTAGAAGAAGTCTTTCCTTTGCTTGAATTATCATTATCCCAACAATGTCAAACGTAAGAAGATTAAGTGAGGCATGTCTAGCGGCATTATTTGAGCATCACACAAGACAATGCCGCCAGAATGGTATCGACAGCAACACAACAGACACGGATCCATTTTCAGGGCCAGAAATTGCAGCGGATTTTGCCAAACAGGCAGCTACACGACTATCGCAAGACAAACTAAGTCGGTTGCTAGAATTTCTAAAGGATCCAAGACCTCATCAAGCCGCGAGTGAGAGAGAGCTACTGAAAGAAACATTGAACACCAAACTGGAGGATTTCTATTCAGAAGAAACGCGACTGTCGTGTCAAAATCGCGATAGACTGACTAGACCCGGGGGCCCTGAGGATGCCAACTTGGGGATTATTATGCATCTACAAACAAAGCAAGGACCAATTGATAAGTTTTGGGATCAAGAAAGTGCTACAGTAGCACTACTACAAGCAAAGGGCCTTGATGGTGATTTTGCGTTCGGTTTCGACTGGCATTGGCGAGCTGAGTTCTCGTTTAAAAGCCGTCGCAACTGTCCCGTTAGGGAGTGGGCGCCATCACTTGTGAAATTACATAACGAACATTCTGCTGGTATCTTAGACCTTTTGCCCTTACCTTTTGTGATCACTGCTTCAGCATGTGTTGCAAAGAATCTCAAGAAATTTCTAGGCAAGGATGCTGTGTCTCTAGAGCTGATTCCTGAACAAGGGTCTGATAAGCTGGTTCTAGATCTGGATTTTAGAGATGACAAGCTGCATCGCATGGTAATACACGTCCATCACCCTACATCTGGGTTCTTTAATGCCATGTATCGGAGGCCAAAAATGGCGGCTCAGCTAGATGCTGGCCTTAACTTTTTCTTGTGGCTGACGGGAAGACACTATACTGCGATGAATTTTCGGCACGCCTATTCTCGTCGTGGTCGTTCAGAACAAGCCCCCCTCGCGGATCTATGGAATTATGTGAAGAGAGAGTCTGATGAGCAGCGGACTCTTCGAATAGAAGAATACGCCCCATCCTTTGTGATATGGGCCGGCAGATACATTGAAGAAGATCCTTGCGCCCTAGCATCAAAAGGAATCTCTCTAGCTACCACAGCAGCTACAAAGCTACGTCAAACTTTGAGCGTGGCAGCTAGCAACCGAGAGCAAAAGAAGCGAAAGAGGGGGGAAGAGGCAAGATGGTCATATCTCCGAGGATCTCATACCTCCAACGATCGTTCTAACGGAACACTATTTCATGGAAAGACCGTTGAAGTAACACCTAGTGGTTATGTGAAGTTGCTGATGGATCTGGGAAGTCCTTTCGTCACATTTCGGATCAATATCGGTGGCATAGAGGACATACTAAGCTCTGGGGCGAGACCAACCATTTTGTTTTCACCAACTCATTTGATGTTGTGCATAGGCGAGGAAATAATATACAAGACACCGAATGAGCGCCTAATCCAGTTATCCGATGGCCTACTGTGGTTCGATTTGATCTCGCATGAACTCAATGCAATTACTGGGTCGCTTGAACAACTTTCGCCAGAGAATGATTTGATATCTTCCAAGACTGGCCCCATTCCCATCGACGACTGGAAGTCAACTGATTTGCGAAGAAGACTTCTTAATGGCGACAATTTTCACTGCGGAGCAATGACAAATGAGACGGCTACGGGAAGGGTTTCCTTCCGAGAAGTTGCCATTCGTGTTCCAGAACACGCCGACTTCGAGACCGTCTACGTGAAATGCTTTCTAGCTCCGGATAGCACGCGTCACCCAAAAGCATGTGTTGAAGCATGTGCAATGAAGAACCCTGCGAATCGACTGGCAATCACAGTGAGGTTCAAAAGGAAAACCACGGGTGGTGAGGAAGAAATGTGGGCAAACTTTCGCGGAAAAAAGGACCTCATGAAGGTGAACTCTTTGGTCGATTTTCTCGAGGGAAAACCCGAGGAATACACTGAGAAACAGCCGTTGCGGTTCCTGCCCAGGAGCACAAAGAAAGGAAGGGAAAAAATATGCTATACACCTGACTTTTAGGCATACAATAGCTCATACAACGACATAATTTTGATACTAGATGTGCATATTCTACAGCCCAAGGAGAAACACACAAAGTAACTAGCAGAACAGTATGCGGAACTTGAAGAAAAGTGAAGACACAATCAATATTGACCAATAAGGCCGGGGGGACCATGCGCAGCCTAGTCGCTAGCCATGCAGAAGGAGGGTTTGGGCACATACAGTAGCTACCTACGGTCGCACAGATTGTCGCCCTGAAAGAAATAAAATAAAAGAATCGATGTTAGTTATTGTGTTACGTGTTATGTGTCATCCAAACAATTTTTGCTTAACGAGCGCTATTATTGCAGACGGTCGAGTCATTCGGCGTGTAACATCGGGCCGCAAGATCTTATCTGATCAGATTAAGTCGTATGGTTGCCGGCGTTTGCTCCCCCCCACCAACTTCGACTTGGAGTGACTTCGTACGCCGACTTCCTCGTCGTTGCTTTTTGATTAATCTCGGAGAGATCCACACAACTACGACTTTACTCGTCAGGATCATTCACTGCCCTCTTTCCTAGACCACTAGTATACTAATAGTGCAGCACTACTCCGTCCGATATCGTACGCCGTGCACCATTAGCCGCTCTTGCCTCCGGATTAAGTCGGCTTGGCCAACGTGACTCGACCTCTTCGCTTCATATAAATACAGTCTGCGCTATCGACCAGTCTCTACTTCCATGTGAACAACACAGCTATTTACCTCCTGAACGTTTCCGATCGCTCGTTTTCCGTTTCCGTCCTCACATCCGCTATCGTCCAAACGGACCGGCGCCGATCCCAGAACATACCTCATATGGACACTGCATAAAACCACGCACTAAAGGAACGCCAGGCGCTACTGCTGAGTTGCAGCGAATGCACCCAAGTAGTAGTCGGTATGACCTTGTTGGAGGCCACCTCGAATCTTATCTCGTATGGAACCGTAAACGCCGATAATTCGATGGGCGACCAAGAGGAAGACCGGCTACTGTACCCTCATTCGGTGTACGAGCCGGACACTGAAATCAGCACCGAGGATGAGGGGAGTATTGGGAGTAGTGTGCAGGATGGAGTGAGGAAAATCGAGGCGATTAACCTGACTTGGACGCAGCGATCTTTGATGATTGCGTATTTGGGGTGAGCTATTTTCGCATAAACGCTTGTCGGAAGCTCACTGACCGGTCTTTGGCAGGATATTTCTCATGGCTTTCTGCACTTCACTCGAAGGCCAAACTGTGGCCTCACTTGCGGTATATGCTACCAGTTCGTTTAAAAAACATTCTTTGATTTCCACCGTGCTGGTAGTACAGAATGTTGTCAATGGTACGTCTACCTTAATAGTCCTTCGTTCAGACAGCGTGCTAACCGCTACGGATAGCTGTGATAAAACCGCCCATGGCAAAAGTGGCAGATGTCTTTGGCCGGTTCGAAGCATTCTGCGTCAGCATCGTCATTTACATTCTTGGATATATTCAAATGGCTGCGTCAAACAACGTGCAGACATACGCTTCCGCCCAAATATTCTATGCTGCTGGATCGACTGGCCTGCAAATTCTCCAACAGGTGTTTATCGCCGATAGTAGCGATCTTCTGAACCGAGCGCTCTTCGCTCTTCTACCCGAGTTTCCATTCTTGGTGACGGTCTGGATTGGGCCGACGATCGCGGACGCAGTACTCCGCCATTCCTCGTGGCGCTGGGGTTATGGCATGTGGGCGATCATTTTACCTGCAACGTTTCTCCCACTCGCCCTATCGTTGCTTTTCAATCAACGGAAAGCTAAGAGGTTGCGACTCATCAAACAGAAACATCGCAAGCAGAACCGGACTTTCTATCAGTCTCTACGATCGATATGGTACGAGTTGGATATGTGTGGGTTAATTCTACTTTCTGCCGCTGTGTCTCTGCTGCTGATCCCGCTAACCTTGGCGGCCAACTCCACAAATGGATGGCACGACAATCGCATTATCGTGATGTTAGTGCTGGGTTGCATTTGTCTTGTTTTGTTTCCTGCATGGGAGTCATCGCGGAAACTCGCTCCGAAGCCGTTGCTCTCTTTGCATCTGCTCACCGAACGAACTGCTCTGGCAGGATGCGCGTTGGCATTTTTCTACTTTATGGCCTTTTACTTTTCTGTCCAGCCATATCTATATTCTTACTTGCAAGTCGTTCAGAATTACGACATTGCTGTGGCGGGACGGGKTACGCAGACATTTTCTTTCACCTCTACAATTGCAGCATTTGTGGTCTCGATTCTGATCAAGTATACTCGCCGTTATCGAATGTTCGTCACCGCGGGAACGATTGTGTATATCTTGGGCTTGTTGGCCATGTTGCTCTACCGTCAAGAAGGCAGCTCTTTTCTCCAAATCTTGGGTACTCAAATACTCGTTGGTACTGGCGGTGGTTTAGTCAACGTCCCCGTGCAGCTCGGCGTCCAGGCATCAGCACAGCACCAAGAAGTCGCCGGCGCAACCGCTATATTTTTGACGGCCCTTGAGATGGGAGGAGCAGTTGGAGCGGCAATTTCGGGCGCAGTCTGGACGCATCAGATACCTCGGCGACTGCGAGAATACCTCCCAGCAGAGAGCCAAGACCAAGTCGAAGAAATCTTTGGTAAATTGACCACAGCACTCTCCTATCCGATGGGCTCGGAGACGCGTATTGCGATTAATCGTGCATATCAAGAGACGATGAATAATCTCTTGTGTCTGGCTATTTTGGCTGCTTTGCCAATTGTTCCGTTGAGTTTGGTCATGAGGGACTATCAGCTAGACAAGGTATACCCCTTTCCCTGACTGATGCACCGAGGAGTTGTTCGACTAATGGCAGCTAGATGGGCCCGACAAGAAAGCGTAGACGGTCGACGCATGCGCATGTGAATGAGACTTCTGCTCGGCCATCCCTGGAGGACGACGACAGACTATGATGGTGATAAGGATCTGCATTTGCGACAAGCATAAGAAAACGATTACGAGTTACGAGTGATGACTGATCCACGTACGGGTCGTGTATACAGAAACAGAGACAAATAATCTGCATAGAGGATGATAGATGAAGTATAACTTGCATTTTTACGGGCTGATAAGAACAATGATGATCAATTATATATTGTACCAGGCGATCGTAATAGCCGTATAGTACCGTTTCATCTAATCTAGGGAAAGTTCCACGGCTACCTTGTATTCGTCTGATCTGAGATTGTGGGCTGTGTGGTTTTAGATTGATACACTTTTGAGCGCAATGAATGTAATCTGGACTTGTTTCCCACAAAAAATGAAGAGACCATCACCATGCAGTCTGTTTTTATGAAAAAAGAAATATCAAAAAGATATGTTTTTACAAAGGGAGCAGACGGGGTCGAACCGCCGACTTCAGGATCTGCAATCCCGCACTCTACCTGTTATTTTATTAGTCGCCCGTCTAGCTGATTATGTGATTAAGTTCAACTTACCACTGAGTTATACCCCCAATTGTGTTAGTCATTTGAAGATATTGGACTATAATCCCCTGTAATCTTTCACACTGCCAATTTCATTATTAGCGTATTTGTTACTGTATCGTAACTTTGGGTCTAGATGAATATATTCCCTTACTGACCGCCTAGACTGGAGCTACATTATTTCTCGACACGTTGGAGCCGAGAAGCATCAAAGGTTTGTCTACAACAATACGAAGATATTAGTATGCCTGTATATATACATCTCATTAGACTATACTATAGAGGAATAAGTGTGCGTTGGGAAGATACTACCATGAAGCTGTGACCCCACATGAAACTGCTGCTCGTGAGGAGGTGACTAACGACCAACGGGACACTGACTAGGGAACTAACTCCCTCCCTGTGGCTATCTCTCTCTAACACTCCTCATCACGCTTTCCTCTTTCTTTCCTGCTGCACCCCTTATCTATCAATTTCACGCTGTATCTCTCTTTTTTCTGTTCTTGCTGTCTCAGCACTGTTCACGAGTCTAGTCTTCTATTTCTTACCACTGCAGAGCCAGGTAGTACGTAGATACTGCTTGCCTCCCCCCCTCGGGTTGATCGACCGTTTCAATTCCATTTATTCTCCTTGACGAGTGACAACCGCCCACCCTACCTCCCCGCCGAATATTATCGCAGACTAAATCGAAATCATTGATTTGAGCGAAAGGTTGATTCTAAAAATATGGTTGTGGCTACAATTAAGTGCGTTCTTTGCTTGATACCGAGCATACAAGTCGCGTTGAATACATCGCAGCTGGTGGCGCGCAGCTCTACAGCTCGAATCGAATACACATACTAACAGATCGCTATCAGATGTGTCGTCGTTGGTGACGGTGCGGTCGGAAAGACGTGCTTATTGATTTCGTATACGACAAATAAGTTTCCATCGGAATACGTTCCTACTGTATTCGATAACTATGCCGTGACCGTCATGTAAGCTCCGAATCGAGCAGGATGCAAAGTTCCAGCAAACACCTTTATCTAACAACATCTCGCTACAGGATCGGCGATGAGCCTTATACCCTCGGCCTCTTTGATACCGCCGGACAAGAAGATTACGACCGTCTGCGCCCCCTTTCCTACCCTCAAACCGATGTCTTCCTCGTCTGCTTCTCCGTCACTTCCCCGGCCTCGTTTGAGAACGTACGAGAGAAATGGTTCCCCGAAGTTCACCATCACTGTCCCGGTGTGCCCTGCCTGATTGTCGGCACCCAGACCGATTTGCGAGATGATCCCGCGGTGCGCGAGAAGTTGTCGAAACAGAAGATGCAACCCGTGCGCAAGGAGGATGGTGACCGAATGGCCAAGGAGTTGGGTGCAGTCAAGTATGTGGAATGCTCGGCTTTGACGCAGTATAAGTTGAAGGATGTATTTGATGAGGTTTGTCTATATTTCCCAGCGGTCCCAGCTTACCATCTTCATGACGTTGACATTGTCCAGGCTATCGTTGCTGCCCTCGAACCCGCCCCAAAGAAGAGACCCAAGTGCGTTGTTCTATAGACAATCAACCGACAGAGACTTCAACACCTAGCTGAAGATGAGCGAAACAAAAGAGCAGCAAAATAACTACTCTTAGAGTTCTAACCCCGACTCATCAACACCTTTCCACACCTCCTCCAACGCAATTGAAACCTCAAGTGGTCTGAATGATACGCTTTGAACCAAATTTGATATCATGTGGCGTCCGGATTTTTTTTCCTCTTTTTTCTCTTTTTTTCCCAACTTCCCACCGTTTTCCTTTTTATTTGTTCTATCCCAACCATTTATTATACTCTCCAATATCAGTGAACCGGAAGCCAGATTCAGAAGAAATCAAAGAACAGATTCAATTTTTCCTCTTCATCCACACCCGGGACCCGTCCTCGATTTCATCCCCGATTTCTTCAGACCGCTCCTCTATTTTACCCATTGATCTTGTTCCGTCTGGCGCAGGGTGGGTAGGTGAATACAGTCTATTTGATAGAAGAAACAACACGCCTACTTGCGCGTAAACATGGCCCATGTACATAACCGGTTCCTTCTGATTCACTATCCCCCATTTTTCCGTCAATCACAATACCAATAAACATGTTTCCCTAGATATCTGACTGCTTCGAAAAAAGCTCACTACCTCCCTGATATGGTAATAAGATGGACAATGAAAACCTCAGAGAAGCCCGTACTTTGTACGTCTTATAGTGATTTATTTGTCACGCGATATGTGCGCGTTTCTATCAAAGAATAATGCAGGTGGTTAGTGATAGTGTTGGTATTCGGATACAGGGGGGTGCCAGCACTTTCTTCGTCCCATTGTATGTAGTGGCACGTACTATCTGGTAACATATTACTGTCGGGTTCACACGGTCCAACCATGAAGTAATGGGTTGGTGTAAGGCTAGTCCGAGAAGCCTATACAACGGGGCCACGGATCGGGTTTACAGGGCTGATTCATGGAGGGTTGGGCAATGCAAAGACTGATTCAGAGCTGATACAGGACTGCTTCCTATAGCTAATAATTGGGAAAAAGAGGCACATGTAAATGTCTGCATAGAATATCCTTAACCAGATTGTACAGATTAAACATGTGTAAAGAATGACAAAGGGTGGCGGCGTGACCCCCGAATAAGGGTAAAGAATTGATGTTAATCACGGCATTCCAGAGCGTTTGCAAGACGTGGCTCGTATAATCTAACATCTACAATCATGTTTTCTGCGTCGATTGTTTCACTGGTATGATCCCCTAATCTTACATACATGTATCCCCCATCTCTGTTGTCTGTTCATGAGAGGTTACCCACTTCCTCGGCACATTGTATATATCACAAATAAGATGACGGGTGTATTGAATCTATGCATGTACTTTCTCTCTCTTATTTTCCTTTCTTCAACATTTGCTACTGACTCATCACAAGTTATTAAGCTTTCTTTTGCCTGCCCTTTATACGATGCTGAGGGACCCTTGCCATTGTGTTTGTCAAAGCTGAGACATGAATTTATGAAGAGATACGGAAGTTTAGTGCGCGAAAAATGCAAACTAAGCAAGTATGCAGTTTGTATTACATTAATTCTTCCACTTTTCCCATGGGGTGATATATCAGTTGGGAGATTGGGAGATAGTGCGACTGAAGAATTAACTTCAGACATCTGATTATATCGTAAGGTCATCGGTTCGATCCCGATTCATCCCATCACCCAATTTTTTTGATTTTTGGGCATCTTGTGACACTATTTTTGCACTTTCAAGGAATCCAACATGTCCAATTTTCCCTTGAATTTAATTCTGTTTATGCGCACCAGTGTATATTTATTGGATGCCACATATTCCGCAACAAGCGAAGCGGTACTCGAGACCTCTGTCCATATATCCCAGATACTCTGAATAGCGTATTTCTTTACACGTCATTCATTTTGTCATTCCTTAGTCATAGGCTTAAGTAGTTTGGGATATTCTAAACAGTTGTTTAAATGCGCAATCTTGCCCAATAGTTAGCTCGAAACCAGTCAATATTTAGCCATGAGCTGGTCAGAACTTACTGAATGATGTGGTCCATGGTCCTCCCATTCTACAAGCTTCTCGGACTAGTCTTACAACGTCTAGGACCGTGCTAATCCGGGTGATAATGGTCGGCTTGAGTAAGGGGATTATCCCATCTTTTCCTGCTCTTGTTTCTTGATGTTCTCGTTATTGAGCAGCTTTTGTCATGGGGTGATATATCATGGGAGATAGTGCGACTGAAGAATTAACTTCAGACATCTGATTATATCGTAAGGTCATCGGTTCGATCCCGATTCATCCCATCACCCATTCTTTTTGCATTCTGGATCCCTGATTTTTGCATATCCATGAAACCTGTACTATTATTTAAGCAATTGTTGAGGTACAGGTGTATTCAGGAATTACCGTGACTAATTTTCCTGTTCCTTGAAGCCCGGGGCGTTGTTTGCACAGCCACCAAAATGCCTAGGCATAAGGCGTTCTTTACCACATCACAACCTTAAAATTTACCCTAGGGAGCTAGTCTAATGAACCTTCCCATGCTTTAAATCCACCACCAAGCTCATCGAACGCAAGAATGGAGCTTACCACTTTCTCCGGAGTAAATCATCTATCCTACCATCTGTTGTTCATTCCTCGAACAACTCAAGATAAGTGATCATGTCTCGCTTTCGAGACATTCGCCTCAACATCTCCAAATCGAAGTCAAATACACAGGGTACACGAGTATCAGCAGTGCCCCATGAGACATGGTCTCCGGCCGCACATGGGAAGGATGCCCTGCAACAAGCACTCGAAGACATGTATTGGGAGGGCGTTCGAGATGAGCTAGAGAATATCATTCGCACCCTGGCTATATGGCAGCAGCCGGAATTCGCAGATGTTTCATTGCCGGATGAAGACGATGACTTTATCCATGGATTTGACACCTTCGTGGACCAGGTTAGCCAGCATGCTAGAGAACATGCAATAAAATACAGTATGCGCTAAAATTTTGGAATCTGATTGAAGCCGACTAATTCGGATGGCAGACAAGAAGCGCCTCGAAGATATGAAACAGGCTCAACAGCCGATGGATGCACGACCGCCGAGCTACACGAATTCCTTGAATGAGGCCGCAATGGATCGGAAGGCTGAGTTCATCAGCTCAAAGATCAAATCATCCGTGCGCCAAACCATGGAAGGTATGTTATTATATTCTTTGGATTATTACCTAAGTACTATGACCACTGACTTCAGGTACAGGTATGCCGACTTTTACTGGACTAGAAAGGCGAGCATGGGTGTTGCTACAGGCGGCCGGTAAGCTAATCAATGATGAATCGTAGCAATAACGAATGCTGACTCGTGCTGCAGGATTCCTCGACATCGAGAAGTTGATAGAACATCGACCAGCAACCAAGAAGGAGAAGTGGCCGGTCGTTCCCCAGCGTATGTATACAAGCCTTGATAGGAGTAGTCGATGTATCTAACCATTTCAGTGGACTTCTCTGAAGACAAGCCACTCGACTTCTATCCCATGCATTGCGCGAATAATCGATGCAACGCCACAATAACCGGGAGCATGTTCAAGTCTGTCGATCCCAAAGAGCCCCGAGTCGTTTGTGAAGACTGCTACTTCCGCCATTTCTACGGCAAGGAATCCTATGTCAAGCAGTACAAGCATTGCATCCTGCCCGAGGCAATATCTCCCGAAGAAAGCCGGAGGATTTGTCCTTGCCTCTCGATTCCTCACTCCAATGGTGATGAGTTACTTTCATTATTTCCAGTACCTGGAAACGCACGGCATCAAAAATACGCCGATTTCAATAAGAAATGTAAGCTTTGCAACCTTGATGACATTGTCGCAGTTGCAAAGTACAAGGCATTGTGTAAGGCAGCAGGGATTAAGGAAAATAAGAAGGAAAGAGGTCCAGAGTCGACTACCGATGTAATAAGGATGCTTCAACACTACCAATCTCAACCAGAGAAGTTAATCTCGCGTACACTCGGCAAGCTCAGAAGACCGTCGTCGAATACAAGCCTTGAACGATCAGAGCAACGTTTGCATTCTTCGGTGGCCCTGGACAAGGCAGTTACTGACCCGCAAGCAGAACGGGACATTCCAGCTTTCTTCAAAGCACATGTTGATAAGGATCCGTTTGCTAACTTGAAAGTGAGACTCCGTGTTGGACCCCTGGTTATTGAGAATGGTGCATCACTGTAAGCCGAGATTAAGATGACTGAAGTGATTCTTGCTGACTCGTGCTACCGCAGTACTGAGGACGGCGCACTTGTCACATTGCGAGAAACACCCGTCTTCCATCAACGTCTGAGCATCTCTGACAAGCAAAAACGATGCCTTCGAGTCACAGGCTCCGGAGACCGGAAAGTGTGGCAACGTCTTCATCCTGCCCGTCATCTGACGAACTACAAGGCAGTCATGAAACAAGTTGTCGGGGCGCCTTTCAGCGGGCTCTTGCCACAAGATCCCGAGCGTGCGATAGTCTGCGACGTTCTTGATGCGAGTCAATCGCTATGTAGAAAGGGGGCAGATCTCGGTGTATCACTTGATAGACTACTTGACAGTCTCAGGAATATGATAGGCAGCCGCGTGAAGGAATATCTCAGTAGCATATCTGAGGGACTATTGAGCCCAACTACACAGCTTGCATGGAGTGCCACGCAGAACAATTGCCAACAGTTTTGCAATTCACTCATAGATCATGCGCTTTTCGGGTCTCTGACTAGTGACTTGGCTGAACCTCTCTATCTCATGAGCTTCGTTTGCAAAGACGAAGGTTACATGCGACCGGCGGTTATAAGTAAGTTCAGCGTTCCAACTGGACTGACGCAGGATTACATTTCCCAGTTTTACTTTGGTCACTCAGAAAAGGCACCAGACATCATTGATACATATCAGGAGTACTGGTACGACTGGGGCGCCTTCGGAGCACCGCTATACACGTATCAAAATATTTTTCCGTGGGATTGCACTGAGGCATACGGTCGTTACCCAACATGTTGCGGAGACTGCAATCTGTCCAAACACGTTTGGGCCTTTCCTTTCGATTCTTGGTCTGTAGTATCGCACCACCTAACTCGCGATCAACATTTGTACGCGCCGCCCTCGCTCTCTGAACCCATGGGGGCGACGGCATCTACTCCTCAGGCCTGGATGCGCAATCGCCTCACCGTGTTGAGTGCGTCGGCAATACTTTGCCGTGCCGCTACAGCCATGGCCAAAACAACAATGTTCCGCTCCGCAACAGCTTGGCTATCACCCTCCTCTGAACTAGGATCAAGACTGCGCTCTCTCGACCCATCTCTAGCACGAGTCAAGCTGGGCGGCATCCACCGCGCTCAGCCTTTTGGTCACCTTCTTTTCGACGATAAGATACATTGTAGCAACTATTTCATGGCACAATGGGGTATAAGGCCTCGAACTGAGCAAATCGAGGCTTATGAACTGGCACGAAAAAAGCGTATGAACCGTGCTGATGTCGAGTTGCCTAAGCAAGCAGAATACAGGTACGGTTACACTATCGGATACAGGCGGGATTCAGATGGTCATTCAAACGATGCAGCTAAGAAATCTGAGATCCATATGGATGCTGCGCTGACTTCCCGGGATGCTGTGTTTAGCTATGCATCAGCGTGTGCAGTGGCTTKCGGATCAACTTGTGCCTCTGGTTGTGGGAACAGTAGCTGCGGAGGCGTTGCTAGTCCGGCATCATATCCTGCTTCGAGTGGTACAAGTTGTGGTAATACCCATACTACCAGCAGCTGTGGAAGTAGTAGTAGTGGGGGAGGCGGAGGAAGCAGCTGTGGAGGAGGAAGTAGTAGCTGCGGAGGGGGCAGTAGCTGTGGCAGCAGCTCAAGTTGTGGTAGTAGCTAAATCCTGGACTATGACTGAATCTTAGACTAGCTTTGTCATTGGTATTCGTTCTTACTCATTTGAAAAGACAGAGCTCGTAGCATGATACCGCAAATGGCAAAGTCAAGGGGATGTTAAGCCGCTAGGGCTATGCTAGTCCCAGCCCTATCCGCGGTAGTTATCTTAGCGGAGAACGCCTGAAGTCTATCTTCAGTGGCTGTGCAATTGTCATATATGACTTTGATTATGTGACTATGTAATTACTTTAGGTAAATTCATAGACGGCGGCGTAGAATCTGATCGAGTGTTCTGTTGTTTACCAGCCAGCAGATAGGATCCCAGAAACAGACACAACTCAGTCGCCGTGCCCTTACCGACATGTCGTTAATTGCCGCTTCTACAACTCAGAATCTGCACCGAGCCGCTGAAGCAGAGATTAAGAATCTAAAACAATGGCGAAACACCTATAATCAAGATCCCCTAGATGATCACTGGAAGCTGCTGGATGAAGGAGATGTGAACCAGACCGATGGGCGGCAACTCATTCCAGCACCGAGTCTTTTCAAGTCTTTAGCCACCACTACTACTAATAATACCTCAGCCCATAGCACAGAGGAAGGACAATCAATACCTACGATAGGACAATGTGCAGCTCACCTCGAACTTCTAGAGGCATTCTTCACCTTACGCCACCACATCGTCAACTCAGCAGCCCTCGACAAAACCTTTGGCGTCAAAATCAACAATAAGATCGTATACAGAAAGAAGTTCCATAAAGGAATGGGGGCTTACGTTTACAAAAAGACACCGTTAAGAGATACGACGTACCCAGATCGGAGGAGAGAGAAATGGGATTTTTACTTGAAGATTGCGGCGGTGAGGTTTGAGGCTTGGATTAGGGTTGCTAATCACGCTGTTGAAAAGAGTGTGAGGGAGAAGGGGGGTGCTGTTTCTTTGCCGCATTTGCCTCCTTTGGGTATGTCATTCTATTTTCAAGAGTCGTGTATAAGCGAGAGGTTAATACGATCCTTGTTGGTCAGATATTATCATGGTCTGGCACGCTTTTTTGCTGAATCCCGTCGATTTTCAGACTTATTGCCGCGACAAGAAGCTGAGCGTGATACGAAATGTAGAATTTCCATGGGCAAAAATTGTACGTTTTTCCTTCTACATACTTGTTAGATGCCATGACTGACCTTATACAAGCGCAAAGCCATAGATCCAAAGACCTGGGCCTACGAACTCCCCGAAGCATCCTGGGAATGGACCAAATACGAATGCCAGATGGAGCCAGATCTATATCAATATCTGGAGAGTGTCGGAGCAACATACAGCCCTGTTGCAAGCACGCTGTCCCGCTTCGGAGACCCGAAAGAACAAGTCGGAAGTCTCTGGCAAACCCTGAAACAGATGGTTCTCAGCGAACGCGAGAACCAATTCATCAAAGATGTGCTCGAGATTCAAGTGGGACTACAGCAATCGACAATAACATCGCTCACCGAAAATGTCAAGCGCCAGGCTTCGTTTGTCGATAAGATGCATAGCCATCTCTGGATTTGCAGCCCTGCTGTTAGCGGGACAATGTGTCGTGCTATTGATCGATATAACAAGTTTATCAAACTCTTTGCACTTTACCCTGCTAAGACGCTGGTGCCAACCTTAGATGTTGACCTAGTCTGGCATACGCACCAGTGCTCTGCGGTCTTATACGAAGAGACTATGCGTGCAAGGACGGGCCGATATATCAACCACGACGACAAAATCGGCAAGAAAGAGCTTGGCCATGGTGCCGACGAGACGAGCCATTTGTTTCGCGCTCGGTTCGGCCAGGAGTATTCGGTTTGTCTATGCTGGGATTGTGAGATGTTGACTACTGCTTTAGAGAAGGCTGATGAGGAAGTGGATCTTGCTGTTGATGATTTGGATATGGAAAAACTTGCGAAGCAGGTTGGGGAGTATGTTAGCTACTATCGGGCAGAGGAGTTGAGTAGGCGTGTTGATCGTGGGATGGATGTATAAGTGTGTGAGTTGTAGAGGTACGTGTACCTAGATATTCATATGACTCTAATGCTCTGAATATTTCTTGAGCTTTAACTATACATAATAGTTCCATGAGTCTATAGAACCCTAAGTCCTAATTGCTACGATTGTCATTAGGGCTATCTGATAAGACTTCAAGTAACGGTTTTCGATTTTTAGACCTGCCCTTTTACAGATCATTAGATGAGACACTTTCAAAAATTAAATGAACACCATAATCAATCTATTCAGATAGGAAGTCACATGTTCATCGATTGTTGAATGTTGATCATATGCTCATAGTAGGTCATACATACATACATGCCCTAAGTAACATAGATATCTGCCTGAGTACTACCCTGCCACATCAATGACTCCAGAGACATCATACCACCTAGTATTAGGCAGCTCGGAGGTCGAACAAACCTCTCAAATGGTAAAAGACGAAAAGACAAGAGCACTGACCGTATCTAGGTGTACTTACGAACTAAATTAATAACACACCGAATTATTATGCACATGCATGCAACTCTCTAGCCCGCATTGAGAACATAAGCCCATTTAATTTTAATATACTATCAAGTACTTATTGCTCAGTTGTGTGTGGCGAGGTCTAGGCTTTTTGCACTTCGCTTACAGATGCATTTGAAATACTGAAAATGCGGCGCAGGCGACCTACTACCATAAACGTAGAGTAGTCGCGATGCGATCCCATCAATGGGTCCATGGATGGTTTGCGGATTAGGCAGATACATACATGGATCTGTAGTATTTGTAAGCACTAAAGATGAAGCTCGAGGCAGGTACATGCATACTTTGTTAGTTTTGTATTTTTTTCCCCGAGATTTCTCGGGGCATTATTTTGGGATTTAATATCGGTAATGATGTTA
The DNA here is from genome assembly GCF_001896365.1 of Talaromyces amestolkiae. NCBI lineage: Eukaryota > Fungi > Ascomycota > Eurotiomycetes > Eurotiales > Trichocomaceae > Talaromyces > Talaromyces amestolkiae. Next base: position 374,852 of record NW_024468050.1, on the reverse strand, counting down.
CTCGAGTTTCGGAGAGATTTCGGGTTCGTATGGACAAGTAGACATGTTTCTCGGGTTGGGTATTCGTCTCCTGGTACGTGTATGTTTGGGGAATCAATTATAACCACGTAGGTAGGTAGGCCAAGGGATTTAAGACATGGGTACGCTGTCCCAAACATCTGGACATTCTTGCATGGATGTTAGGAGTCATCGATACTTACTCTATTCCCTGTGAATCATATCGGATGGAGTGTATACGTAGCTGACGTCTCTCCTCCGCAACGTTATCAAATCTTGAGTCGCCCCGCTTGATCATCATGAGAACAACGAATGAATGATCCTGTGATACAAGTATTGCCTCATGGAACTTGGTCCACAATCATACCTAGATCAGCAAGTACTTACCATATCACGTAGGCCCACGATCCAAGCACCATGCACCTACCTACATGTACATGTAGGAGAAATTATCGTTATATTTAGGAACACCTGTGCCACATTTGCGGAATTCATTATTCGACGCTGATTAGCTTTGCTACGCTCGGACGAACGGTCATCGACAGGGATTTATATTTTCCCTCTTGACTTTTTTTTTTTTACCTTTTCTTTCCGTAATCTTATCACTGGATAAACATCATTCCTGAAATAGATAGCAGTCTGCACTGCGGATGTGTGCACGTTTGTTTGGGTTAGAGCTTGGAGGTGTCCATACCCATGTAGTTAGAGAGTACGTAACATTGAAATGAACCGCACTTCAGTTGCCGTGATCTGATTCTCGAGTTTTTAACTTTTCTACATTGTGATATCTTGTCAGTCTCAAACGGGGATCGATTCAAGTCTGGTCGAAGCTCCACGAAAGTGCTCAGGGTATCTCCCTGTTCCATTACTCCCTACATCCAAGGCGTATCATACAAATGATCCGTCTGAGATAAATATCGTTACATGCAATGACTCAGACCGGCGCAAATACTTTCTTCCAAACAGGTTCATATCAAAAGAATCAGAATGGAGATGCATTTCCATGGGTTTATAGCCCGCTTAGGTCGGATTAGGACTAAACCGAACTGCGACTTAAGCGATTGACATAAGAGTGATATTATTGGCCTTGACTCTAGGGGGTTTTAGTACTTAGTATTCTGTTTTGGCTAGATACGGCCGAGGTCCTCCGTTTTGTCAATCGCAATAATAGGTGAATTATGCGGATTCTTCACCACGGCACGTAGTCTTGAAGCCATTCGTCTTGAAAGGAATTAGCCACGTCGTTCCTAACACTAGGTACTCTTAATCTAGAACTGAATCAACGGCCGATAACTCCTTTTGTAGAAATCCTCTCTGGTACTCTTTACTACTCTAACGATATGACGCGTTCTACATGGCTAGTAGTGCTACTATGGAGTCGATTAGCCTGAACGGTGTATTCGGCAAGTCCGGCAACCTTTTGCTAAATGCTAATGTTTAACCGGCCAATTCGATTAATTTATTCCTTAGTGTTTAGTTGACTCGCGCACTGTCTCAATTTCGAGGATGAATATTCAGGGTTCAGGGTTGTTGTACCTCCGTGCTAGTACTCCGTTCTCCGTGCTCAGCAAAGGGAAAGCCGCGGCCCACGTCGTCAGTCTGGACCATTTCTGGAGACACTAAGATTGAATATATTTGTGTCATTCTCATTGGACACTACCAAGTACGCCCTACACAAGCGCAGACCGAGCCATACTATGTACATTTTTGATTGAGTTGTAACTGACTTCTAAAACTTCAATCGTCGCTTCGTCGACTACGCAGATGTCATGACGAAGTTGTGAAAGACATCTTCATGTCGATAATAGCTGATAGATGAGTGATCAACACACATAGCCTTCTTCAGTCTGTATCTAATAATTTGTCAGACTTGCGAGTCATGGCGTTTTGAGAACCCTCACGGGAGCGGGTCGCAGATTTGCAGTCGAAGTCGATCGTATGCCTCGTTCTGGCATATTGTGTCAATCCGAATTATTCGATTCAGGGAATGAGAGGCAGCAGCCCTTGGAGCCGGAGTCATAGGATACGACTCCATTGGTCCAAGTCACCTGATCGTCTCATCATGCGGCGTGGCAACGGGCTCGAACAAAGAAAATACCACTTTTTCAAGGATTGAAATTAAATGACATCCTCCGAGCAGGGCGGCTAGCGGCTGAATTATTGAGGATATTCCAAGCAATCAGCGATCAGGACCGCGTGAAATAATGACTGAAGCCGACAGCTATTGGACGAGAGGATTTCTAATTTATGCGATAGTGGCGGAGGATCAGTGACATTGTCTAAGAAACGACTCATGGCATGCCTCTTTTCGTCATTCCCCCCGTGGTCCGTCGCTTGCTAGCGGCCGCTAATTACGTTCTTGCGCCTGAGTAATTCGCTTTTTTCTTTGTCTGGCAGAGCTTCAATCTCGTTCTAATTTCTTCATGGCCTATGGCTGCACGGCCAAAGCGATAGTGCATCCACTCTGGGCGTTTAAGGTTCATCCTTGGACAAAAGCAGCAAGGGTGCAGCTGCCGATGTGGGCTGGTGGCGGGTGGATGAAAGAAATGTCGAGTTGTGCCTACGCGTAATACGCAGCGTGATCGTGAACTCGAATAAGGCGTGGATGAGTCGACGTAGTATGACCATGTAGTATGTACGTAGGCAGCATCATCACTGCCATGTTCAGGACCGACGGGAGAGAGTTCCCTATCTCTTTTGGTGGCTAGAGCGTCATTTGTACGTTGGTGCTGGAAGGACTAGAAGATGATAAGTTGGCAGATCCACGATGACAATCATCTACCTACATAGAGTACACGGCGACTAGATAGGTAGGTGCCAAGGGGACGAAGGTGACTAATACACGGCGGGCAGGAAGGAAGGAGCGACACAGAGACAGGGCACTGGAGGTTCCTCTTAGGACATCCCCTGAAAATATAACATACCTACCTACTATGTAGGTACCTAGCTCATCTTCCTCTCATCTTCCATCTGTACGGTATACAGTATACAGTATATACTTCCACCACGCCTAAGCACAGACAAACAGACGCCCGCACGGAGTCTCCCGTGCACACTACACACACGCGAGGATCAGACGATCGCCCAACCTTCTTCGATTCCTCACGGGTCTCGTCGGCATCCTTGTCGCCGGCGCTTGTTCAGAGCCCCTGACCAGTGACCGACCACTAACTACCTCCTACTGCTATGTATGTAGTACATAGTAGAAAGCTAACGGCCTCTCCACCCCTTACACGGATCTGACTGGCCACGCCATCGATAGACAGAGGATCACGGAGCTCGGAGCCAATTTGTTTACGTGCGCCTTCGGTGATACCACATGTTGCCTTCATTTGCCGCGCCAGAGCCTCAGTTGGAGTCAGTCCGTCGAGTGTGTACACGATACGACGCTGAACGACGACCGATCCACCTGCCTTCGCCCGTCAAGCGCTCGCTCCATCTACGTACCGTGTCGTACATACTACGTTCGCTATCCTTCGTACTGATGAACTGATTAATAATGGTTAGGCACTAACGTTAGTCAACTACGACCAACGTAGTAGTCACTGGCGGCACGGGCATGGTGCTCCGGACGGCGCATGTATCCCTGGCCACACACAACTCGTCTAGTGGCCCTAGTCTCCGCTGCCAAACAAAGAGACATGAGTCCACCGTGCGACTAAGACCCGCGCTAATTGCTCACTAGAACAAATCGAATTTGGAAGCAAGGCGGCGCAGGAGCGTACTTGCCACCAATCACAGCCGCCCAAACTCGATTCATCMCCCCCATCGTCATCTTCCTGCCACTTTCACCACGCCTAGTCCGTAGTAGTGTGTTGCCGAATTAAGGGGCCATTTCCGCGGTTGGTTGGCGAATCAGCTCCTGCAGTTTGACCGCACGCGTCGCTGATAATCATATATCAAACCTCAACCGCCAACATCCTCACGTACATACGGCGCAGCAGTCGATGCAACGATGTGCTGGCAAGAATCGGTCCTGACGGGAAGCTGTTACGCGGCAGAAAGGGGGAGGGGATTATCCTCTTTTTCGTGGTTGCACCGAGCATTTGTGCTCGTCGCTGCGATTCGCTCAAAAATCCCAGCAGAACGGTAAGCTAAAAACTGGTGCAACTTGGTGGTGTTTAGCACCCAATCGACCTGTCCTGCTGATGTTGGTCGTGCATAGGAGGAGGAGTCGTCCTTTGCCAGACGTTTTTCTCGTCAGCTCATTCGACTCCCCTCATGTTCTCTATGTTACTCTCGCCCCTCAATGACGAAAAAAACCGGATGTGAAAAGGCCTCAAAGGACGCATATTCGTTCCGCCAGCATTATTCTTTTTGATTGCATTTATCCATTATCCCTCCTTGCGGCCTCCCACTCTTTTGCCATTTTCAGACAACACAATTCACCCATTTCCTCGGCGAGGTTGGTGACGGAGAGAGATAACGGGCTTCCGGCTAGCCACCTCTAACACCCAGGGTTGGTATTCCCACACCCCCCTGTTCCTTTTCTCTGCCTAGCACCAGGATCCAAATTAATCAAGCTGTGTGGCGTGCCTTCCCGACAGTTTTTATTTTATTTTTTCTGTTCTGATGGCCCACTGCATTGCAGGCGCAACACTTCGCAGGCTGTGTCCGTGACGGACGCGCAAAAATAGATAGACACAGACAACCCTTTTTTTTAACTAGCAGAACGGGGTAAAGTAAATCTAGCACCGCTTTCACTCCACCTGATGGATCCAGTCTGCTCGCAGATCTACGTATCAGGACTGGATCGGACGGTTCTCGCAATGCATGTTGCCAGAATTTGACAGCGGCACCCATGTTGGTTAAAGCAGACCCTGACAGGGCTTGACCTGAGCCTGCCTGGCCCATTCTCTTTTCCTTTAGTACTGTATTGCTGCGCCCAGTCATGTAGGCCCTATCAGAGTCAGATTAATCAGACCTAGTCCGATTTACAAGTTCAACTTTATGCAGAAGTGAAAATGATGCGCCGCATTTAACGTCGGCGTTCTTTCTCTGGCCGAGACACTGGTTTCCTTTTCTTCCCTACTTTCTCTCTTACCCCCACTCTCGATTAACTACTAGATGAAGGGATTATTAAGAGTAGTGAGGATTATTCTATTCATTCATTAATCAGGTTCTGCCCTGTCCAGGACTAACATATGCGCAAATTTTCATAGAACAGATGCACCTGTACGTGTCTTTGTTTGATTGACTTCCTCGAATAATCTCATCTCGCTCGTCTCCTTCTGGACTCGGCAAATCACCTTGATCAATCTCCCCGATCACAACCATTGACGGCCGCCTATCCTGCTCATCAATCCCCACCCTCCCCAGGAAAGCCTGGAAAGGGCCTTGCAACATAATTAAAAGATCCTTGTCGTCTCTATTGTTCGCTTCAGTCCAAGCATGCATCAGCAGATAGTGTATTAAAAGAATTTCTCCGTTTGGGACCGACTAGCGTTGCACTGTTCCAAATTCTCTGGGAGGGACTCGACCATATCCTTTCCGGGATAGTATAAGATACTAAGACTGCTCACTCATCGATTGTTGTAGTTGCAGTCTCTTACCCGACTTGTTCTTCAATCTCGATTGTTCTTTCTACAACCTTAAATCTATCGGTGGCTTTTGTGTCTCTTTGGTTTGTTCTTTTGGCTGGATGTGAGCCAAATGCCCTAATCTGACCCATCTTGCTGAGGATTTTCGCCGCACACATTTCTCTCGCAATCAGACTATCTTACTGTCCATTATCTGGCAGCTGAGAGCGACGATATCACATTCAACCATGGCGGCTGTTAAGACTCCAATGTCTATCAGTGCGCTACTGAATCCGCAGCAACAGAATGCAGGTATCAACACATCGCAACGTCTCGACCTCCCACTGCGACAAATGCAACTCGACGACACGAATAGCATCCACTACAAACATGCTGAAAACCGACATCAAACTTCAAAAAGAATACACTATGACAGCAGCGAGGGACACCGATCACCAACAATCATCGACGACAGCAACAAGATCCAACAGCAAGGCTCAGCGGGATACCGTTATGAACGCTTCGACTCCGTTTCCAGCACCTCCTCAACCACAATAAGTGAACGCCGAAGAGCGCCTCGACCCAAATACACCGACGAAGAAATGTACTTCATTTGGTACCACCGCGTAGACCTCGATGAAGAATGGCGAGATTGCACAGATGCCTTCAACAAGCAATTCCCTGGCCAGGGACGCTCCGAACGAAACACGCAGGGCATCCAATGCAAATTCTACCGTTTTATTAACGCCAAAAAGTGTCCTACGGTACGGGAGCAGCGACGACTGAAGGATGGAGAGTTTATGGCTCGAGGCCGATCGACGCGAGAGAGGCTGTTGCCCAAATTTGGCGTTGTGGAGTGGTGTCATGTTTGGTACCCCTGGATGAGGGCTGAGCATGCCATTGCTGGTCTTCATCCTGGTCCGCCATTGCATTCGATTGAGCCGCTGCAACATAATCAGAGCGGTCAAAAAGCTTCGGATGACAAGCAGATGATGAGGACGTATAGTCAGTCATCGATTTCGTCAACAGCGTCGATTTTGTCATCAGAAGCGTCGACGCCGGAGCCGTATACGCCTAGCTCTTATTCGGACGATGAAGAGGAGATGATGGTTGCTTGATAATATATCATCTTATCTACTCTCTACAACCCGAGAAAAGAAATCCCCCCCTATTCGACTCCCTCAACTTCTTTCCTGCTCTTATCTGACAATATTCACACCTACATTCTCAACATCTACACCTTCGATTCTTGTACCTCCTTTGTCTTACTTCCCTCAAACATTCAAATACGCGCTCATGTTTCGATTTTTGGAGAGGCTATCTGTCGTTACTGCATCGTTCGGGCTCGGTGGTAATCTCTTTCGTTCGCTTTGTCTGTTTCCTTGCTTTACCTTCGCCTTTTTGTTTTTCATAGCTGGGTTTCTGCAGTTTGTTTCCTTTTATTTTTACTTGTGCTGTTCTTCTAGCGAGAACCATGTACGGGGGCTGGCCAGGCATGGACTGGACCACTCGAAGCCCTTTGTTCTCCAATCTCACTTCGGTCGGCCTTTTCCTTTTCTTTCTGGTTTTCACTGCACATGTTCTTGGTGGATAGTTCTTGAATTTTCAGTTCTTTGACGTTGACGTGATGGGTCTCGGTGGTGGCTTTTTCCTTTATTTCCTTTAGCTATGAGCAAGTTTAGCCAAGTGTGTTGTCTTTGTTTAACTTTTGTGTGGTCTTTGTCCTGCTAGGGTTGGCTCTCTGTTTGCTTTTTGAATTTTTGTTTGTCCGTCACTTGATGATAAACCATTCTACCACTTCTTGGTAACTTATTACAAATGCTACGTACATGTGAAAATCAAGCAATTGATCAATAGACAGGATTATCACTACAACAAGTTGCCGGAATAGAGTTATGATTAACCAGAGCTAGATAAGTCCCAGTCTAGAAACCGGACAGTGACTCACTCTTCATCATCATCCCCAACGTACTCATACATGTACTTTCTGTAATCAGCATCATCGGCCTCTTCATCAAACTCATTGACATCAAACTCTTCATCGTCAGAGTTCGCAGCCCGGTACCGACGGTATATACTCGGATTATCGTCGTATTCGTCTGCGGACGAAAGTTCGTCGTCTGGGTAGTCATTTGCAGGATTGTCCTCAGCTGTTTCTCTAATTAGTAGAGAATCAAAGTATTTGTAGTTAATGGAGGGCGTACCGTTAGAATCAACATCGTCGCCATCCCAATCTACCTCAGAGTCCTGGTCCTCTTCTAGATACTGATCCCAGATATCTTCGTCATCTGAAGTGATGACCACAACACCGATGTCCGTCCGTGTCGGGTCAATGCTGATACCGCCTGGTGTATTGGCCTCGGATAATGGATCTTTGTAGCTTGCGATGTCCGACTTTGGCGTAGCTCCCGATACCGATGATGCGACTGTGTGGATCGGAACGCGGATATAAGTATCGTAGACGTAGTCACCGTCGCTATCCATTTCTGCCTCTGCGACGTGTATTGTTTTGTCTGGCTGTTCCTCTGCCATGCGCGACGCCTCGGTAGGAACTGTCCTTCGAGCCCCCGGATTACGGGGCATGTATTTCAACGGGCCTTTTTGTCGCTGCGGCACAATAGCAGGAGCCGGAGCAGATGGTGGCTTATGGTAAACGTCCATCCGGTTCTCCTCCGCCTCTATATCAAGCATAACCTCTTCAAGCTCTTTCGCCAATTTGTCTAAATCGTCTGATTGAGGCTCATATTTGGTCGTCAAATGCTCCTTAGCCGCGGAAATGGTCGACTTTTGCTGTTCCCTCCATTGCTTCTCTGCCTTGTTCACGATCGGTCGTTTTCGCCTTATGGGCACTTCATCCTCGGTTTGTGTCTTGGCTAGCTGAGACTGAACAACTGTATCTATCTCAACACTGCTTCCCGCTGTCTTCTCGAGTGTCTCGAGAACCGATACACCTCTGAGAGAAGGAGCACGAGTAAGCTTCTCGACGAGAATAGCTCGAGCCCGACTTGGCGTGTTGCCTTTGGACACTCCGCTTCCAGTAGCAACGCTCAGCGGAGTGCTGGGACGCGAGATGTGGAATCGACGAAGCGACGTCGGAAATGGCGCAGGACTCGCGCTGAGAGGCGGCGTAGAAGACGGCGATGCAGGGGTCCCAGTCTTAGACGCAGTTGCGGACTTCTCATTCTCACGATCTGAAAGTCCATCCGAGACCCCTAGGAATTTGCTAATGGGCTCCTGGAGCCGCTTGCGTTTGGCGTCAGCTTCTTGACGTCGTGACTCGGCCTGAGCACGTTCTGCGCGAAACTCTGCACCGGGCGAAGTTGCTCGAACAGTAGGGATACCGCTTATCCCTGCTGGGGTTCCCGCAGGCCTGATCCGACTGCTGCTCGGAAAGTCAGACGTGCTCACAGACCTAGGACTTCGCAGTCGGTCCTGCACAGCTGCAGTCGCAACAGCTGATGATGGTGGTGAAGGCGCATCTCCAGCACTGTCGGCAGTAGTAGAATCACCTGGGACTTTGACTCTTTGGAAGACAAAGTCTGTAAAACGCCGCTTTTTCTGGTGCAGCTCAGATTGGATATCTATTACGATGTTAGTCCATGTTTATGAAGATGAAAAATGAAAAACATTAAGATTTGCTTCTGTGAATTTACGATGTATACAAGGTCATACGTAAAGCGTGGGGTAAGGTAAACTTACAAAGCGTGTCAACAGGCTCCTCTTCTCGTCGACGCTTGATGTGGAATTGCTCAGGAGGCAGTAATCTGTCATTTGAAGCCATTTTGATTTCACCTTCCTTGTATTTTTTGCGCCACAAAGAAATCCTCCTTTTGCGTGTTATGGGTTGTGGTTACGAGACCCGTCAGACCACTGCCAGTGGCGGGAAAWATTTCAAGAGCAGGTCACGTGATGGGAAGAGACCGATTGGAGGGGAGATGCCGTTGAATATAGCCCTAACCTAACTCATCTGCACCAATTTGAGGGCAAATAGTTGACTTATAAAGATTCAATGAAAAAAAAAACACTGGAGCAGATTAAAATAGTCTGTTGGCTGGACCTCGAAGTTTGATTGGACTAACTCGAACTCTATGTGTCATTAGGTCCTGTGGTGACAAGCCCTAGCACTAAGACGTTACGAAGCAGTCTTGGATCAAATTTACAACGTAAGCTATTTTCAGCAGAATCTACATAGTTTCTAGAGCTAATATTATGATATGCTTGATTCCAGCCATTTAGTAATCGTCCTAATTCTTCAGAACTTCCAAAACGAAATGAGGAGCCCTCAATGGAACCAAACTTTGGCAGAACCAACGCACAGCCGAAAATGTTTGGTACGTCAGGAATGAGGCGACAATTACATATACGAGTACTTTTTTCAGTGCTGTAGACTGACTATAGGTCGGTCTGATGTGAGGAGCGGTTCATATTCTCTAGATCCTCTTACGCTGAATACCCCTGAAACACCGTAAGAGCAAAGTCGAAATTTAGAAACTAGCCAAATCCTCCCTTTGATTGAAAACCATGTTCTTTGCGCAGAATACCGAAAAGTATCATCACAAAAACTATCACAGCAAACGTTCCCTGGTCAACCTGGGCCTAATGTGTCTCTCGGCAGGCTTATTCAATGCGTTCCTCTACTCACAATTGGACCTATTGCACTCCAGTTTTAGCTATCTAGTGACCATCTTAGCTTGGCCACATATTCAAAGTGTTGGCCTGAAAAATTGGATTTATTATTCGAGAAATGTTTCTGACGCTGCGTACAGCAACTCACTTATCGGAGGTCTGATAGCGGTGAATCTTGGACTGCTGTACATTGCTTCTAAATGGAGCCGCTCATGTTACTCGGAGCGTAATCTTCAACATGTTTTAGAGCCGGCGCATATTGGCACGTTGATTAGTTATATGTGGGAACGAAGCAAATGCTATCAAGTAAAGGCGGGCATCGACCGGTACCCTGGCACCCTTAAGAAGAGAATCTCATAGAATAGAAGTTGGCACGTTGTTTCACATTGACTGAAATGCGTACCTGTCCTAATTTCAATGGTGCTAGATCACTGCCTGGATCATTACCTAGAAAGCAGTGCCAGTATGCAACATTATTCAAAATGTGCAGCAGCAGTTACCTGATCATTCAATATTGCCAGCGTATAGCTGCCTATACCTAGCGTATAAACCCAACGGTCTCCACTAGTTCACAGCATCAGAAACAATAATCTGCACCCAGTTCTCTCCATTCAATTTATTGAGCAAAACGCCAAAGAGCAACACTGAGAATCATGGCACCTGACAGTAAGCTAGCCCTCGTGCCTTGGCATAATGTGTCTGTCGACAAGCCTACTCAGCTCATTTTCGGGCATACTACCAATTAGTGCGGAAGACAACGTTCCACGTTTTGCCGTCTTGTTATACGCATCGTTTGGGCTTAGTGTCCCTTGAGGGTTTGGTCTAAGCATCTGGATCGATTGTACAAGTCGTATTTCCGAAGCCGCATACTCCAATTCACTGATTGGGGGGTTAATCGCGGCGAATTCTGGGTTCGCATATATCACTTTTACTTCACGGGGTCGCTCTATGAACTTCCAGAGTGCATTGTCGTATGTGCCATGGTCAGCTTATTTGGCGATGTTACTTGGGCTTTGGTGGGCATGAAGGGAAACAGTGACCAGGGGCATCAAGCGGCTTTTATTTGGGTATAAGGCATATAAAAGCAGGGGTTGGGAGGACATCGATTTTGCTTTTTATCTCTGCCTGCACTGAAATCACCTGAGTAGTCCTCTTGGAGGTGGTTCATTTTGCTCTGTGTATGCGTGTGCGTTCATCATTCGTCGTTTAGTCTATTACTAAAGTGAGAGATTACCTTTAGGCTTCAACAAATCACTGCCCAGATTGAATTTGATAAAAATCGAGCAGATAACACTTTCCAGATGTTCTACTCGTTCTTACTGGGAGTAGCTGCCTGAACCCCGGCCTATGAACCGGACGGACTGTCCCAACTATCAAAGCATATGCACCTTTTTCCTTCAGTGCATTTACCTCAAAGAATCCAGAGCTAGCTAGGCTACAACTTTTAAAGTATACCCTATACGATCACCAGCTTGACATTTGACACTCGAAACTCCATAATGCAATAACCACTGAAATCCACAAACTCCACCAGAAGCAAAGCCTTCACAGGCCTATGCCTGATGTGCCTAGCAACAAGCCTGTTCATCGTAATTCGCCACTCGCTATCCTATGACATTGATCCAGTAGGCCGCGCCCTCTTCTTGTTGCTGTCCCTCGTCTGGGATTTCGGGCTAGATACTTGGATGCAGAACCTGAGACGCGCCTCTGAAGATAAGTGTAACAAATCAATGATCGGAGGCCTCATTGCGGCGACGAATCTTGGGGTGCTCTACATATCTCTGTATCCGGGTATGTCTTTGGAGAATAAAGTGTCGCATGTGGCTTGGCCGACTTGGGTTTGCTGGTTGGGTATTGGTGGGCATGAGCTGGATTCATGTATCAATCCCATGAGATGTTATTGCTAGTTGGGAAGGACGTATAACTTTAGGTCAGGATCGAGACCAGAATTTGCTAGAGTTGAAATTATTCGCTGCGATGATGATACATGATGATATAATAGAAAATAACTGAGCTATTATACAGAGCTCCCCCCTTAACCATACCAAACCCTAGCCTACCTAGGTAACCGTGCTTTTTTTAGTCTTTCTTTAGTCAGAAGAAGAAGAAACGAAGGAAACACATGTTGATGGAACAGAACGAAACTGAGCACCAGCCCCAAATCCAGCCGAGTTTTTCCATATCTCGAGGGTTTGTCAAAAAGCTTTCGTTAGCCAGCTAGCAACACAAGTTTTAAATGAAGGCTTATTAAGAAATGAATTAGATCAAAGGGGATAAACCCTGTCGTGTAATAAAAGGGAAAATATCATTTAGACAATGCATAAGATCAAAACGAATACATGAATCAGAAGAAGAATGGTACTAAAATATCAGTAAAAATGGGGCATGACAGATCAAGAAGAGAAGCAAAAAAGAAGAGAAGAGAATTAATTGTTTAAAACACATAGATGGAAATTAAAATGCACCACCGTGGATCAAAAACATATGAAGCACTGGGTTTCTGTCTTATTTCGCTCCAATCTCCTCTTCAGCCCAGCCAGGAAGAGAAGACTCATTTTGAATGGCTAGACCAAAGCCACTGTGATTCAATCCGCCCAGCGCAGAGCCAAAGCTGGAGAAGCTTCCTTGAGGCTGATGAGACAATCCCGAGCGACCGTGAGAAGGCTGGCTGACACTCGGTCCAAAGGGCTCTTGAGAGAATGAAGGAAGGCTAACAGCTCGAGAATGCTGAATTCGAGGAACGCTGAGGCTGTTGGCAGAGCTGTGTGTGGCTCCAGCGTGGCCGTTGGAGACATTCAAGAAGCCATTGGAGGGTTTTCGTTGGTGAAGGGAGCTTTCCATACCACCATTTGGCATCTCATTGGAGGCTGCTCCATTGTACAAAGCTGCCTGCTGATTGGCAAGAGCCTGCTGTTGCTGTTGTTGAAGAGTCGCCAACGTGATGGGGTCCGTCAAGCGATTTTCCTGGTCTTGTCCTTGCTGGGAAACATGATTCAGGTACATCGTCAGCGGGTTGTTGTTTCCAGTGTTGAGAATGGACGAAGGAGATGACAAGTTTTGCAAAGGGGGTCGGTTTTGCTGCCCACCCTGGGAGCCCGTCGATCCTGGAGCAGGCGACAAGGCCGGTCGTGTTGGGCTCGGCTGAGAACCGCTCTGGCTGTTGCTCTGCTTGAAGCCATTCAATGGAGATGGTGACTGATCTTCCAAGCCATTTCGATTTTGTTGATTGTTGTTGTTGTTGTTCACTTGACGAGGGGCATTGCCGCATCGGTCCTTACCAAAATTGATTTTGAATCGCTTATATTCCTCGCGGCTTCGCATCCCTTCGATGGCTTTGATAGCATTGGCGATGTTTGTGAAGTTCACAAAAGCACAGCTCTTCTCTCTCAAGGTATTGACGAGCTCAATCTCGCCATACTCGGAAAAGTCCTGACGAAGGCGCTCCTCGGTCCAAGTCTCATCCAAATTACCGATATATACGTTTCGCGAAGCTCCACCACTGACTGCTAGGGCGATAGCTGGAGGGAGAGCGCCGGAGTGCTTACCCCAGCCAATCTTAAGCCGTCTATTATGGATCATCAAGCCCTGAAGGTTGCTGAGGGCATAGAATGATGCAGCGGATGTTGGGTCAATGAACGTAACAAAGCAAATATGCTTGTCAGGGATGTAACGTATATGGTGCAACAGGCCACCGCGGACCACATTACAAATCTCTTCGATAGTCGTCTCTGGGTGGATGTTGCCTAGATATATGGTACGATTTCCGAGGTTGTTGACACCACCAGCAGTGGTTGCAACAGCGGCTGCGGCAACGGATTGCTGGGCGAGCGCATTGGAAATCAAATCGCGGTCTGCGCTGTTGAGCACATGAGCATAGCCAGGAGCGATACCCAGGTACTGAGCGGCATTTTGTTGTTGAGTCTTTGACACGTAGGCACAGCGGTCCTTTCCATAGAAGACTCGGCGAGGGGCTTGCCACTTGGCCTCCTGGGGAAGCTGGGCAACTGCTTTGATGGCGTTGCTGATGGACAAGAAATGAACAAAGCCAATGGCCTTTTCCTTGACAAGCTTCACGGTGTCGATGGGGCCGAATTTCCCTAGCTCTTCGCGTAATTCCTCCTCTGTGATATCTTCGGGGAGACTGCCCAAGTAAACATTTCGAGAGGCGCCAGATTGCTGGACTGCTACAGCGACCGATGTTGGGACCTGGGAAGGTTTGCCCCAGCCGATCTTGATATCGTTGCCCTTGATTGCCAATTTCTTGAGAATGGCATCGGAGTGGAAGTGCGTAGCGGAGCTACTGTCGAGGAATGAAATGAAAGCACAGTTCTTGTCTGGTAGCAAACGAACGGACTCGATTTGGCCACTGCGAACGTGGTTCAGAATCTCTTCTGCCGACGTTTCCGCCGGGATATTGCCAAGGTACACAGTTCGGCTGGTGCCTGATAGCATTTGCGGCCCGAGATGGACCGAAGCGTTAGATGCACCAAAACCAGCATTTGTCAACCCAGGGAACCCACCGATTGGTGACTGTGGCCCTCCTAAAAGCTGAGAACCAGCATATCCATCTGCAGTAACCAATCCGGGGTACAATTGAGGAGACAAGGCATTCTGTTGCGCCTGAGTTGGGCTGCTCAATTGATTCTGGGCATTCTGGTTGTGTGAATTTGCTTGAGAGAAACCGCCAAAATTGGCGAATTGAGGAGACGCGAAAGCGGACGGAGTTCCAGGTTGGAAGGGACTTCCGAGCAAGAGCTGGGAAGGAAGAAGGGGTGTGACATTCATGTCGAAGCCGGATCCAGGGGCACCTAGGTCGTTACCGTTGTGAAAGCCAGATCCAGTGTTTATAGAAGGGATGTTGGCTCGTCGAGAATCGCGGTTTCCAAAGCTTTGAACAGACGGATTGTTGGAAGTGAAGGCACCGTGGGAGAAACCGGTCTGGTCTGCGCTGAATCCAGAGAATTTCGACATTGATGGCAAACGCGAGTTCTTGGAATCCGCTGTTTGCATGGCGAGCATGTGCGGCGGTAGGACAAGCTTGTCCTGTATATTGGACGTAAGTAAAGCCGTTTTGAGGGACGAGATCCGGTCCTGATTTCACCGACGCAGTCACGCGAGTGGTGAATGAGGCGGATAGTACAGTTGGTTTGGTCGTGCACGAGAATGGTGAATCAGATCGATCTGATGCTTCGGACCGAGCGTGTAGAATAACGGTGTATGACGGAATCAAACTCCAAAACTAAATTGGATATAATCAACGAGTGGGTAAGGCCTCAAGGGCATTGATTTCTTTCGTGAATATATATATGCTAAATGTATGAGCGCTCTCGGTCGATCTGAGTCGCAACGGAATCCTCAGAATCAAGCGAACGTGAGGTTATGACGAAGCGATGAATTGTTATGGAGTCGAAGAATCGAAGAGCTGGCGCGCAGGCTAGCAAAAGAAGGTCTCGTAGCTTCGAGGTAAGAATAGCTGAAATAAAGACTGACTGAGGTGAACGAAAATCAGATAAATTGGACCATGAAGGCGAAACCAGGGGTGGTTGTTTACCTTTCCCCAGATTGAATCAAACACACAATTATACCGAAGGAGAGCGGCGTTCGGGAGTTGAGATTATAATAGATAGCTGGATCCCAGATAGTGGCAATAAACGAAAGAAACATGAAGGTCGCCTGGGGAGGAATAGAAAAGAAACGAAAGAAACGACCGAACGAGCGAACGTGGAAAAGTAAGGAATGGGAGAACGGTATGTAAGAAAGAGAAGGACGAAGAGATGAAGATGGTTGAAGAAGGGGGGAAAAGATCAGAAGAGAACAAACAATAATTATTGGCAAGAAGGAAGGCGGGAAAGGAGGAGCGGAGGAAGGAAGGAAGCTGCGACGAAACAGGCTAGACCGGCAGCTGCTGTATGTATCGACGATTCTGACAGTACATCTTTGCGAAAGACAATATACTACACACTCAGTTTTTCAGTATTATTGTATCTGTCTCTACTCTCTTGATTGCTTAACTTATTTACCTAGAATACTACATTCTGCGCGCTGCGGCTCAAAGCGAATTCCAACCAAACACCGAGCACACCTGGAGCTGAGAGGGATACGAGTGCGTACGGAATCCGGACAGTACTTGTACCAGCTAAGACTCTTCCAGTAATTATACTATGGGTAGGGCTTCGCTAGGCTGCTTACTAGGACGATCCCAGTTGGTGGGGATTATCAAATCGTTCTTTAACTTCTTTATGCACATAATCAAAAGAGAGTCTAATAGATTAAGTCGCGAGTGCTGAAGCTGAGGCTTTTCTCGATTAATTTTGGAATTTTCGCGCATACCTTTGGTGCTCGGAGATCGGAAGCTGTTGCAAATGACTCGATAATTCCATGCGCATATATATAGTAGTATGGCAGTGGCTTGATTCATGCTGGGTAGTGTACGGAGTCTAGTGTTTTTGGTCAGGTACGGAGTGTTGACACCAGGGATCAGGGGAATTGTTCCATGGATGACCCTGGACACACCATAAACACGTACGAAGGGGAATTTCAGACTTTCAAGTTCCAAGACGTACCGTCATTAATCAAGATTCCCGATCTAGTCTGTAAGCTATTCCCAGTTTCCCAGCCAGGGGTAAGTCCAAGAGATAATTTCCAGGTTGGTTAGTGAGCTTAGCTAATGACAGCCCGAAGCGGTTAGTGCAAAACCAAAAGGAGCGATCTGACCGATTCTGACGATGACTGCCGGGAATGCCCCCATATTCTCGTGCCTTGTTTGCCCAATGAACGCCTCTCCTGGCATCTCTCTCTCTCTCTGAAGTTTCAGCATCAGATGGATGATTTCACATCCGTATCCTCTGGTCAAGATGTGTACACTGGGCCGTCTATCGATTAGGGAAATAACGACAAGAGACCAGACGAGTACTGTCGACTTTCGTATCTCGACCCGCTGTGAATCTTAGCAGAGCATTAATATTTAAGGAGCAGATAGAACGTGTTGGATGAGAAACAAAGCGATGTTGGGTGTGCGTGCGGAGTCTTGACTGGTCAGATCAGCCGCCTGCACGTTATATCGAGTCAAGTCAGTGAGGCGATCAGTCGATACTTGGTAAGAGCTCTTATAGGACGAGTATCGAATTGGTAAGATGAAAGAGAGTGATTTACTGTCCACGATGCATACCATCGATGGATTGTCCGGTGGCTGTAGATATACCCTGTCCCAAGCTGAAAGTACGAAGTCATGCATATGAGTTATCAGCTGTGCATTGAGGTTGATTGTTTGTCAGGTTTTGAAGGCGATCCATCTCAGTGGGTCCAGCCCCTGACTAGACGCTTAGTTCCGCTAGTCTGTCAAAGGTTAGCTCCCGATGTAACGTCATGTGATCTGGGTTTATCTTTTATCCCTTCTTTACTATGGGAGAACCAATTGACCTTACTACGTTGAGGCTCTATCGTCTACTGTATGCCGATAGTCGAAGAAGTCATTCTTTGTATATTAAGATAGGTGGGAATATGCGAGCCAGGTACTAGTCCAGAATCGATGGCGCGAGTAGCAAACCAAGGGCAATACAAATGCTTCATGCAAAAGGAGTCCTAGTTGCATTCCGCAAGGGTGAGAGATCATGATTGATTGCTCGCTGCTGATTGACGGTTGATACTGTCCAAAGACTGTGCTGGTTATGAAATTGTCTCTGACTAGGTCGATTGGGTCGGTGATCCAGTACATCAGAGGCCGATGACGGTGCCTTGAGTAATGGATACATATTGCTGACAACAATTTAAAGAACATGAACACGTAGAGCAGCGTACAAACTACGAGTTGTTTCGTACTATTGCGAAGTGTTGCGACAACATTTGTGGTCGCATGTTGCTGCCACATGCGTAAGGTGTCGACGTCGAGATAAGGACGACAACCCCTCATCGGCCTCTTTCCGCCTAGTCGCGTTTTGTGCGTTCAATCGTTCACCTGCTTAATATTTCCCACCCCTCACTTTTTTGTGCTTGGATATCGACGTCGACACAACAGTACATTCCGGGAGCGGGTATTGGGCATTGCCATTGCTCGACAATAACGTCAACTTGCAAGTCCCATAATTGCATCTAATTGGTTGGTACCTTTCTTTTATCTCTGAGTCATCGCCCCTCAGGTCGCACAACGCACGTCGCACTCGATCTACGTTGGCAGCCATACAAAGCTAAATTGTCGTCCAGTTGAAGATACTCTAGTTCAACCTGAATTGATTTGAATTTTGAATAGGCAATCAGAAATACCCATCCATACTGCTGACAACCAATATGGCAACTCCCGAACGGCACATCTACATCGACGAAGATGTCGGCAAAGACGACTCTTCTGCCAATGGTACCGAAGCCGCTCCCTACAAATCCCTCCTTCATGCCATGCTGCAACATGCTCCAACCACCGAAGGAATCAGCTACCTGATTCGCAAATCGGTCACCGGTCCCGTCGAAGAGGGCAACGAAGCTGCGCGTCTCGAGTGGAAAGCACCATCTGCCTCGGCAGTCAAGAAGTCAACCCGATTGTACGAAGGAGCACAGAAGAAGGCAGCCAAGGCACAAGAAATTGCGATTCGCGAAAAAGCAGAGAATGAGAAGCGTCAGGTCGTGCTCGAGGAGGCTAAGAAGGTGGTCATCAAAGAGGACGCCTCTCTACCCAAGCCAGTGCGCATCCGACTCGACGTCACAGACCCTGCAATTGTCAAACTGCGCACTCCAGAATCAGACGAGCCGGGAACCCGAGTTCGCGTGCTCGGTCGCGTTCATCGTCTGCGCTCACAAAAGGATGTCATTTTCATTACTCTTACTGATGGATACGGATACCTCCAGTGTATTATTACTGGAGATATGGTCAAGACATACGATATGATGACCTTGACTTTGGAGACTTCTATTGCCATTCACGGAGAAATGCGCGCCGTGCCTCCCAAGCAGCACGCTCCCAACGACCGAGAATTGCACGCCGACTTTTTCACAATCATCGGCAAGGCAGCTGGTGACAAGGAAGCTATCACCAGCCGTGTGGCACCCGATGCCGATCCTCAGACACTCTACGACAACCGACACTTGGTTCTCCGCGGGGAGACCTCATCATCAGTGATGAAAGTGCGCGCAGCAACTTTGAGGGCCTTTAGGAAAACTTTTGAAGCGACTAGAATGTTGGAAGTCACTCCTCCCTCGATGGTGCAGACACAGGTTGAAGGTGGTAGCACACTATTCTCGTTCGACTACTACGGCGAACCTGCATACTTGACACAATCTTCGCAACTATACCTCGAGACATGTCTGGCTTCCCTTGGTGATGTTTTCTGTATCTGCCCATCCTTCCGAGCGGAGAAGTCACTTACCCGTCGTCATTTGTCCGAGTACACCCACATCGAAGCCGAGCTCGATTTCATCACGTTTGACGATCTCCTCGAGCATTTGGAAGAAGTCATCTCCCGAGTTATCCAAGAACTACTCGCAGACGAACAATCTGCCAAACTCATCAAGGAACTCAACCCAGATTTCAAAGTTCCCTCCCGCCCATTCAGACGCATGCGATACTCCGACGCAATTGACTGGTTGCGCGAACACGACATCCCCAACGAAGAGGGCCAACCGCATCAATTCGGTGACGACATTGCAGAAGCCGCCGAACGTAAGATGACCGATATCATCAACCAGCCGATTTTCCTTACCCACTTCCCCGCCGAGATCAAGGCATTTTACATGAAGAAGGACCCCCAGGATCCTCGGGTTACCGAGAGTGTTGACGTGCTCATGCCCGGTGTTGGTGAAATCGTAGGAGGAAGCTGCCGTATCGACGACTGGGAGGAATTGATTGCCGCTTATAAGCGAGAGGAGATGGACCCGTCGCCATACTACTGGTACACCGATCAGCGAAAGTAAGTGTCTTTTTTTGTGTTCTATTGTTATTTATTGAATAGTTCGCTAACAAACTTCGATAGGTACGGATCATCGCCTCACGGAGGTTACGGATTGGGACTTGAGCGTTTCCTGGCCTGGATTTGCGGCCGCTACACCGTCCGTGAATGCTGCTTGTACCCGCGCTTCACGGGCCGATGCACGCCATAGTTTCATGATAAGAGTTTCGGGATGAGAAGTAGTTTGATAAAATGCATTATATTTTTTACATGATTGAATCCCAGTTTGAATGGTTATTGCATTAGGAAATTCCTCATACATGATATGAGGAATTGATACGAAAGATAACGCCAGTCACTACCGCCGAAAGGTTTCGGCTGATCTAATTAAACCTTCATCCAAAGCCCCTCGTGCCCATCCTCCGCCGAAGTGATGATATGCGGCACAACCAACTCGACGCCCTTCGTAGCGCCCGCACTAGTCGAGAAGGACGGGTTGTGGCGCGGCGGCAATGGACGGCCTGAATCAGCAGCGGCATAAGCGTATGCTCCGTAGCCGTAGGAAGTGGTAGTAGTACCAGCAGCGCTGATGTAGTCGCCCGAAGACGAGGGTGGGCTACTCGTCACCGACGACGAGGCGGTAGTCGGGCTGGGCGTGTTGACGAGAGAGGGTGTGCCCATGGTCGACAGACTGGTTGTACTGTTGCGGGTGGTGACCGGGGTACGACGAAAGGGCATCATGGCGTGCAACAGCGTCGAAGGCGTGGAGGAGGAGATTCTAGGATCTTCGCGATGGTAGTGGAATTGAGAGAGATAGGTCCATGCATCGCTCGAGGCGAGTGAGCTCGATGATGCGTTGCGTCCATGTTGTCGACCACCATCACTGCCGGCTATGATGGGCTTCCATTCAGTGGGGTCAAGATCCGATTGGGAGTCGTGCAGGTCGGAGGGTATCCTGCCGAGAGTCGGGCGGACGACTGGGATGGGTTTAGAGGGGGATGTGATTGATGATGTGGAGGAGGAGTCCATGTTGATGTGCGTATTTGTGTAGATAGGTGAGGAGGAAGGGGAGGTCATTGTGTATGTGTATGAGGAGGCCGAGAGAGGCTTGCAAGAGTCTTTGCGACGGCAGCTATATAAGGATGATTAGAACTGAGACATTCGTGACTGGGGGCGCCGAGATATACATACCTTTCACTGCAATACAGAACCGAGTTGCTGGGCACCGTTATCTGCTTCTCACACATGGCGCTAAGATAAGACGTCAGCCATGTACGTACACATCAATGAAATAGACCTCGCAGGCGAAGAGCGCATATATGCCGTGGAATGTGAGACGAACAAGAACAAGGAACAAAAATGAGGCGGGACGCATAGGCCGCAGTCCAGAGATAAGCAGAGACAAGGATTGTCAAACATACCAATATTGCAAGAAACTGGTCGCCATCTCCAAGTGTTCGTCTTCCGGGTTGACGGGGTGACTGGCAGGACCGGAGCCTGCTCCTAACAATTTACCGCGCGATTGGTGTGATTTGTTTCGGTAATGGAACTGATGAGCTGAAGCGCTCTTGCGGTGATAGACGGGCGGCCGAGTGGATTTGGCCGATCCTTTCTTGGAGGTAGTTGGAGGAGGAGTGGTGGTTTTGTTGAAAGTGGAAGAAGAGGTAGAGGGAGTGGAAATATGGCGGTGAAAAGGAGGTCGTTTCATGGATGGCGGTGAGGTAGTTTGATTATTAGGATTATTATTGTGAGGGTTAGGTGCGGCGCCTCTAGTATGAGGCTTTTGATGGCGATGCATGGCTGAGTCCTTATCGGCAAAGATATGTCCAGACCCACCCGGATGATCCTGGCGGTGGATCAAAGGGATGAATCAGATAGATAATAGGCAGATAATAAGTAGTTGTCGGTGCTTTTGTGCGACAGACAGGTAAGATAATGAAGAAGAATGAGCGATTTGGGGTGTTTGGGGTGTTTGAGTCGATGATCGTGATGTTGATGTAATTTTGCGAGATGTAATTTGGAAGATGCAGGTACACGAGGGTACACAGATCGCTACTGGCAGGGATAGGGTCAGAAAAGTGAAACGAAAAAAAAAAGAAAAGAAACGAGCAGGGAGATGACTCACGAGTATTTTATCGGATGTATCTTGCTATCTCTCGCAGCCGAGACGATAGACAGAGAAAGTATTCGTAAAAGATACAGAAGTATGCTCGATAAGAGATAAGCAGCACGAGGAGCGGTGTGCAGGAATGAAGAGAAAAGCGAATCTTAAATCAACAAAAGAATCTCAAATCCCAAAAGAGGACTGCCTAAATAATAAATAAGACGATGATCCAATGCATTCGCAATATGGGATAATCGATTGATCCATCTGATTGTTCTCGACTCTCGCAGCACGTAATCGCCTCTAACTGGAAACAGTAATGTTTCTAAGGTCCTTAACCCTAACTCAATTCTAGACCCATTTTCTAGAAATACGTATACTACATGGTAGACAACAAACAATATTATTTGCGGAATATTATTGTTCTTACTATCGCGCCTGACAGAAAAAGAAACGACGAGATAATGAATCATGCACGTTGGTGCGATGGCGTTGATAAGTCGATCTATCTAAGCCTTTAGCCCACCGCTGTCCGAGGCACGAGGCTAGACCACTCGTTCACGAAGCCTTTAGTCACAAGTATACGACTACAGTACGCACCGTGGTGGTTAGGCACATAAGACAAGACGAATCAGACCTCCAACTCAGTAAAACTAGGTGTTTGGAGAGTCAGGTGTGGAGTCCTCAGATCGTTCGAATAGATCATTGCCGCTTCCGGATATCCCGATTGCCAGTGCCTTTTCGGGCTGCCTGTAGTGTGTGATTCTAGAACGAGTGCGGTAGGCAGATCATTTTCTTCATTGTCATCCACTTTTATCTTCTGAATAAAAACTTGTAACAGAAAAACGAAAAAAGATGGTGTGGAGTGGAGGGGTAACGCAGCCTGGGTTAGGGTTACGGTTACACATCACCTCCACCATTCTCCATACATTGTACCACCTTTGACGGCACACAAGAGCGCTCTCAAGCTTTTTGATTTTCTTTTCTTTTCTTTAATTTTCCTGTATTGTGGAGAAACGAATACGTCGTCGACGAATTCAGACCGAATCAACGCCTGGAACATGCTACGGAATAAGGTACCCAGAGCTGCTCCATCCATGGTTCTCATGATTCTATTTTAAAAGCACTTGTCATGTCATGTCTGTCATGTCACTGTGGACGTACCTTGGTGGATACTACACCGCCATACAGTGCAAGGTGTATACGTACGTAGCAGTGGTTGACGTCAATCACATGGCGAGTACAATATCCCTGGGTAGGGATCAAGTAAGGACCTGGGTAGCGAGACACGTAAAATCACTCATTCGTATGGTGTCATTTGTATGGGTGCTTTTGAGGGAAATGCTCTTGGTAGTACAAAATGTGAGGCATCACTTTATTCGTTTTTGAGGATCGAGTAGGGTTAGGGTTTACATGTTTTCAGTAACCAATCTAGAAACCAATCTAGAAACCAATCTAGGAGAACAGTCAAACGATTAATTTGGGTATCTAGTCAAACGCCGCACATGCAAGTATAATACATCAATAATCAAGCACCTATGACATGTCCACCTCCATAGCCTCACTCTGAGCTTTTTCCTTACCCTTGTCAACAGAGCCAGTCGGCTCTTCAACTTTCCTTTCCGGCTTCACCCCTGTAATGAATTGTTCCGGGACTCCCTTTGCCGCCACCGTTGCACTACCTACATAGCATCCTAGCATTCCGCTCCATGTGTATTTTTGCTCGGTCAGGTTGCGAATTTCTCGATACCCAACGACGTTGGCAAAGGGGAGGCCCGTGTCTGGATCGCGGTATCGCGAGAGTTGAGATGTGATCGGGCAGAGGTGTTGCGATATTTCTGTCATCTTGTTAGTAAGAACCTCTTTGCGGAATAGAGGAGAACGTACTCGTCAAACGGGGTGGTTTCTTCACGTTGAAGTAGATGCTATACTCTCGGCTTTGTATGGTCGCATTGTCAAAGTTTTCTAGTATAAGTAGATTCCGACCCGTTTCTTCAATGTCCTCGGGCCGTGCTGCAGCTATAATTTCGCTTGCTGTTGGCTCCGCGGGTGTGAACTGATTTGCTTCCGTTGGAGTAACGTCTTGCATGGGTACATCGACTTGCCCAGTTTGTTCTGAAACAGGAAGAGTAGAGGGTGCAGCAGGCTGTATATCATGTACCGTGGGTTTGACAATTGTATCAGTTTGTGCGGTAACCAACAGTGTGTCCTGCCCGGTTTGTGTTTCTGAGGCTTCAATTTTCTCCACCTGTTTCTCTGGCTTTGTTGCCTGCGTCGAGCCTGCTGCACCAGACGCTTCTGGTACCGACTGTCCTTCTGCTCCATCGGCTGGKTTAGAATCAGGCTGAACGCCTTCTGCTTCCAACGCAGTCTTCAGCTGTTCATCTGCCGCTGCGATAGTTGTATCTTCATCATTACCATCTCCGGCGTGTTCAACGTTCGCAGCATCTCCGTCTTTGATATTCTCTGCTCCGTCATTTTCAGGTTTAGACTGCGTCTTCTCACTCGTTTTATCTAGAGCTGGCGTAGATCCTGGAACTGCTTCATTTTCTGGGTCCAATTTCTCTGGTGCTGGTGTTGTAGGTTCGGACGCATACTGGTGAATACCATCAAGAAATCCTTGAGCGCCTGTCAATTTCTCACTTTGCTGTGCCTGTGTGTTTGTATCACTTGGTTGTGTAGTTGTAGCTTCTCCATCGGTCGAAGCCGTAGGCAAACTTGTAGGAACGAGGACTAAATCCGTCTTGACTGCGTCCGGTGCTGCATCCTTCGACTTCTTTTTCCGCTCAATTTCCTTTTCCTCGGCTTTCGACTGAACTTCGACATTGCCCACACGCACCAACTTTCCATTAACCCACTTGGCCATACCACTCCACCACGACATGACGGGTCCCTCCAGACGACGATTTTGTAGAGCTTCAAGCTTAGCCTTGCGTTCTTCAGCCTTTCGTTTCTCCATCTCCTCCCACCGATTAAGGCTTTTACTGTTCAGCCGCTCAATCTTTGCTGCCTCGGCCAATCGTTCCTCTTGGGTCATGATTTTGGGTTTCAGTCTCTGCTTCCTCTCGGCAGCTTTTTCCATATTCGCAATGAGCTTTATCCGTCTTTGTTCACTATCCTTCAACCTAGCGTGTGTAAGTTCTTTATTCTTCATAGTTTGGCGACGTGAAGACGATCGAACTGGTCCTTCATCGGGCGTCGGTAGCCAAGAGACTCGTTCGGATTTTTTCTTCGGACGTGGGGTCGCAGAAGAGACACTCGACATGGCCGGTGAATCTATCTTGACTTTTTTACGTAGAGCCGTAAGTCTCAAGGACTCCTGAGCTTTGCGCTTTTTCCGATCGACCCTCGCTTGTTTTTCCAGCTCCTTCTCCCCTTCCAGATCGTCATCCGCCGCATTGGGTCCCTGATCATCTTCGTCTTCTGAAGAAGAGTCTAAACGCAGATCATCAAATTCACCATCAGGTCCTTCGACCTCGTCGAACTCGTCATCGTTCTCGTCTTCGGCAAACAGAAGCGTTAGATCGTCGTCGGCAGCTGCATCGAGCAAGGACGACATATTCCTGCCGGCTGTGCTTCGTTTCTGTCGACCAGCGACAAGGGTTTCGACGACTTCATCTTCAGAAGTGTCTGCCCCTGTAAAGGACG
Organism: Talaromyces amestolkiae; assembly: GCF_001896365.1. Taxonomy (NCBI): domain Eukaryota; kingdom Fungi; phylum Ascomycota; class Eurotiomycetes; order Eurotiales; family Trichocomaceae; genus Talaromyces; species Talaromyces amestolkiae. The sequence continues at coordinate 349,086 of NW_024468050.1, read as the reverse complement.
ATGTCTCATCTGGAGTTGCCATTTTGCTGTCTGATGAAGATTGCGCGACTGCGCGAATCTCCTCAGTATTCGACAAAAGTGGACCGTATTATATATCGATACTCAAGCCCAGTGAAGCTCTTCTAGATCGAATATAGAGGCGTTAGGGTGCGACTTTTCGAGCGGCGTGTAATTAAAGCAAGATTATCAGAACCTGGAAGCATTAAATTGGCTCCGCGTCAAGGTGTCGAGGCTTGATGTCTTGGCAGCCGCCGAATCACATGACTTCGCGACGGCACTTCTAGCACGTGACCATATCATAGCCGTAAAACTTACATAATCAACGATTCAGGTTTCAACTAATGCAGGTACCCAAACCAGGCAAGCCTATTTTTATTCATAGGAGGACGAGTCGATAATTCGTTTCAGACAGCAGTAGGTGGGGAGAGTCGGTTGGCCAAAATTACTGGAGAGAAAATAAGCATACGATAAAGTAGTGAAGTACGGGGTAAAATACGGCCGTCCCTGGATCTTGCTTCCTAACTACGTACCTAGCGGTGTTCCGTGACAGCTGCAAAACAGAAACAGAAACATATCATTTGTGGGGCTGCTACGACGGATTCAGGCCTGCGTCATTTCTCATTCTCTCAACTACCGTACTACGAAGGGCACATATCTCGAGAGGAGGTCTTCTGATTGAATCTTGATGTCTGTGTACACGCAGCTGATCCTGCGGATCTGCGATCGCAAGAGAATATAGACCGGAAAGGTCGACGAATCATGTGCTGGATGCATTGAGCCCCTTACTGTCGCTGTTCTAATTTCTCTCCATAGCAGTACACACATCAGCCGGCTTTCTATGATTAGGATGATATTCACGCCTCGCCTGAGTCTCGACAGACAATCGTCATCGTCTAGTGGATCGGCATTTCCTTGAAACACGATCCCCCTCATCAAGCGCTATGCATAACGAACTTGCGGAGGGAGCCTTGATCCTCAGATTCAGATTTGTTCCAGAATTTCACCGACTACTGAATCTTCTGACTCGGATAAATTCGTGCTGATGCATATTGAATCTTGGTAATTCTCGTATCGAGTGCCTCTATCAAGTCTGAGATGTTACTCTAGACTCGATTTCATTTAGGTGCATGGGACATGGACCATGGAACAGTGACTGTCAACAGTATTCGCGTATCGTAATAACGCTAACGATACGACTCGGAGGATTTCAGCCAGTAGCTTACTCGCTACGTACTAGTTCCGCATTACAATGGCAGTACCTCTGTCTTTTGAAACAGATTGGCATGCGCTGCTTCAGGAATCGTATCTCATGCAAACATTCCTCTAATTGTTGATATCATTTCAAAAGAGTTGAAATTGACTCTGTAACGACGGGTTTTCTATCTAATGGGGATGATTGATACCGAACATACGCCGAACTTAAATGTGTGGAAACAGACGGTAATTACGTTACAGTACCGGCGGCGTCGTACTTATGGGCGGTCCTAGTCCAACGGGCTGAGTAGTGTCTCTCTCGCTCCTTCTCCTGGCGACGGTCGACGACATTCATATTACCTTGACACTTTCTTATCCTCTCCTTATCCTCTATCCTCCCATCCCGTTCTCTTCCTTTCCCTATCTCCCTCAGCTTGGAGGCTTTGATAATATTAGTCTATTAATATCTTTCTTCTGGAGAATTGTCTTCATCCATTGATTCGTTTCGTCCTCCGTGCTTTCCATCAGCGCTCCCTTTTTCTCCACACTTCCTGCCACCCTGTCCGGTCCTTTCGCATCGACTCCTCGAAACGCTCTTTGTCGGTTACTCCTCTCGACGGTTGTGTCTCGACGACAATTGATCATCTGCCGTATCGGAGAGATTATTTTATAGGGATAACCTTATAATAACGCTAATTCCATTAATTCGGCCTGGAATTGCCTTCTGTGTGCTCCCCGGGTTTCGCATGACCTTGTCTTTCGCCGTGGACAGCCGCAGCTCGTGACACAAACGACTTTGCAGTTCCTGATTCCATCACAATCGAATCTGTGCGTGTGCGATCCGAATAAATAAATCTGTGTTGTGCAGTTAGCATCTTGTGCTAGAGATCCGCCACTGCGTGGTTGGTTCTTTGCATACATCCGCTTCGTCCGGTTGGGAGTACGCATAGATTTCATCGAAATTCTTCGTGGACAGATATTTGGAGGATACAAGTAGAGTCATCGTCTCAGATTGACACTGGCAAAACCTTGAACGCCATATCATAATCTTATGGGGTTTTCATAGCGCCTTCCGTTTTTACCGAGCAATCCACCTCGAGGATCTTCCGGAACCATCAGTCGAAGCGCTCCGTCTCTCATTCAACGCGGACACAATACCATCAGCTATATAAGCTCGGTTCATATATTACTATAATCTATAATGATCCCAGTTTCGCGGCCAGACGGCCATCTCAATCTCAACTACATCCCAGTTTCTCAGCCAATGTCAGGGACCTCGACGGGTAGCAACTCTCCAAACGAGTTGGCCGGAAATCTGGGCAAGTCTCCGTTCGGGACCGCCAACGGATTGGGAAATGCTCCAGGTTCGTTGGGTAGCACACGTATAGGGGCTGGATCCCCCTCTCACGAGCTGGGTACTCGCCTATATTCAAAACGGTAAGCACATTTCTCTGCTTGGATTTTGACATTTGTATTCAACAACATGCTTATGATCTCTCACAATATAGAGCACGTGAAATCCAGGCCCAGGAAGGTGTTCCGACAAGCATCTGGGGACCTCCAACGAGTGGCCACTCAACGCCTTTGCGCGAGAATATTCCCGAATCCCCCAGTCAAGATGGATTTCCCGACTTGATTCCCTCTGAACCTACATTGAATAGCCCTGCGCGAAGGGCAAGAGCTGGCACTGTGCCATCGCGATTCCCGCCTGTTGGCACTCTGAGCGCCACCTCCCAGGCACCATCCCTGATCTCCAAAACGTCAAGGCCTACCCCGTCTACGAGCCCGTTTCGTCCACCAGGCCTGTCCGGTATTGATACAAGCGGCAGAACCGTAACTTCAGGCGCCGGCCCCAATACGGCCGTTTTGTCTCGCCTGCGGGCGGGCTCAATGCCTCAGCGCCCAAATAGCTTTCTAGGTTCTTCGAATCCGTTTGGTCCCTCTGTTTTCTCCACGAGCTGGGCATCAGGGCGAGAGCGAGCTTCAACCTTGGCAAGCATTCGGTCCTCGGAGGGTCCGACATCTCCTTCTCACTCATCGTTCTCAGGTGGCGGTCTGGCCGATAGCGACGTGAAGACTCTCGACTACTTGGGATTGGCTGAAACACCACATCAACACAACTCTTCACTGGCACACTCGTCGGTTGAAGCTTTACTCCAACAACAGCAACAGCAATCTTCTTTGCCCCCACTTCTTGCAGAACTTGCTATGATCAAGAGCAACAACAGATTTAGGTCCTACTCGGTCAATGCAAAGGAGAAATACGCCGAAGACGATGAGGAATACGGCTCTCCTTATCCCCAAGCGCCATCAGGAAGTTTGACTCCATCCGCTGCCGCGACGGCCGCTCAACTCGCTGCTACTCAGGCGCAAATCCATCAACACAATCTTGCTGTTCAGGCTTTTGCCAACCATGCCTCCGCAAGCCGTCCTCGCGCCCGCACTGCCGGAATTCTTGATACCCCACCACAACGCTCTTCTATTCGCAATTATCTCGCAACGCCCTCTCGATTGGAAAATAGTATAAGCGCCGCGGATCTTGGTATTGCCGAAGGAAGTGAATACGATGAGCTCTCCGAAGCGGTTCAGATGATGCATCTCGGTGGAGCAAACGGCGCAAATCCGAATGCTCGAGCTCCGGCAGAAGTCGCAGATGAGGGCAGTATTGAAGGTCCAACCAGAGCTTTGTGGATCGGAAGCATTCCGGTCTCAACAACGGTCACTTCTTTGGATGCCATCTTCAGCATGTACGGCAAAATCGAGTCGACACGAGTTCTGACTCATAAGAATTGCGGATTTGTCAACTTTGAGCGTCTCGAGAGCGCCGTTCAGGCGAAGAATCTACTCAACGGAAAAGAGATCTTCCCAGGTGCTGGGCCTGTCAGAATTGGTTATGCTAAAGTTCCAGGTGCATCTGCCTCTGGAACACCTGGAGGTAATGGTACGCATCTCTCGCCAACGCCTGATCCACATACTGCTCTGGGAGAGCACGGCGCTGTTGATACCACAAAACCAGACCGGATTGGTACGGATACGCCACGGGTCCCTCCCTTGGCAGACCTGAAGCAGGAAATGGCCGAAATTGTCCAGGAGTTTGGGGCTACTGACGCAGATGTTCAAGCGATTACTGCTAGTGTACAGAGATCAATAGCTTTCCAGGCATTCAAGGACGAAATTCCTGCCGTTCCCGAACCAAGTGCTGCAAGAATGCACGATGCGCCAAAACTTCGCGACATTCGCAAGCGGATTGACAACGGTCTTTGCTCTGTGCAGGAAATTGAGGAAACAGCCAACGGCATGTTGCCTGAAATAGCAGAACTCTCATCAGACTACCTAGGAAACACCGTTGTTCAGAAGTTGTTTGAGTTCTGCTCAGAGCAGACAAAGGAACAAATGCTGCTCCAAATTTCACCACATCTTGCCGAGATTGGTGTTCACAAGAACGGCACCTGGGCAGCCCAGAAGATCATCGACGTTGCAAAAGCGCCCGATCAAATGCAAATCATTGTAGATAACCTGCGCCCCTACACAGTCCCACTTTTCCTCGATCAATACGGCAACTATGTGCTGCAGTGCTGTTTGCGATTTGGCAGTCCATACAACGACTTTATCTTCGAGACCATGCTTACCAGGATGTGGGAAGTATCTCAAGGACGTTTCGGTGCACGTGCTATGCGTGCTTGTTTAGAAAGCCACCATGCTACAAAGGATCAACAACGAATGCTTGCTGCCGCCATTGCCCTGCATAGTGTCCAGCTTGCTACGAACGCCAATGGTGCCTTGCTACTAACTTGGTTCCTCGATACTTGTACCTTCCCACGCCGAAGGACTGTACTTGCTCCTCGTCTCGTCCCTCACCTAGTCCATCTCTGCACCCACAAAGTTGCGTACTTGACCGTGTTGAAAGTCATCAACCAGCGGAACGAGCCCGAGGCACGAGAGATTGTGCTGAAGGCGCTCTTCTTTAGTCCGAACGATGAAGCTCTTGAGCGAATTCTCAGCGATCCTAGTTCGGGCGCCACATTGATCTTCAAAGTCCTTACTACGCCTTTCTTTGACGAATCAATGCGTTCCGAGGTTGTCAAGAACGTGTCCAAGGTCTTGACCAAACTGAAAGCGACCCCCAGCCAAGGCTACAAACGACTTATGGATGAAGTTGGCCTTTCTTCTCGCGCAAGTTCTCGTGATCATCATACTGGAAGGGATGGAAGCACTGGCCATGCTACTAATGGCGAGAAACAGCACCGCCCTACGTCACGTCAGGCCAGCTCTAGTTATCAAAATCAGCAACAGGTCGACAGGCAATTTGGTGCACAGTATGCCACACCCTCAGGTATCGAAAATGGGCCCTCGATGGGCCGACCAGGCGAGCAGCAGCCTTATGACTTTGCTTCCAATGGCATGGGCGCTACCAACGGCCTGAATGGCCTCGGTGCTATGAATGCTGGGCCAGGCTTCGGCCAGGACAACGTGCTTTCTGTGCCGCAGCAACAAATGCAATACCAAGCGTATCTTCAATCGCGTGGCATCTCCCAAACTGGAATGTATCCCGGAAACATAGGCGGAAACGTCTATCAGGGATATGCTGGGGCCATGGATAGTATGAGGGGTCTTCCGGGTGCTGGCGCAATGCCTGGTCCGTCTCAAGTGAACTCGAACACCATATTGGGACAGCAGCCCGCCTTCGCGCCGCCTCAATTCAGCCCTGTTCTGAACCCGGCTCAGATGTACCAATATTCACCTCAGTATTACCCCCAAGCTCAGGCCATCCCGAACCAGGCTGGGGCTGGTCGACGTGGACGCGTAAGTCTTCATCCGCAGTAACGGTCCATTTGTTGCCTTACTAACACATCTGATTAGCACTAAGTCCTGGACCCGCTCTTGAAACCCAACACGCTCTTATCTCCTCCACATAGACTTTGTTTGTAAAATCATTCTCATTCTTGTCTCTTCACATCTTCCATCATACAAAAGCGATCGTCTCTCCATGTATGCAAAATCGTTTTCTTCTTCTATTTTCGTATTACTTACGGCCTTGACTTCAAACCGGCGCTGGATCGTATGGTAGGAGGCAGGGATATGATGAGTTGTTCACGGTCATTCGTTTGGAAGTTATTTGTCTCTTGATGTTTCTGATATTACCATTTCTTCTTTGTGTAGATGAAGGACATGATATCGATTTTTGAGATTAAGTCATTTTGTCTTCATGAATCGATTTTTTCTTATGTATTAAATTCGAAAATTTTAAATTCTTCCATTCAAGTTTACTGCTTCTATTGCCACTTTTATCTTTCATGCATACAGTATCAGTTTGAATTGGCGGAGTCGAATATTAGGACATTGCAATATTAACTGCTTCAAATGGTCGACTAATCTCGTAGAAAGTACATAATGCAACAACTTCCACCCATTCCACCCAAACCTATCATCTCTATCATATAACAATACATATTGGTAAGCAAAATAATGAAGCACTTATAAGATGCCAGTTTGCTAGCTAGCCAACCAATCTATAAACTTGGTTAAAGCCTTGGATCGATCCGAAACTTGGTTCTTGACCTCCGGCTTGAGTTCCGAATATGTCTTGCCTTCATATTCGAAAATGAAATCATATGCTTTTTCGATTAATGTTAGTAAACCCAGGCATCAAAAATTGTAGGAACTAACTAACCGAACCCATATTCCCCCCTCTGAGGAACGATCTGACCTTCATTCCGTCCTTGGAAAAGGAACACCTCCGGCTCACCGCTATTACTACTGGTATCATTGCCGCTGTCGCTGTTGCTGTCACTATCCTCCTGAGCCGGACGAGGACCCCAGGAGAATGCAAACGTGCACACTGCAGCGGCGGATTTGTCTTCGTGGCCGGCTAGGATGCGATTGAGACCGGAGAGTCCGAGGGAGTGGTAGAACCATTTTCTGTTTCACCAGGATATCAGGGTTGCACAATTGGGAGAACGGAAGGATGGGAAATATACATATAAGGACCAGGCAACCCGTTGAGGGCATGGAATATAACTGCACTATCCTCAATCAAAACAGGACCATTGACCTGTGCCGATTCATCAGTACGTTAATACATGAAATCGGGACTGAGAGTATTAGGACATACAGCCAAAGCAGCCTGGCGACATTTCTCCCTGGCCACCTCTTCAATGGACCCTTGCAATTCTGGCAGATCAATACTTCTGATATTGACCGTGATTCCATAGTCCTTGCTGATGGAGGTGACTTCGCGGATCTTGTCGGCGTTGGAGGTTACGAAGGTCAGGGTTGAGAGTTTGAGTTTGTTGCTTGCGATACTGGGGGATGGAGGCGGAAGGAGGAGAGGCATAGTCAGATGGTAATGTGTTTGGTTAAGTTGATGTGTATAGATAGAAAGAGTCGGGAAGTCTCTTGAGTTTGAAAGTTGAAATTGTTGCTCGAATTGGTAATGTATTGCGGTTGAGGCCAATGTTAAAGAACATCACAATCAGTCGAGGGGATCTCCACGACTTTATATTTGATTTCTCAAGTCTGTCTTGCCCATGAGGTTGATTTTAATATCTTCTTTACTCCCCGTCACTCTGGCACGGCACTGAGCCTCCATAATCAACCTACTAACTATGGATCGCCAAGTTAGGGTTTCTGCAGACATAGCCTGACCCACCCTCCTCACTAACGAACACCTTATCAGGCACTGTATAAATCACATGCATAAATATCTTCTCGAACAATTCGTGAATCATTCGATAGAAGTTCTAGTGCGCTTGAGGCAGAACTCAAAGTGGGTGCGTGCATGCAACTCGTGTGGCACTGCGCCCCATTTTGAGATACAGCCTTGAGGCCTTCACTGCGGCCGCGGCTGAGTGCGATACAACATACCATCATCATTTGTTAACTATTGGACCGTCTGGCCCGCAAATGAGCGCGTCAGCGGTTATACTCGGTTTTGTGTTTACTAAATTGGCATCTACATCGATAATACCAAACTCTAGGTCACTTCTACCTCTTTGTTCGCTTAATGGTATCAGTAGGCATCCTGTACAACCATAAGTCAAGTAAGGTGAAGACTGGCCAGAATCAGGCATACTTCACCTATGATTTGAGAAACGAGAATTTTACCAGAATGCTACGAAGACGAGAGTCAAGTCCCAGATCTGTATTGAGAGAAGCCTCCCCACCCTTTTCAATCCGTCTTCGTCTTTCTTTCTACTGTCGACACAACACCTGGTGACGCAGAGTGTTGAGTTTATGACTTTGAGGAGTGCTTCTAGCACACATACGAAGGCACATGGACCGATCGAGTGGTAGTGGGAGATCCTCGCCGTATCAAACACGGATAGGGAAATCAGTGCACCAAGAAGTAGTCCAATGTGTGCAGTACCGAGAGACCGGGCCAAATAACCCGCGATACCAATATCCGAAGCGGGATGAATGTAGATGCAGATTTGTGCGAATGCTGCCGTAGAGCACCCTGTGAAGATCGAAGTATGGTGTAGGGATTGTGAGATTCTCTTCAAATTGCGCCGCCAGGAAATGAATCCAATGATCCACAGAACGACTGTGCCGCGGAGCAAGACGATGGGTAAAAGACCCGCGATTAGATATTGGAGGGTGACATGTTCAGCGTCCTCGAATACCCGGGACATGAAGTCGTGGTAGGTTATAAGGACAGCCCAGGCAAGGGGGATGACTGATAGGCTCCACCCAGCTTGAATAATATGGTAACCCGGTGCTTTGCTAAGTGATGTACTCGAAGGGTTTCCTTCCTCGAGCAGGCGTCAGTTCTGACTGCATAAATGCTCTCGAGGTGAGAGATGAGGGATGAATGAGAGTGTGAGTGAGTGAGTGAGAAAGAGGAAAGGAAGCAGGTAACCAGCTCCTTCCTCCAGAGGCAAGAGTTACCCAAAGCGGTTAGGGCCAGGTACCATCTTATCTTATCGCTTATCGATAAGCAGACATACTTTTGTCGCCCAACAACTTTCATCATTCAACTCTCTCTTTTTCTCGAGGATATCCTTTGGGCTTACGTTCTAGCAAGCGACCATCTACTCGTGTATTGATTCACTCACAATGGAAGATAAATCTGTAGCAGAATCGCTCATTCCTCGGTTCCAGATTGAGAAACTGCTCAATCAAGGTGAGCCTACGTAGTCTCACCCACATGCTGTCTCAATTTACTTTCACATCATTCTTCGTGTGCCTTCACTAACGCCATGCAAAGATCAGAGTGACCGTCGAATTTCACTGCTCGGCCACATCGACGGCAAGCAAGGCATCCTCATTGCCGAACGTGCAGCGTTTGCAACAGAGTCTCTTGAAGTCCTGAAAGCATTTCATTCGAGCATATCTCAAGTGCGCAACCTAGGCGATAATGACATCTACAAATGGTATATGGCAAACTCGTCACCGCCATCCACTAGCGACGCAAACAGTCCACCGGATCTCAAAATAAACCTCATTTGGCCATGCACAGCTCAACATATCAGAAAGTATTCTGCTCAGACTGTGCGCATGGTTACGGAGACTCCTCAAATCTACAAAGACTATATCCGCCCATATATGCAGCAGAAGCGCGAGGAAGGAAGACTAAACTGGGTGTTCAACATTCTCGAGGGTCGCACAGAGCAAGAAGATGTCATTCTTCGAGACAAGGGTACCAATCCTGATGAAGATGGATTCTTGATGCTGCCCGATCTCAATTGGGATCGAAAGACAATCAGCTCAATGCACCTACTTGCACTGGTTGAACGTCGAGATATATGGTCACTACGCGACCTGAAGCGAAAACACATTCCTTGGCTCAAGTATTTGCGACAAAGAATCATGGACGCTACCGTCAAGACGTATGCAGGTCAAATTGAGGCAGATCAGTTGAAGATGTACGTTCATTATCAGCCGACATACTATCATTTCCATGTACATATTGTCAATGTTATGCTGGAGGCGGGCTCGACACAAGCTGTCGGAAAGGCATTCGGCTTGGAGAATATCATCGGGCAGCTTGAAGCCATTGCTGGAGATGATGAAGCCGGTATGGCTGATGCGAGTTTGTCGTATTTCTTGGGGGAAGCGAGTGAGCTGTGGAGCACAGTCTATGAGCCACTGAAGAAAGGCGACATGCTAAAGATTGAGCAGAAGTTACACAAATAAAGTTAGAATATTAGAATTCCTTTCTTAAATACTTAGAATCAAGATCATCTAGAATAAAAACAAAGAGTATCGACGATGCTTCTTACCTTATAATTCGCGGGGTTGGCCGCTGTAAATAGGCGGCTAAACAAGCACGGCTTCCCCGCATCTTATCGTTTATCGTTTTCAGTAACCATTCTTCTACGAAACTCATCGACAACATCCGTTACCAAGAAGAAAACAAAATGGCAGAAAATCCAGATGTCCCCAACGATAAAAAGGCCTTTGTGCCTCTAGGTAAGTCAGACATTCAACATACAATATCATCAACTAAAGAGACAACTTTGAAAACAACAGAAAACAACCCGGAAGTGATGTCACATCTCGTCCATCAACTCGGTCTCCCAGCATCCTTCGGATTCAGCGATGTCTACTCCATCGACGAACCCGATCTCCTCGCCTTCGTCCCTCGCCCCGCCCACGCTCTACTCCTCGTCTTCCCCGTCTCCAAAGCATACGAAGCCTCGCGCATCGCTGAAGACACGCCCTTACCGGAGTACGACGGAACAGGACCCGATGAGCCTGTAATCTGGTTCAAACAAACCATCCGCAACGCATGCGGCCTCATCGGCTTATTACATGCCGTTAGCAATGGCGAGGTTCGGAAAAGTGTCCTGCCCGGTTCAGATCTGGAAAATCTGCTGCAAGAAGCTGAACCTTTGAAACCGCTCCAACGAGCAGATTTGTTGTATGAAAGTAAAGCTCTGGAGGCTGCGCATGCCGATGCCGCGAAACTAGGCGATACCACTGCACCAGATGCCGAAGATCAAGTCGATTTGCATTTTGTCGCCTTCGTGAAGGGCAAGGATGGGAACTTGTGGGAATTGGATGGACGTCGAAAGGGACCTTTACAGAGAGGAAAGTTGGGGCCCGAGGAGGATGTTCTTAGTGAGACTGCATTGGAATTGGGACCAAGACAATTTCTGAAGAAAGAGACGGAAGGTGGCCATGGGGATTTGAGGTTCAGTTTGGTCAGTCTGGGGCCGGTCTTTGATTGATCTCCATTGCTTTCTCTATGATATAAATCATCATCTGCTCGGCGGGCGTTGGGAGGTGCTTTCATTTGAGATTGTATAGCTAGTTTTGCTACATATTGCATCAAGGTTGATACCACCATTGATCAGCATTGAATTTGAGGACATCGTTTCCACAAGCACACCATCCGGCCGTCAGATTTCTAGCAAAAACTTCCAGAGCGGTGTATTGTTTGTTATTTCTTGGGGTATCTCGTACCTCCTTCTCTTCGACGCGAAAAAACAATATTTCCAACATTTCTTTGAGGTTCGGTTTCCTCGAATGCTCATCAGGTACAGCGGCAATAACCCGCTTGAGAGGTTCTCCTTTGTGTGCCTTTTCTGGATTCTTCTTGGGTCTTCCCAGAAACAGTACTTCATATGGCTTCCGCCATAGTCCTCCCAACGGCGAGACCAGCTCGCCATTCTCAGTAGTTTTGATCCAAACCCAAATTTCGCTGACCCCAAGACCTGTACTCGAAAAAGCATCATACGCAGCTTGACGCGATTTCGCATTGTTGGTAGTCCATATACCTACTATTGCGCTTTCATCTCCGAATCTGAGATGCGATAGGATAGTTTGCTGCATTGTTGCTACCAATGAGTCCATCTCTAGGTAGCCATGGGTAAGATACTGTGATGACCGACGTACAGATCGATTAGGCCATGGAGGGTCGAAGAGGATGATATTGAACTTTTCAGTTGACGGTAATCCCGAAATGGGAGAAACATTGGATTCTGAATATGATTTGCTGGCTGTTAGGTTGCCTATAATAAAAGATGATCCTGGAGGGATAGCGTATCTCGTCGTAGTACCTGTAGTAGGCTCATTGACTTGCAGCGTAGCTGCTTCCAGGGTGGAAGGATTCTTGACCCAAATGCCATGAAGATCCGCCAGACCCGTGAAATCATTAACGGATGACGGTGAGAGTATCAATGGAGGTTCTTTCATCACACTGTATGCATAGCCAGCTGACAGATCTGCTTTTCTTTTCTTCCTTGCTGGCTCGACTATGGCGTCCTGTTCGCCTACTATCCTACCATCAATAGCATCACTACTGATTCCTCTAGGTCCACACCATTTCAGTTCTCCTAGCCCTTGTCGTATCTCATCTATACCATTTTCAACAAAGGATGAAATGCTCCCATGAAACAAGATCTCCGATTCCGGGATTCGGGAAAACAGTCGAGCACGAGCAGCATCACTCTTCGGCTCTGGTGGTGATGGGTACGGATGCTCTAGGGGCTTTGAAGAGAATATTCGTTTGTATCGGTTATTTGATGGTGTTGATTTTAAAGCATTGTGCTCGGCATCGTAAACTGAGGAGGAAGTGGGAAATGCGATCTGAGCTATTTCGATTGAGGATGGAATGTCGATTAAAAAGACTAATTGCTGGGAATTCTGGTAGATGATTGACGATCTACCCTTCATCGCTTGGTTCTCCTCTCCATACAGGTATAATAATATTGCTGAAGTAGCTTTGCTTCTCAATCAGTACATTGTGCTGGAAAAGGTGCAGGGTATGAAAAGTCCAAGTCGGTTGAAGTGAGATCTATCCGCTACCCTAACCCTGATTGATATTCATGCCTTATTTTCAGGAACTACGTATTGGCTTKAGAAGTATACTCTCATACTTATAGATCCGAACTAAAATCAAAAGCGACAGCGAAGATTAATTACTCTATTGAGCATATATTTGATCGACATAACTCTATATTGACCTCAAAAGTGAGCCCAGTGTAAGTACAGAACATCGATTCTAGACGATGAACCATATTCTCAACATTCAGATAGCCTGTCCAAGAGGCAGACACAGACTCTCCTGAACCATGCGCACAGTTGAGATACGCTTGTTTAAAATGATAAACAGAATTGAAGGCCATCACACATAGCTGTGTGTCTTGGTTTGTACCAGCCTCGAAGGAGTGGAGAAAGAAGCAGGCTCTATATGTCACGCTTTTCCGGACATAATAGATAGACTTGCTCCTCAGGGGCGCCGAACGTAGAACGCGCCTGATACATCTCAGACGTAGGCCAGCATCAATCAACCTTCATACTAACGATCGAAAGCTGGGGAATTCTGGCGTGAGCATTTATTGATAGGAGGCGCATGTGTTGATGACTTGGATCAGGGGTAAATGATGATCAACAATCAAGATGTGGTCTGGCATTCTCAGTTTTCACCAAGCTTGCAGAGGCTAAACCCTCAAAATGACCTTAAAGTATTGACCGACGCGATTTCAGGATTGATCCAACGTCGAGGCAAATTGAACGGATGCAACAAGTCATTAGAGTCCCGCAAGATTGGTTTGCAGAACCTCCAATTGACTTAGACTTTCGTAGTCTTTTCCGGGGTTTGGGATTCTCCATGCATCTGTAAAGAATTAATATATGCAAGGCTAGGAAGAATAGTCAAATCCATACTGCTTCCGCGAGTTTTATCCACTCATCCACCCCTTTCACGAACGTATCATCGGCAGCAGGCGGGATCTCGTGACCCCAAACGACAAAATTGTCAAATGTAGCCTGGGATTCGAGAATTTTGACGGGTTCTTCGAGCAGCTCATTCTCTATGTTGCGATTTCCGTTACCTGGAACGAGACGGTCCGTTGGTGATGCGACTACTCCTATATTCAGGCAATAATTTGTTAGTTTCAGTCGTTTATAGGACGTCTAGATCCTGGCCCACCTTCATAGCCCTCCGGCAGCTGGACGAGCCTGCCTTGCAACTTGCGGCCACGAAAGTAAGAGGTTTGTTTGTCTTCTATATAAGACTATCAGCACTGATCACGAACCCTAAAATAGGAGTATAGTATACCCTTCTCATCCTTAACGATGTGCCAATGCCGTTTAGTAGCGTCAATGGGCCCGTCGTAGTGAATTCGACATGGGAGTATATTGGGCGTACAGTGCCCTGTCAGTGTCTCGTTGGAATTGGAGGATTTCGGGGCCGAGCGAAGTGCAAGCATCATTGTATTTTCGGTGGAAAATTAGGTCTGTAAAGTTCAGAGACTTGAGCAGAAGGCGTAGAATGATTAAGTCCATCTCGATGAACGCGGGACGCGACGCGTCCTGTCCCCTTCTTTTGATGCCTGAGGCCGCAATCATACATTGAAATTATCGATAAGAAAGTTAACGAATGAATAGGCTTCTACCAAATCTCACTTAAGACCATAATTTATTTTTGGAAAATTGACGAATAATGAGTCTACATCTGTAAAAATCAGCGATTTGAGCGGAAGCATCAAGGTTGGCAAATATGCTAATTTCATCATGTTTGATCGAGATATTGTTGGAGAGAATGGGGAGGCGGGTTGGTCTGGGATGCTGAAAGTGAAGGCATCTAGCTGCATGCTCTCCTAGCCCAATTTGTGCCTCACAATCCCAATGTCAAACAACTCCTTTGGGGCATGCAATGACCATTCAAACGATAGGTACAACGCGAGACAATTATAATGATAACAGTTCAATCTGAAATAGCCATGACTAACCAAATGACCTTGAAGCACGCTATGCATTTAAACAATCAAAGATGGTATCGCTGATAAATGTGAATCAAGTCAAGCTGCAAAAACCGATAAAGGATATCAATCACCTCTTGCGGGTCTTCTTTCTGGGCTTCCTTTTCTTCTTCGCTTGAGCACCTTCTTCTCCCTCGGCAACAACAGTTGTTACACGTACTGGCCACTTCTTCGCATGCTCTTTCTCAATTCCTTCCTTGTCTCTTCGAAAAAGAAGCATTGTAGCTCTTGCATCTTCCACACTGGAATGAGCTCCGTCCTGAATCTTGAGTCCGAGAAACTCAGATGCGAGCAGTTTCAGTCGTGGCGACCCTCCGCCCGCAATTTTACGATATGGAGGGTACTTGCTTGTGTCACGAATATCACGCTTCGGATGACTCAACATCAAAGCTTCCAAGTCGTTGCGAACTGCATGGCCGACTAGTATTGTGTCCTCTAATATCTGCGCAACGTCCTTTTGGACATCTTCGAGAGAGCGGGCTTCGATCATATGTTTCGGTTCTATGCCACTGACATGTGTCCTCCAGTCGGTCACTTTCTCTTTCGGTCGTACAAAGGAGTCGTAGACTTGGTCGCCGTTCCAATTCACAATACTAACTCGAGCGAGGGCAGATTCGTTGTCCGGGTCAGGGCCAACTCCGACCATTTCACAGTCGATTGCGACGTATTTTCCTATTTCGGCTCTGTATCAAGTCGTTAAAACAGTAACAAACACTAGAAAAGTCAACGATGGTTTACTCACGTCTCGTTGAGTCCTTCATTTACTTTCCCATCACGAGGTCCTTTCTTTTCTACCACTTTGGCAGCTGGTATTGCGGTAGCTCCCAAGGATCGACGTCGCTCTCGTCCCGGCGCTTTGACATCGACTGTGTCGGTCATGCTTTTCACTCTCGAGAATTTTCTTGGTCTGTCCACTTTCTTCTCAATTACCGCTTCAACTCTTTTCCGCTTTAAGCCATTTTGCGGCGGCCGTGTATCTTTCTTTTCTATGGAGGTCGTGCTTCCCTTGAGAGTAAGTTGAAGTTTCTTCCAATTGGAAGAAAGACTCTTGGGTTCCATTATAATCAATTGTCGTATGCTCGTAGTGCCATCATGAATTGACATCAAAGGCCGACCGACCAACATAGAACGAAATTCGGCGGAGATGAAACTTTTCGCGAGTGGTTGATAAGAGATGCAAACTATGCAAACACGGTCTTATCTCAGCTGAGAATATTAACCCTAATTCGGACTGCTCAGTTAACCAGAATAGAGAATTGGACGCACTGATGTAATTTTCATGTATAGTTATTAGGCTCAAGCTCTTATATTTTATCTATATCAAGGTTTTCGATTGGCACCAGTCGACGGTCAATCGGATCAAATATCTTGATTTGAATGCGGACCTATGAATGGTCAAGTATGAGAGAAAATGTCCCAAGCATCTTTTATATACAGCATGCAACCAACGCCTAGATCGAATGACAAATTATGTGGAGCGCAAAACAGAAGAGAAAGCACATGACGTTTTCACAGCCCAGGAATTTGGAAGTCTTTGTAAGCCCATTTCTCGGTGACCTTCTTCTTGGGTTTCTTAGACTGCGTAATAGGCTTACGAGACTCAAGCTTTCCCTGTACGATAAGGGTTCTGAACCGATCATCCAGTAGATTTCCCTCTGGTTTCAAAAGTCGCAATGACTCTTGAAGTTCATCGGGAAGCACCAATTCAAGTGGCTTCTCTGGGACACTATGGAAAGAATCAGCTTCTGCTGGTATCACGAGGATTATCTTGAACTTACGGGTTTTTACCCAATGGCCTCTTGCGGAGAACGGTATCATCACCCTCGTCAGAAGAACTTAGGTCTTGCTGCAATTGTTTGCGAAGTGCCTCTTCATCTTCCAAGCTTTCGCTGATGCTCTCAATATTCTTCGCCTGCTCCTCTCGTTGTTTCATCCTTGCCTCCCACTTAGCTTTTCTCTCTGCTTCCTTCCGGCGTTTGATTTTGTTTCTTTGAGCCTGCGTCTTCCGCTCAGGTCTCTTTTTATTCAACCACTCTGGCTTCTCATATTCACTTTCGAAACCTTCCCAAGCACTTTCATCGTCTGACCTAATTTCGCCGTCGTCATTCTGAGCTTCTTCGATCAAGCGTAGTCGTTCAGCTTCCTTCTTTGCCTCCTCAATTCGCTTCTTTTCGGCCTCAATTTCTTTGTTTCCCTCCTTGACAAGAAGGTTGTCCCATTCCTCAAAGGATGGATTGTAGCTGACACCACCAGTAGGTGCCTTAACTGCTGGGACTGGCTTCCCGTTTGCCGCAAGAGAAATTGGCGCCTCCTTCAAGGTTACAGGAGCAACCTTGTCTTTCTTCTTTGGCACATACTCGAGTTCTTTCTCCTGAGAGGTGGCAATTTCCACTGAATCTGCCCAAGGATCGTAGTTCACACCGTCTTCTGACTTAGCGGCGGGKTTGTTCTCCTGGGCAACTCGCTTCAGCCTGGTCCACTCTTTATTGGTGATCCAATCGCTCTTCTGCTTCTTCGTCTTTGGCTCAATTATACCATCTGTGACTCTAGAGTTTGGTCGCTTGCGACTATCTACCGCTGGGATTGCCGATCGCTGAGCGAGGATTTCGTCTGACTTGAGAGGTTTGCGTCCCTTTCTATGTGCTTTTGCCAACTCTTGGTCTCCTGTTGTGTCGAGGGTGAAAAGTTCATCCGATGGTTTCTCTGCTACGACACCACTGCTTTTTGTGAGTTTTGCACAAGAGAAAAATCGCTGGCTGTAGAACGTACCCTTTGATTTCTTCCTCACGAACTACTCGAAGACCTTCCTGAACTTCGGTAACGTCGACATTCTTGCGCCAGGCCTTCTTGCCTTTTCTGGAAGGCTGTTTGAACTGCTGGGGAGCCTCCACAGCCTTTGAATTGGTAGGGGCCATGTTGCTTCTTCGTATTTGTTGTTAACAATCGTTATCAGTTGCTGAAGATGAAATTATTTTTTTTTATCGATAATCCGCCAAGTGCCAAGCTAGCGCGGGGATACTAACACTATTCAGGACTAGCGTTATAAGCGTCTAGTCGCGGCGGCTAAGCCCAGCGGCGGCTGTTTTCTACTTGAGTCAAGCTTGGCGGAAACAACTTCGACTCAGCATCAAACTCACGTCCAGCCTCGAGTGTTGACCACTGCTGTCCCTGTTTTCGCTCAACAGGCCTTGTTAATATTCCCTTTACGATACTAGACAAGATTGCCTAGAGAAACTGAAAATTTAAGAGCGGCGCGATGCCTGTTGTCAAGGGCGGCGTTTGGTCAGTTATCCCGAAAATGTCTTTAACGATTCACTAACCTCTTCACAGGACCAACATAGAGGATGAAGTTCTTCGTGCAGCAGTAAGCAGCTCAAACTCATGACAGGCGGATCTCACATATACTGACGTTTTCAGGTATCGAAGTACGGACTCAATCAATGGGCGCGTGTCTCGTCGCTGCTTGCGCGAAAAACTCCGAAACAATGTAAAGCGAGATGGGTGGAGTGGCTAGATCCCGGTATTCGCAAGATCGAATGGTCGAGAGAGGAAGATGAAAAGTTGTTGCACTTGGCGAAATTGATGCCAACGCAGTGGCGCACTATCGCACCGATCGTGGGAAGAACGGCAACACAATGCTTGGAGAGATACCAGAAGCTTCTTGATGAAGCCGAGGCGCGTGAAAATGATGAGTTAGGCCTAGGTGGTCCTGGAGGGGAGGCACAGGCTCCGAGCGCAGATGATGTTAGACGCTTAAGGTATGTATACTCCTATGGATTGTTCCCTATGCTGTTGCTGATGATCATAGACCCGGCGAACTTGATCCCGATCCTGAATCGAAACCCGCTCGTCCCGATACCATCGACCTTGATGAAGATGAAAAAGAGATGTTGAGTGAAGCCCGTGCCCGTCTGGCCAACACTCAGGGTAAAAAGGCGAAGCGCAAGGCTCGAGAGCGCCAGCTTGAAGAATCGCGACGACTAGCCGTTTTACAAAAACGCCGCGAACTCAAGAACTCGGGCATAAACATCAAGGTTGTTACTACAAAAAAGGGTCAGATGGATTACAATGCCGATATCCCCTTCGAGAAAGCACCGGCTCCAGGTTTCTATGACACCATTGAAGAACAAGATCGAAATGAACGACAGCGGGAACTGTTTGATCCTCGGAAGCAACAATTGGCAAACAAGCGCAAAGGCGACCAGGATGAAGATGGTGAGCGCAAGAAGAGGAAAAATGAGAAGCAGTCAACATCGGCCGCGGCGGCGCAAGCTGGTCGTATGCAAAAGATTCGGGAAGCCGAGCAACTTAGCAAGCGTCGCGCTCTCAATCTACCCGCCCCTCAAGTGAGTGAGGGCGAGTTGGAAGATATTATCAAAATGGGCATGGCCGGAGACAGGGCGGCCAAGTTGGCTGGTGAAGAAGAAGGCACCAGGGGCTTAATTGGAAATTATGCCGCCATGACTGGAGCCACACCAATCCGGACTCCTCGGGCACCTCCTCAAGAGGATCATATCGCAAATGAGATTCGCAACATAAGAGCACTTACTGAAACCCAGTCGTCTCTATTGGGCGGTGAAAACACCCCGCTTCATGAGGGAGGGGCTTCTACTGGCTTTGATGGCATCGCTCCTCGTCGACAGGAAATTGTCACGCCAAACCCTATGGCTACGCCGTTCCGGCAAGGCGTCAATGGAGTTGGTGCCACGCCCATGCGAGGTGGAGTTGGCCCTGGAGCGACGCCTTTGCGCACGCCAAGAGACCAGTTCGCACTCAATAATGATGATGGAACCCAGATTATCGGCAGTACACCCAGAGAAGTAAAGATGCGCGATAACTTCATGCGGCAACAGCTTCGTGGAAAGCTTGCATCTCTTCCAAGACCGAAAGAAACGGAATGGGAACTTGAAGAGCTTCCTTCAGAGTCTCAGGAATCAACAGCTGAAGGCTACGAGGCAGAAGAGGATTCTGCAGTGCGCGACCAGCGGGAAGCAGAGATCCGCAAAAAAGCTGCTGATGCAGAGTTCAGACGGCAGACACAGGTTTATCAACGATCTTTGCCACGGCCTAGCGTGATTGATGTTACTGCGCTTCTGGAACGTGTCTCACATATTACCGACCCTATAGAGAGTCTGATTGCCAAGGAGGCCGCAAAGCTCATTGTTACTGATGCAAAGAAACACCCACTTCCTGGTAGTAAGATCAATGGCAAGCCGCTGAATCTTGACAAGATTGACGACAAGTGGCTCGAAGCCGCASGAGCCGAGATTGCAAACTCTGTGTCTTCTGAGGACATTAAATCACAGTGGCAAGCCGATTTTGACGCGACCTGGAGCTCAACACATGAGACTTCACTTCCTGGGCTCGCCATCTATGACGATGACGAAGATGCTTTACGACAAGAACAGAACATGATCAATGCATTCGATAATGTTCAGAACACGCTGGTGGCAACTGCGGAGCAGGACAACAAAATAGAGAAGAAGCTTTCATTGCATTTCGGTGGATACCAAGCACGTGCGAAGACTCTGCGAAACAAAATTGTGGAAGCGACTTCAGCACTTGAAAAAGCCAAATTCGACCTCGACACATTCCGCACATTACAGGTCGGAGAAGATGCAGCACTCAGCAGCCGTCTCGAGCAGTTGCGTGATGAAGTCACATTGGTGGTTCGTCGGGAACGTGAGGCCCAGGATCTGTATAAATCCAGGAAAGAAGAACTTGATGGACTGCTAGAGGGTACTGTGAATGGATGGCATTGAGGTTTCATTTGGAGTTCATGATCAAAAGGTTATTTGATAATTCATTTTGTATATTATCTAGTGCTATTGCTCTCCTATGGCGTCTATTCAACCGCCTGAGGGCAGATTGTTATATGCAACAATTTTCCTGATAAGAGTCTCACATATAACCGTAAGTACCATGGCATACACATCTCTCCGAATATTCTAAGATACCGTTGTTTCAATTCCATATGAGTAGTATTGAAAATTGATGTCAATGGTGACTGAATGCGGCTTGCGATCAAATATGCCGCCTTATTCATAAGGCATCCACGGGACGATATCTTTCGCCTTCCTTCCCGCAAAGCCTCATACTCATCCAACGACATATTGTCAACCCATCGAAAAACGCAGATCGCAAATATCTTTCCATCAAATCGATCGCATAATCCTTGATAGATATTATCTACAGCATTCGAAAAGGCATTTTGGAGCCAAAATGGGGGGACGCGACGACGCTGGAACACCCGATCCAGCGGAGAAAGGGTTTGCCACTCTTGCGACACTCAGGTATGGCAAATTAATTCCGAATTACCATTCAATATATATGAAATGTGTAATTTATACGGTCGCATATACTTACTAAGTCTATAGGATCGGTGTGAAGGCTATGGTCGAGAAGGTAAGACTGTTCAGATGCATCACCATCGTCACGTGATAATATCGAAATTTTATACATGTGCTGATATGCGCGATGCAGGAAGGTAGTCATCGAAAAGCCGAGATTTTGTCTATGAGACAGAGGAAGGACGCTCTTCACGTCTAGTGAGTCTACTTTCAGGGGACTGGATTGGGAAGTAACAGTTGCTGACATCCTATAGTGTACACTATGTCGACTTTAACAAGCGTCTAGATGGTGAGCTTAAATTTACACTGGCTTCGGCAAAAGCTGACTATTTTGCTCAGAATGGATTCCGGCTACGCGTATTGATCTGTCGCAAGAGGTAGAGTGGCCTGCGCCAGAGAAGCCCGAAAAGAAAAAGGCACCCAGCAAAAGCGCAAGTCAGAAACGCGCACGAGCTGATAGTCGCGATGTTTCCTCGACTCCAGACCTACTTACTGGCAAGAATGTAAACATCAGCAAGGCCATCCGCGCTTCAAAGGCTGGCGGCAAAGAGAATCAAGAAACGCCATTCAACCTATCACTCACAGGCTCCGAAGCAGTCTCTACAGATGGCACGCCCAAAGGGGACTCTGAAGATGTCGACATGGTCGATGCCGTCGACACGAAACTCGAACCCCAAGAAAAAATGCTAGGCGATATGACCCGTGAAGAAGAAATCGAGAAACTCCGCACAAGTGGAAGTATGACTCAAAACCCGACGGAGATTCATCGTGTTCGAAATCTGACTCGCCTCCAAATGGGCAAACACGAGATGGAGCCATGGTATTTCTCGCCGTATCCGGAATCGTTTCAAGACGCGGATATTGTGTATATTGATGAGTTTTGCTTGAGCTACTTTGACAATAAACGGGCATTCGAACGGCATAGATCAAAATGCACCCTTGTTCATCCACCTGGAAACGAGATATATCGTGACGATAACATCTCCTTTTTTGAAGTCGATGGACGTCGGCAACGTACATGGTGCCGAAACCTCTGCTTGCTGAGCAAGCTCTTCCTGGACCACAAAACCCTTTACTACGATGTCGACCCCTTCTTGTTCTATTGCATGTGCACGCGTGACGAGACGGGCTGTCATCTAACTGGCTACTTTTCCAAAGAAAAGGATTGTGCCGAAGGTTACAATCTAGCATGTATTCTAACTTTACCGCAATACCAGCGTCGGGGTTTCGGTCGTCTTCTGATCCAGTTCAGCTACGAGCTCAGCAAGCGCGAGGGCAAGCTCGGCTCTCCCGAAAAACCGCTCAGTGATCTTGGTCTTTTGAGTTATCGTCAGTATTGGAGGGAGGTTCTAGTGGAGTTGTTGGTGGATCCGAACCGAGAGGCGATTAGCGAGTTCGATCTGGCGACTTTGACTTCGATGACAGAGAAGGACGTGCACGAGACGCTGCTTGTTCTTAATATGCTACGATACCATGTAAGTCCTAGCATAGCCAATTTTTCCCCTGCCTTTTTTACTAACTCTCAATTGCAGAAAGGAAACTGGATCATCGTCCTCCCTGATGCCATTGTCGAGCAACACAATAAAAGATTAGAGAAAGAGAAGATCAAGGGCATCAAGAGAATAGATCCCGCAAGATTACAATGGAAACCGCCCGTTTTCACTGCTTCCAGCCGGACCTGGAACTGGTAATTTTTCTTGGTCTTTGATAATTTCTTCTTATGATTATGGGTCGGCATGTTCTTTGGGTTTACGATCTCGGGAGTTAAAATGCGAAAAGTGCTGTATCTATCGTTTGTTGCAGGCAAACTGGTCAGTCTTGGGGAAATGGGTCAAGGTAGCCTTTTAATTCTTTTCGAGTCAAATGACTCTGGTACCATGTACAATTATATTATATTAACGTCGGGGACGATTCTAATGATGACGCTACATGTTTTACGTATCTATATCTTGAGCAAATTTGGAAAATCTTTAGGATAAGAAATCCATGACTCCATGTTTTCAACCAAGTCCCTGATTCATCCATTAAAGTCGATTGATCAGTGTCGAAATCACTGAAAACATGCATCGTTCCACTTAAGATACATAATATGAACAGAGCGTACAATATGCCTGTAGCACTGGAAGAGAAATGGCAAGGCATTATGAATATTGTATGCCGAGCCTTGGTACAAAAAGAAAACCACAGGCCAGGTATGATGAAAGAAGAAAGTTAAGACATGAAGGATAAGAGGTAATAAAATAGATAAGGGTGATGGGCTTATTTCCCAGTGAGGCCATTTCATTCCTTTCGAGCTATCTCCTCGTAAATGTTGTAGGGAAAAGGCCTCACTGCATGACTTAGCGCGTGAACATGTGATTTGAGGAGAAAAAATATGGGAGAAACACGGGCGGATCATCGAGCTTCAGAATTGAGCTTTTCGCGTCAAAGTTCAATAGACGGCAGCAATTGCACGACATACAAGACCAGTACAATATACACAAAGAAACACTTGTCTTGCTCAAGTAGAAGCAAGAGGTCGTGTGTCAATTCGATCCGAAAGGAGATTATTTGTATTTTAGACTTGGTATCTGTTTTCGTTGCCAATATGTGATGTTCACCAGTGTTGAGGAGTTCAAGCGTCGCATTTAGTTTTCGCCGCTTTTGATCGCGTGAGAAGACGAGCCCTGTCGTTTATTGTTACTTGAGCCACTGTATTTTATTCCCGGCTCTCTGGGTTTGGTGTTTTTGCGAGCACGGAACGTGGTATTTCCTTTCAGTCGTGAAGTAGCCAAAGAAAGCTTTTTCGACAAGGCCACTGAAGCCACGTTGTCGCATCCAGGAATATGGACGACGATGTTCCAGTTACCAGACACATCCTTCTTAGGAAGTTCCGGAGTATATGGCTCAACGCTGTGGACCTGCATGGGTCTGAGAACTTTGGGCCGAAGACGAGCTGGCGGAGGAAGCGCTGCATGCCACGCATTAGGCGGTGCCATGAGAGGTACACGAACAACAGGCAGAGAGCCTGCTTCCCTGTCTTCAAAAATCGCTTCTTCTTCCTCAACTTCCTTAGAAGTTACCGACTCGGCATCTCGGACATCAACTCCTCTAATTGGAGGAAATGAGACGGCTGCTGGGTGCAAATGCGACTGGACATCCAACGGTTCCTTGGTTGCAGACGCAACAGCCAGAATATGCTTCTTCTCTGGAGTCGTCTTGCCAAAGAGCCCATTTATACGATCTTGCCAAGAAGTTGCGCTCATAGAGGGCTGTAGTGGTCGCAACGGTGTCGCCGCCATTGAAGCGAATGTTGGTGGTTTCGAAGGTGGCTGACTAATCTTGGGTGGTAAGCGAACTATTGGTTTGGGGATCGGTAAATTGACCAGAGGTCGATGAGCATCACCGCTGTATGCAGGGTGGGTCGAATATGCCTCCGGGGGTGGTGGTGACGGACTTCGAGGACGTCCATCATCTACAGCCATGGAACCTCGATACGTATCCGTAGTAGTAGGGAAAAAGCGAGAGCCGCGATTGGGAACATTGCCAAATGGCCTAGATTGAGCTTCTGGGAACGGTAGACTGTCGATAGATGCGTCAAATCCATGTAGAGGCGGTAGCGGTGCCGTGGCATTATTCGATTTCACCACGTCAATCACTTCTCGTTGATTTACTTGATCTCCAGACCGCACCTGACGCCAAGTCTCAGAGAAAGTGACGTTGAGAGAGGCAGGAGGCTCATCGCGCATAGCTTCAATTTCTCGTTGAAATTTAGCATTTGCTTCGGCATCTTGCTTCGCGGCGACTGAATGAAAGTTACCCCAAGCTGATGTCGCTGTCTGAACATTCCGACGAGTATCAGCTTGCCAGGGGCTATGCTGGGAGTTGGGAGGGCCAATGGGTCGTGGTCTCACGATAGACTGGAAAGGCTCATATGGCGCATGAGCACTGTCGGACGGAGGGACGGAAGTCAACGACTGCTTCTGTTCTGCTCCAAGTCTCGCACCAACAAATGGTTGCGGACCAGTGGTCTTATCAATATTCGGCAACGAGCCAATAGGCGAAGGTTCAGTCAACCCAACAGGTCCACGGAGAGAGAGATCGTGTGAGAAAGCGGTCAAATTACGGTCAAAAGTACCGTTGCCGAGGGTTTTATCGCTGCTGAGAGGCTTCCACATATTCGAACTTGGGGAAGAATGAGTACTCAGCTTGGGTCCGGTTCCCCATGGAGAGTACGAAGAATTCTGACTGGCTCTCCATTGCGAATCTTTGTCATCCAATCCGGGTAGATCGACATTTTGATCTTTTGGCAATGATGCTTCGTCCTGCAAAACTCCGTTGGTCTTGACTGTATCATGCTTGACGTCGCGTGTCGGGGAAATGCTGCGTCGACTGACTGCTAGCGGCTTCTCCGTGGCTCGTTCATTGGCGGCAACTATTTTCTTTACGGACTCAGGGTGATGAACCCTCATCATTCCATATTGTTTTGGCTCTCCACTGGGTTCGGGAACTGGAGGCTTCGGTGGAGATTGTATGATGTGTTGTGCTCCGACCGTTGCAGGTTGATCCTTGGGAGATGGCTTGCTTGCTGCTGCCGTTATTTCGGGCTGCTCTTCGGCTTTCGCAGTCTCCTTTTCTTTATCTGGGGCGGGTCCTAAGGCTTCAAGCTTCAGGCGAATACGCTCTCGGCGTTCAGCTTCTTCTTTTTGTTCCTGCTCTAGTCTTCGCTGACGAGCTTCCAGGCGCTTTTCTTTCATAATACGTTGTTGCATAAGGATAACGTCTTCGGCAGAGACCTGGTCAGTATCCTGCTTGATTTCTTCTGAAGTCGCAGGCTGGCCATTGGGAGGTGCATAAGCTATGTTACTATTCGTTTTGGGTTGCCATGACTGGTTGGGAGGTGGTAGGTTTGCGGGTGGTTCAGATGGCATGAAATCTTTCGAATTGACTGTTTCGCTCGGTGAAATCGAGTGCTCGAACACACCGTTGACTTGAGAACCGCGTCTTCCTTCGTTAAATTTGCCTTGATTGTCTGGCCGCCCAATTGACATACGGCGTCCATAACTCCCACTACCACCGCTGACATTCGACGAAGTACGTCGACGACCCCAATGACCAGGCTCTTGGTGGCTCGACCTGTATGTCTGGAATGCAGCGGATGGCTCTGCTGGACCACCAGCCTCGTTGTGACCAGGCCTCTGTAATACCGTTGCGGGGCGCATATGACCATCACGGATGTTGCCTTTACGCGTATCTGGCACTGGCTCGTATCGACCAGACTGGGAGTTAAAAAGTTCTCGGGGAACATTTGATTGCCCCTCTCTCCAAGAGCGATTGAAGTCGTCGGCCGCTATCTCACGTGCAGGCACTGTGGACGGATTTTTGTCAGGAGCTGTTTGTTCCCTAGCTTGGAAACGAGTGATGTGGTGGCTTTGCACGGGTTGGACTGGGGGATTCACTGGAGAGATCCTTTCAACGGGGGGTAGAGCAGCCCAAGGGGACTTCATTGGTACCGGCGCAGGGGATTTTGTGGTCAAGATAGGCTTGTCGGATCCTGACCGTGAGGCAATAGCGGCCTTGGCCTGTTGTTGTTGTCTTTCCACATTCGCTCCCAGACGAAGAACCGTTGCGTTCGGTCCAACCGAGGTGGACGATTTGGAGAGTAAAATCTTCGTATTGTCCCGAGCCGGAGGTTGTGTCGGTATTGCAGCCTCTTTTGCCTCGTTGCGATCGCGAAGTTCCTCTGGTGGAGGCTGAGCATTTTCGTTATGTGTAAGTTTAATCTTCGTTCCATCGTTCCATTCGATAGTTTCAGGTGCCCAGTCATCCTCGTCGTCGTCAATATCTGCCCACTTGGATTCCGTTCCATTTCCATCTTCTTGAATTCGAGATGTCATATGAATGCCATACTGCTGCTTCAGTTCTTCGTCCGTGAGATGCTTCGTAGGCGGTGGTTGAGTGGCTGTACACAGAATTTAGCAGATTTCGCAAATGACAAACGTCCTACTTACGCCTGTTTTTGTTCCAAACCTGACTCGCATCCGGACCGCCTGAGGGACCTTTTGAGCCTGCGGCTGCATGTTTCGAGGACGATCCCAATCCACTCGTTGACTTCGCAACCAAACGCGGTCGTGTAGAAGGTTGTGGTGAAGCGCTTGACGGGGTTACCGATAGTGTCGCTAAAGTAGTGTCAGCATATTGCATCAAAGACTCTGCGTCCTAGGAGGACATACGCTTCTCGCCAAGCTTCGGAGTTGTCGAGGTTCCGGGCGCCTTGGGCACAGCGAATTTCGCAAACGACACGGGCTTGAAAGCAATCGGCTTCTTGATCGAACCGGTCCGAAGATGTTGCCGGCCATCATTGCGACTAGTATCTGTGTCCGATCCACCAAGGGAACCACCATCTTCACCACCATCCGACAAGGACGCTACCCCGTTTAACTCCAAAGCTCGCGTCGCCACAGTCGCTGACCCATTTCTACCAGTATCCTGTAAATTATGAGAACGCTTTCATCATCCCGTACAATCTCTCGTGCCTCACCTTGCTTCCTTCACCAGAAGAATTCTCGGCCTCGCTTGTATCCATGGTTTTTATGTCACGCTGGGTTTGTTCCGTATTGTCTGGTTTGCCTTGAAAGTTGAATTCGATTTTGGTAATCCTCCCCTCGCCCTCTTCAGCAGAGTACTTGTCGTTTTTGCTCGCAGGAACGTCGGAAGACGAAGGCTCGCCGCCCGACCGGGTTTGGTTTACCACATCGTGACTAGTCTGCTCTGCCATACCAATGTGCAATACTGGATTTTCGGCCATAAGTCAGTATCAAAGCAGATTGTTCCAAGACATAACAATAACATGCAAGAAAGGCATCATTCGGCGCGAGAGGAAAACACGAACCGTCAAGTAATGGAGGCTGCCACGGTGTTGTGATGAATAACTGAGCGGGTGCCCTGTCTGAGGTACACTGTTATCCTTCCAGTCACACGGGAACCACAAAATCAAAATCCAGGGACGATCTGGTCAGTAAAAATCAGGCACCACCAAATATTGCTGTCTCTTGGGTGATAGCCTGGAAGCTCGATCCCCGTGGTGCGATTCTGAGTTGTGTTTGAAGACAGATGATGTTAGTGAGGTATCCGGAAAGCAGCAGCATGCAATCGGGGTTGAAGCCAGGCTGATGTGGCCGGTTTGGGTTAGCGGCGACGACATGGCAAGTGCCCACTGGAGAGCAGCCTCAGGCTAACACGACAGGCCGCAAGGCTGAAAGGCGGTCGGCTCTGGCATAACAATTGAGAGAAAGACAACAAGTAATAAATATAGTCATTGCATTTTCTACTACGCTTTTTAAGAAATTGAATTCATCCTACAAGGTGGTGACCACACGAAAGAAGTCCTGACTGCTTCCGCCACATGTACTGCAAGGTACAACGAATCAAGGTCAAGAGTCTGTTCTGGTTGGTGTATGGTATAGGAGTTTTGAAGCACTTAAGTATAGAATAATAGAACACTTTATTGAGACACTAAGACAAATGAAATGAGGGAAAGTTTCATGCGTAACCGCTATCACTCTAGCTTACACGGGCAGAGGCACATCTTTCTGCAAGTCGATGTATTGACTTCTTGTTTCACGAATATATGTACAGCCTCCTCCGCACCTGCTATGCTCCTTTTTCAGGAGAATAGTTTAGTGAGGGTGGTTCTTGTGGTGGCCTGTTCGCGAATTCCGTCAGCACATTGCGCAAAAGCCAAGGAGATGAAGTAAACTTACGCAAGTGGAAGTAGTACTCCATGCTGTAGCCGACAACCAAAAGGGTTCCGATGACGTGCACGAGAGCTAAGTGAATATATTAGCGTATGCTGATACCCACAGATGACTGCCTTCGACTTACGCATGCCGGAAGCGTTCTTTCCGTTGAAATAGCGGGCTTGGTAGCGCTCAAGGAATCCGGAGGGCTTGGGGGTAGGAGCGGGACCACGGGGAAGACCAGCGTAGAAGCCGACTACACGCTCCATGCGTGCAGCATCCTGAGCGGCGCCAAGAGCCTGTACAATTGTCAATGATTGTCCGCATGTTATAATCGCGAAATCCGTGGCGAAAGCGTCAGAATGGTGGTGTTTTGGCACGGGGTTCGTAGTGGGTGATCAAGTATGATGGCCGAGGAGAAGTAGACGTAGAACGTATTTAAAACTCACATTAGGAGATGCAATCTAAAAATTCGCAATTAGCTATGTTCCAGTGGACTTTCGATGAAGACTGGCGGTTGATTTACCTTGGGAGGGATGAGGGTAGACAGAGCCCGGCGAGTGATGTAGCTCATTTTTGCGAGTCTAAACCAGTCAGTTATGTCGAATTGACCGTATACAATGGGTATATTGCGTCCAGTACGGTTGCGTACCTCGAATGTAGCGATAATCCTAGACTTGATGACGGTGAGAAGCGGTTGAGGAAGAAAGCGAAGTTCTACCCGACATCCCGGAGAGTTAGCGTTCCGATCATCACCAGCCACATTTATGTAAGCATCCATCATCAGCCACTTGCCGCTGCCGGGAAAGTCGAACATCAACTTCCCTATGAGAACTTCCTCCACACATTCATAGACCTCAGCGTGCCACTTTACCATTCACCATGTCGTTCATTAGAGCTCGCAGCATCGCTCAGCTCCGAGCTGTCCGAATTGCTCGCCCGGTCAATGCTCGTTTTTTCTCGACACCAACTGACGGTTCGGTGAAGGTCAGCCCTGCCGATGCCCCGACCACACCACCCAAGGATAGCTCCTTGATCAACAAAGAGGGTCCCGGAGAGGCAATGGCTCGCCATCAGCCTGATTACAATGCGACAATTGACCATGCTACTTCGTATGTGCTACCGAGCTTGTACAGGGAGGACCAGTGCTAATTGGGTTTCAGGACCTTCTCACCAGTTCCGAGGCGGGTCATGGATGGCAGTGAGCCAGGCGAAGCCGTAGCTGCCGCTGTTCTGTCCGGAGCACCAACCGATTTGCAAGCACGGACTGTCAGGTAAGTTCACCGAAGCATGGGTATGAAGCTGGCCGGGCGCTTACTTCAGTTCCTCAGAATCTACAAGCCCACGAAGCCCGCGACGCAGTCTGGTACTTGGCACAGCCATCATTGGCGAATGGATTGGGATGTTCTCAGCAAAGGTCACAGATGGGAGAACCCGCTCATGGGCTGGCAATCCTCTGGCGATTTTATGCAGGGCACTCACATTAACTTCAAATCTAAGGAGGACGCCATCTTGTTTGCGCAGAAGCAGGGATACGAATACTTTGTTCAGGAGCCCAATGAGCGCAAATTCGTTCCCAAGGCATACGCCAACAACTTCATGCACGAGCCCAAGAAGATCAAACACATCCGCACCAAATAGAAGTTTCTATTGTATTGTACATATCGAGCAGTTTCATTGAATTCAATTTCTTCTGTTTTATTAGAGAGCTACAGATCTATATCAATCGATACTATGTTCTTAAGTGGAATTTTTCTAAAGCTTCGATGGGCATTGCTCTCGCAGTCCCGGTGATCGCAGAAGTATCAGTCAAGATCTTGTTTAGATAATCCTTGGGGTTTATTAAACATTGAACTTGGCTACAAATGCCAATCGATTGATCCAACATGTCTATCTAAACCTGATATACGACCTTCAGGAGATCCATAAGAAAAAGAAATATAGAGAATACCAGTGCAGTATCTAATGCTCGAAGCTATATGAACACGCGATAATTTAATTGACTTAATCGCTCGCCACAAGGCTATATCTTCAGACGAAGCGGCCAGTGATGCGATGAGAAGGTCGATGATCTCCTGAGGAGTGTGCTACAAAGGCTGCTATCAATGCAACCCATTGCAATCATGCACAGCGCAATGGGTGCATGCCCGATGTATTTCGACATATATGCTATTGTAGATGGTTGAGTATTAGGATCTAGTGATTACCTAGCAGCTTGATGAGCGGCAGAGACATGATATTGGCTTTGCTGCAAATATGTACCTATGTACATATGTAAGCTTCAGCTCCAACACCAGACTTAAATATGTTCACGGGTATGGATATACGCCTTGTGGTCACTTTGATGCCTTCGATCTGGATATCGGAGATCACCGGTTGATTTCAATGTTTTGCATAGGGTCATGATCTACCTACCTAGATCTCGAGCGAGTCTAGATAGTGCTTGCTTGTACTTAATAGAAAACCATTCTTTTATGTGAAGGTCACTAATCGAAGACGTTCGACCGGTTTAATATCTAGCAGCCTAGATACATATTCATTGTTGAGCTCAATTTTCGATATCACCGCTCAATACCGAAGTACATTCTCGGGTAGGCTAGAAGACATATGCATATTGTTTCACCAAGCGAACGTGCTGTGCTGAAAAGTTTTGAACTCAGCAAGATTCAGATGTTGCACAGTGAACTGTTCTGGTCACAAACATAGTTGGAGAATACAAGGTACGACCCCGCCACGCCCGCCGATACCCGCCACTATCTAGGTATCGATCTCCGATAAGATCTTAAAAAAAAATTTGATGCGACAGAATCTCATTTTATTGGCCCCTCTATTTCACTTCTGGGCTACTTCATAAAAGATCTGCTTTGAGAAACTTGCTTGCATATTGATAACGCCATTGTCAAAACCAGATCACCATTCAATAACACCAAGATGGCCGAAGTTTCGCACGATACAGTGGCCGCCTTGCGCAAGACGTTGACCTCCGAAACAGAGCCCCTCGCTCGCAGATTCCGCGCTCTGTTCTCCCTGAAATTTGTCGCCTGCTTAGATCCTCCCACCGAGCAAAGCGTACCTGCCATCGAAGCCATAGCAGCGGCCTTCACATCTCCATCGGCACTATTGAAGCACGAATTGGCCTATTGCCTGGGACAATCCAAGAAGGCCGCTGCGGTTCCTCATCTGCTACATGTTCTCAAAGACAAGGAGGAAGATACCATGTGCCGACATGAAGCTGCAGAAGCATTAGGTGCGCTTGGGTTTGAGGATAGTCTGGCTTTGTTGAAAGAATTGAGGGATGATAAAAATGAACCGGACGTGGTAAGAGAGACGTGCGATATCGCGGTTGATAGGATCTTGTGGGAGATATCAGAAGAGAAGAAGATTGAGAATATTAGACCGAGGTATGTGCTGCAATTTTACGAAAATGGTAAAAGGGAAAATTGTTTAACATGAACATAGTGACTTTGCATCTATTGACCCTGCACCGCCGCTCCCGCAAGCTGCGAAAGACCCATCTATTCCCGAACTGGAGAACACGTTGCTAGACACCAATCTCCCTCTCTTCAAAAGATACCGTGCCATGTTCGCCCTGCGAGACCTTGCCTCACCACCGGACCTGCCCACTGCTGTTCCCGCCATCAATGCCCTGTCCAAAGGATTGAAAGATCCGTCGGCACTTTTCCGTCACGAAGTTGCGTTTGTGTTCGGCCAGTTATGCCATCCTGCCTCCATACCAAGCCTAACGGAAACATTGAGCGATTTGAATGAGATGGGCATGGTACGCCATGAGGCTGCCGAAGCCCTTGGAAGTCTCGGCGACGAAGAAGGTGTCGAAGAGACCTTGAAGAAATTTTTGAACGATCCAGAGCAGGTTGTGAGGGACAGCATTATTGTCGCGCTTGACATGGCCGAGTACGAGAAAAATGGAGACAAAGAGTATGCCCTGCTGCCCGAGGCCCCTGTTTCTGTGGCTTGATCGTATCCTTCCCAGTCCAATTTCTTTCCAACAAATTATGACCTTCTTAAAACGGCGTTGGTTGCTATATAAAATGGTCGTGAATCTTGGTTTTTTATGTACTTATGAAAGCACCGTTTCCTTTGAACCAAAAAAAGTCGTGTACATATTAATTGTTAACGGTTTCCCTGAAGGCGCAAAAATGTTAGATGGTTGCCAGAATCAGGCCGAGGCATACATACTTGTAACCACAAACACATCGGTAGAAAACTGTTGAGCCCTCATCAGCACTACGCAATTGTGCAGTCGTGAAGAACATCTCTTTTCGGCCACACTCGGCGCATGTGTGTTGGGCGACAGCTTCCATTGTTCGGTCTGCGGCGGTCAAAGTCTGGAGAGCAGATCTTTTCGCTCGTAGCGCGGAAGGGAATGCATTCGGCTTGGATTCGGAGATGATGGTCTGAGGAGGGATATCTATAACAAGAACAAAGATAGTCAATTTGATGATCTCAGTATGTATATCTGCCTTTTATGGTTTCTCCCACCTTTGTTTTTTGCACCGCACGCACCGCATTCAAGAATAGAATCTGGAGACCCTGTACTCTCTCGCAGAAGGTTACCACAATCGGTACAGAAAATGAGAGAGCCAATCGCTGACATGTTGATGATGAAACGGTGTTGTTGTACTATAAGAAAAACAAAAAATGGCAATGCGATGCAAGTTTGAAAGAAGTGGCTTGGGCGAAGGTAAAAAAGAATGTTCTTTCTGAGTCTTGGAGAAATTTAGAGCCCATGCTCTCAATCTGGCTTAGCGGTGGGTTTGTTAGCGCTCCAGCGTCAGGTGGAGCCAATCTGGCGGGCAAATCGCATCGCCGCATATGAGCGAATCCGCGATCAAAGATCCAAAGGAGAAACCGACGATTTCGTTGTCATTCCGGCCATGGATTTATTTGATTGATTTTACTTTTAATCTATAGAGTCCTTACTAGACGCCATTACTGTATGGTTGAACCAATTTTCCGAATAGGACTCCCGCCCTGGGAAGCAGCGAAACATCATGGATCAGGGTCGATTTCCAGCAGTCCAGGTGGTCATTGGTAGCCTGGGGCAGTCTCAGAATCACTTTCATGGCGGCGCTTCAGATGGGACGGCCAACGGCGTCTCTAACGGGATGCCCCGACCTGTGACACGCCCGCTACTGGTAGATGAAGCCTTGCAATTCTCGCCCATGAGCACCGCGCCGGTGTTTGGCTTAGGTGAGCGCCTGCCTTCCACTTGACTTTTCTTACTGAACTTTCACTTACTGACGGACGAAAGATTCAATAACTCGCCCTGATGTCACCGGCCAATCGTCGACTACCCTGCCCGCATACTCGCGAACGGTCGCTCGTAAATTGATACAAGATTTGGACACGGAGGTTAGGGCAGGAACTGAAAAGTCTCCCCGATTCATGGCAGTTTATGGAAAGCTTCTGAACCAACATTTAAGTTCAGATAGGCCGTCAGAGTTGTACGTGTTCGTCAAGGGTCATGATACAGTGCGCTCGTTGCTAATGAGTGCTTGATTCGACATAGCAAATTCCGGTTCCCAGCAGGCTTAGACCAGGTCAAGAAGTCAGCTCAACGTGATGGTCGATTAGGACTCACTAGCGGATTAAGCCCGTTTGCGAGGATGGTCTTGGACGGAAGTGACATTGCATTCAACCGTAAGCATTCCAGTGTGTTCTTCCTGAAATGAGATTGATCTGACTGCTGCAGACCCGGAAGCCAAGTTGCCGCCATCAAGTACAAAGACTCCAGGTAGCTCCTTCCTCTCCCTACCAGTTTGCCTCTACCTTCCCCCATTGATCACCAACACTAATACCAAAAATGGCAGCTCAACCAGGACCAGGAAAATTTCTGCAACCTGCTGTCGTTATTCCGCCTTTCGTTTCTCCAGGGGCCTCTCACTCAGTCGTTGACCAGGGTGCTGCTAAGAAGCGAAAACTGAATGTGGAGGTAGAGAGCTATGCTTCCAGTCTAGGGCTCAAGGATCAAAAGGAAGAAGCAGATGTGGCTCTCTTGAAGCTACAGGATTTCATGCTCGAGATCTTTGAAGCAGAAGACCAACTCGAACCAGATACTTCATCAGCAACCCTGACCCAAAATCCAGGATCCATGTTCAGGGCCGCTAACGTTTTGGAGATCCGCGGGCCCATTCTCGGTCCGGAGAGCCATAGTCGACTTCAGAAGTCTTTACAGAAAGTTGCTAGCTTTGGACGATTGCACGATATCCCCTCTGAATATCTTACCCGACTTCAGAAGATCTGTGAGAGTCCCATAGCGGCCGCACAAGGCCTGGACTTACGACTCGGCGATCCTTTGTATGACTCAGACACTCAGCTATGGCTTCAGAAATTGGAGGACATACACAACACGCTTCTTGCCATTGGCACACTACTGCAAACCATGTCTGGGCGACAATCCGAGCGAGACCTATGCCCTGAGGACCTGTTGCAAGCAATACCGAATGTCTTGACGATTTTGTTTGACCACTGCATCATACCATCAGTGGAGGTTCGCCCTGTCGATGAAGGAAAGAGGCTTTTTGAACTTGTCTCTCGAGAGAAGAAGATCTTTAGTACCTTGCTTCATCAGGCTAGAAAGCTGATGAATCTCTTGGCGAACTTCCTCTCACGGATCGACGTCTCTGAGAGCGTTATCACGTCTACTGAGTTCTTGGCAACAAAACTGATATTTGTCGAGAACGCGCACAACGACAAAGACTCAGCGGTCGGGTTCCAGAAGTTCGAACTCGTGCGCCGCGCAGCGATGGATGTCCTCGCTAAAGTATTTTCACGTTATCCTGCTCAACGCCCCTTCATTCTCGATGAGATCTTGGTGTCACTGGAGAAGCTGCCATCGACTCGTCAAAACGCTCGGCAATTCAAATTGATAGATGGCAAAGCTATTCAGCTATTAACAGCTCTTGTCATTCAGCTCGTGCAAACTACAGCTCTGGACATCCCTCACACTAAGAAATCTCGGGCTCGACGTAATCACCTTGCAAGTAATGATGCCAATGAGGATGAAGATGACATGGATGTCAAGAATGAAGACGAAGACAGCGATTGTGACGATGAAGTTTCTTTTAAATTATCCTTGGAACGCCTGACAAATCGAGTGAACAAACTTTACGACAACGCTGTCCGCAGCGCTCAGTATATCATCAAGTTCATCGTTCAACGGGCAATGACATCAACAAAAACCGGCGATCAACCTTATCGAAACATATTGGACCTTTTCACGGAGGACTTGATCAATATACTGGGCTCGACCGATTGGCCAGCTGCTGAATTACTGCTTCGCATCCTTGCATCCCACATGATAGGCATAGCTGAGCTTGACAAGAGTTCCTCGACTGCCAAAAACATGGCTCTTGAATTGCTCGGGTGGATGGGATCCGGCATTTCTGATCTTACAGCAGCTGCCCACCACCTGAACACTTCCATGGAGGACGGAGATAACAAAATAACTCGATACCTGCGGCAACTCTATGACGATCACATAAGTCATGCTCTTCATATACAGGATTTGATTCCGTCGAATGGTCCCTACCGTATCACATTGGAGTACCTTCAGGATAGAGATCTTGATAATTGGCAGCTTACCAGTGCTCGAGGATACTACATCGTCCAGTGGGCCAAAACCGTCTCATCCACATACTATGACTCGGAAGACAAAGATCTGGTTATTCCAAAGGACAAGGGTGTCGATGAGCTGTTGTCTATCTTCCCAAAGCTGTTGTCAGACCCCAAGTGGCTTGAAACAAACAAGTAAGTCCCTTCGAGAACAGCCCCTATAAGCAACACAACTGACTGGATTATAGCAACTATGACAAGATTTCCACAGCTCACGGCAAATTTGCCTACATTCTGACGGTTCTGAACATGGGTTTCTCAAAAGCATTTGATACAATCTTCAAGGTTCTTCTGAACTCCATAACAAGTGACCAGGCTAAAGTCCGAAGCCGTAGCTTGAAAAGTGTCATCACTATGCTCGAGAAAGACCCAAGTCTACTCGATCGTGACTCGTCAGTCATGCGTGTGGTGCTAAGATGCGCCACAGATGCTTCGCCCATGGTTCGCGACTCGGCACTCTCTCTAATAGCCAAGTGTATCGGACTCAAGCCAGCCCTTGAAGAAGAAGGCTGCCGAGCTATTCTCGCTTGCGCTGCTGATGCTACAGCCGGAGTGCGGAAGCGTTGCATATCGTTATTGAAAGACATATATTTCAATACCACGCGCAAGGACCTCAGGCTTGCCATACTTGATAGTTTGCTACAAAGAACGAGCGATTTCGAGGAGCCCGTGGCCGTTCAGGCTCGGCAGACAATTGAAGAGATCTGGTTCACACCATTCGTCGCATCTATCAACAATCTGCATGACGCTCCCAAATCTAAAGTTGCACTCGCGGAACAGACTTCTCTTGTCATCAACCTGGTACAGCGCAGTGAAACTGCGGCAGATAGCTTAGGCTCGTTTGTGAAAAAGGTTGTTGCTGGAGATCCCAAAGCGACTAGTCAGAATTTCAAGGTCTGTAAAGCGATGGTAGCGAACATGTTCGAGCACCTAATTGACGGCCCTGGCTCATCCGAAAAGCAAGATCATCAAGCACTTCTGCAAACGATTACAATATTTGCAAAGTCCAGCGCTAAGCTTTTTAATTCCGAGCAGCTTCAAGCACTTCACCCATACATTGGGCACCTTGTCACAGCGGACGACCTCTTCATCTTTCGTTCAGTGGTTGTCATCTACCGTTGTGTTCTTCCTTATATTTCCTCGTCGCATAACACTTTTCTCAAAGATGTACAAAATGACCTCTTTAAAAGTGTGGCAAAACTTGCTAGGTCTGAACTGAACGAAGTGATGGCGTGTCTTTGGACCATCAACGGAGTTCTTCAAAACACCGACAGACTGGTGAAGCTTACGATATCTGTGTTGAAGGGCATCGGTCAAGCAAAGGGTGTCGATCTTACGGACAGCAGTAAGGCCGACTTACTCAATCGAGCTCGTAGCTACATTCGCATTGCTGGTTGTGTAGGACGGCATTGCGATCTTGAAAAATTCGAACCTCATTTTAAGAAAGCCTTTCCCACGTGGAAGGGAAGCACGGTGGCCAGTCTTCTTGTTGATTTTATCCTGCCCTTTGTGCAGCAAGATCAACCACTTGAACTGAGAACAATGGCACTTGAGAGTCTAGGCTCGATTTGTCAATCTTGGCCGGCGCAATTCAGTAGGGAAGCGCCTAGGAAAGCGATATCGGCTATTTTCAAGGAGGATAATGCTAGTCTTCACAACATCATTCTTCGAGCTTTTTCTGAGTTCTTCGCGATCCATGAAGGCAAACAAGAGAAGCTTGTTCAACCACAGATTGATTCTACTGACCCAGAGGCTACAACAAGACTGGGTGGATCGTTGAAGGCTAGTGACAATGACGGAGCAGCAGCACTGATAGCCCAGCACTTTCTACATGACATGCTTCGAATTGCTCACTCTAGTCAGGACGCTTACGCACTGACGGCCATCGAACTGATATCAAGCATCAATCGGCAAGGGCTTGTGCATCCCAAGGAGTGTGCTGGCGTCCTCGTCTCGCTAGAGACATCAACCATTCCCGCCATTGCGAAGATAGCGTACGATACTCACCGAATGCTCCACCTACAGTATGAATCTATGTTCGAACGCGAGTATATGCGAGCCATTCAAGATGCTTTTGTCTATCAGCGGGACATCGTCGGTGATTCCAACGGAGCAACGCCTCGTCCGTACGCCGCAAAGCTCGCCCCGCTCTTCGACATAATCAAAATCAGTAACAGCAAGTATCAGAAGAAATTTCTCGCTAATCTTTGCGCGAAAGTGAAGTTCGAATTGAAGAGTCTCGATGTTACAGGCAACCCCCCCGAGCATCTTCTCTTGGCAAGATTCATTTGTCAGAATCTTGCATTCTTTGAATACGCGCAATTGGCCGAATTGATACCCACTGTGACTTGCATGGAGAGAATTGTTTCATCCACAGGTACCATCGTTGCACATTCTATCGAGACAGAAGTTTTCCCTCCACAGCTGGACGTGCCCTCCGCGCAACCTATGGCGCAGCCCGCAATGCAGGGTTTCCCCGATCACGTCATGACTAAGCCCGAAGTACAAGCCGCTCCTCAACATATGGTTAAACCCTATCTCTTGCGCCAACTTGCAACTGCTGCTGCCGTCTTATCTATGCTTTGGGAGACAAGGACTCATTTGCGCAGACAGTACGGTATCACCCATGGCTTGCGACACAGTGAGAATAAAGCGAACATCAAAGAGCTCAATAAAGCTCCTACAAAGGTGCATGGCATCACTGGGGATCGCTACTGGGACGCTATATCCGGCAACATGGCTTGTCTTGACAGCGAGGAAAATATGCTGCAGCAATGTCGAACCTTTGCTACTCTCCTTTCTATCGACGATGAGCTGAAGGTTCCCAACGGCGAGGACGAGGACGCGGATCTTGACGATTTGGATGCACCTGGTGAGGATGACCCCGAGGCAGTCAATGGTAGCAAACCGATGAAGCGGAAGAGCTCTGCTAATGGCGGCACGCCTACCAAACGACCGAGGGGTCGACCGCCTGGTAGTAAGAAGCGGCAGAGTTCCGAGACAGCGGACTCTTTTATTTTTTGAAAGTATTTCTAGGGAGGAATTGGTGTTCGTATTTTCTACATGACTTGGCTGGTTATCTTTCATGAGGCGTTCTACGGCGGGGAACCACTGATACACATGGACCGTGATCTTTTCCATCTTCTTTTCGAGCGTGTATATTTTGAGCCTACCCTATTTGTCCCATCCTTTCTGAGGGTAGCGTTTCTGCTTGACCTCTGTACCGTGTATTATAGGAACTTACCAGCATAGACGCTCAATAGGCGTGTATACCTAGCCTAATCTAGCATACAACATACAAGTATCTCACATAACATAACACATATGCATATTTGTATATATGTGTATATGTAGTAGAATCAACGGGTCTATCGGCAGCTGTTCGTAAACACTTCACGTGCCGATGTGCCGTGCAACTGGGTCGATGACGTCGGCTGGGTAGTCCGTGGCTCTGATTGGCCAATCTGGCTGCTGCATCATCATTCTTTCACCCAGGGTCCCAAAGTAGTCAAGGGCTAGACACGACACTCATTCTGTTTCTCTTGTGCTCACCCTCGAAGGCAAGC
Source organism: Talaromyces amestolkiae (assembly GCF_001896365.1). Classification (NCBI taxonomy): domain Eukaryota; kingdom Fungi; phylum Ascomycota; class Eurotiomycetes; order Eurotiales; family Trichocomaceae; genus Talaromyces; species Talaromyces amestolkiae. Next base: position 308,914 of record NW_024468050.1, on the reverse strand, counting down.
TTTTCTTTCCCGTCAATTGCAAGATTATAGTTATGGTTCTGTTGAGTTCGTTCATTTTTGCATTCTGAGCGTATCGTCCTTATCAGTCGTATCTCCTCACCGCGCAAATGCAGACGGCCCTGACGAGGCGCCTAGTCCACGGCGCTTCATCCTCGCTGTTACTACGCCCCTCGACCAGATTCCCACCCCATCAGCTCATAAGAAATACTACGCGCCGACCCATATCCTTCCGACATGTACAGCCTTTGCCATTCATACAGAAATCCGCCAGGAAGCTGTCTGCCCCGGTCATCCGCCATGCCCACACCATATCAGTATCAGGATTAAAAGCTTTCATATGGCGGTATCCGGTGCTTCGATTTCTGTACCACGGCTTCGCATACTTGGGGTTCTTGATGATCGGTGGTGGAGCGGTGGTTGGGAGCATTTTCCTCTATGATTACACTACCTACAGCGAAGACCCTAGCATGGAGGATATACCTGTGTCGGAATTGGCGCTGAGACCGAAACGTGGAGGACCGAAGAATCTACCTATCGCAGAAGTCCTGGTAGACGACGAAGACAGTGAAGCTATGCAGGCGCAGCGCGATAAGCCCAAGCTGGTCATCCTGGGTACTGGTTGGGGAAGCGTTGCGCTGCTCAAGACGCTGAATCCTGGTGATTACCATGTCACGGTTGTGTCGCCTGTCAACTACTTCCTGTTTACGCCCATGTTACCGTCAGCAACCGTTGGTACTTTGAGCTTGAAATCGCTTGTGGAACCGGTGCGCCGCATTGTTCATCGTCTTCGCGGCCATTTCTTGAAGGCGGAGGCGGAGGATGTTGATTTTTCGTCTAAATTGGTAGAGGTATCTCAGGTAGATGCGAACGGGAAAAGACAGCATTTCTACCTTCCGTATGACAAGCTTGTCATTGCTGTTGGTACGTTATTCTCACCACTGACATCTTTCTGACACCTCCTAATTGCAATCTCTTCTAGGCTCTACTACGAACCCACACGGTGTCAAGGGTCTAGAAAACTGCCACATGCTCAAATCCATCGATGACGCACGGAAGATTAAGAATAGAGTTACGGATAACATGGAGCTCGCATGCCTTCCAACTACATCGGACGAAGAGCGAAAAAGACTGCTTTCATTCGTAATCTGCGGTGGTGGACCAACCGGTGTAGAGTTCGCTGCGGAGCTCTACGATTTGCTTAATGAGGATTTGAGAAAGAACTTTCCCAAGATTCTTCGAAACGAAATCTCTGTCCATGTTATTCAGAGTCGAAGCCACATTCTGAATACCTATGATGAGGCTCTTTCGAAATATGCTGAGGTATGTTTAACCCCATGTGGCTGATTTGCTACTCCTAACTAACCTTGCAGTCACGATTCGCACATGACTCTGTCGAGGTCTTGACCAACTCTAGAGTCAAGGAAGTGCGTCCGGACAAGATCCTCTTCACACAACAGGAAGACGGCAAGACTGTGACAAAGGAGATTCCCATGGGATTCTGCTTGTGGTCTACTGGAGTGTGTAAGTTTGGACGCTACTTTTTAAATTTTGCAAAATGTCTGACACAATAGATATACAGCACAAACCACATTTGCTCAAAAGCTTGCCAAGAAACTGGAAGCGCAAAACAACAAACATGCCCTCGAGACTGACACTCATCTGCGACTGATCGGAGCACCCCTGGGCGACGTATACGCCATTGGCGACTGCGCAACAGTCCAAAACAACGTCGCCGACCACATGGTCACTTTCCTTCGAACCATTGCCTGGGAAAAGGGCAAAGACCCTCAAAAAGTCCACCTCACCTTCAGCGAATGGCGTGACGTCGCAGAACGCGTCAAAAAGCGATTCCCTCAAGCCGCGAACCATCTCCGCCGCGTTGATAGACTCTTCCAGGAATACGACCGCGACCACTCGGGAACCCTAGACTTTGACGAACTACACGAATTACTCATGCAAATCGACTCGAAACTTMCCTCCTTMCCCGCCACAGCCCAACGCGCCAATCAACAAGGCGAATACCTCGGTCGGAAATTCAACCACATCGCCAAAGCCCTGCCAGGTATGCGCGCCAATGAAGTTGACTACGGCGACTTGGACGAGGCAGTATACAAAGCATTCAGCTACAAACATCTAGGAAGTCTGGCATACATTGGCAATGCAGCGATCTTTGATTTCAATGGCTTGAATTTTGGTGGTGGTCTGTTGGCCGTGTATTTGTGGAGAAGTATCTACTTTTCGCAGAGTGTTAGTTTGCGGACTCGTGCGTTATTGGCGATGGATTGGACGAAGAGGGCGTTTTTCGGTAGAGGTATGTTCCTTCCATCTTTCGTTTCCTCTGAAGAATTTTCTTTCACTAACGCTTTTGTTACAGATATTATGAGCTTCTAGACAATGTACGACTTGATTTTATTCTTTTCCTATTCTCCTTCGTTTTGGAATTCATGCAAATGTTGGATATTGGCGTTTGTAAATAATTGAATGATACATAAATCTTATTACCTTCAGGAAATCGAATCTCATCGAACCCTTCTTAACATGCATAAAGCAATAATCCACAATCTAGTGGTATGGGCAGTAGTCAAGCGAAAAAAAAAGTTCATGTAACGAAATATGTGATTGCCCTTCCAATTCTACGGTATGTCGAACGCTACTTGGTGTGCAACAAACGCCAAATCAATCAATCCCCAACGCCACGCTAATCAATACAAAAAAAAGTTCGTTTACATCATATATCGCTAGGTCATCTGCCGTAGGACAGCTTCGGTTTTTATGCCATCATGGGATCAATATCTCCATTGTTGGTCATGATAGCATCGTCCGAGTTACCGTTCGAGTGCTCATTTGTGGATTGTTGTTTCTCCGGATACAGTCCAATATTCAAATGGTCGGGAAGACCACCGGGTTTGGTCTCTCTGGCTTTTTGCTCTGCCCAAGCCCTAAGCTTGACCAGGTTGCGTAAGCGAGCTTCTTTACGAGCGCCTTGGTTCTTCAAGATGGCTTCGTTGACCCTTGTGGCGATATCTTTACGCAAGTTCGGTTGCAACAAAGTAGCCAATGAAGGCGCCAAATTCTCTGAGGGGAAGATCAGAAGTGCTAATGTGCGCTCGAGATCCTCAAGAAATTGAGGATTCGTAGGTGCGCGTGGAGCAAGTTGAGATGTTGCGAACTCAAGTGCAGGTGTGATGTCTGCGTCGGGTGTCGATGTGCATCTGCGGATTAGTTCTACAAGCTGCAAACGAAGCAGTGAAAAGTGAAGAGAAGGATCTTCGTCTAGTATCTGTTGACTAAGTCAGCATGAATCATTCACAGCGATTCAAATGACACAAGAAGAATGATGAAATGTCCATAAGGATACATTAATGTTGCTCATACTGAGGACTGAAGATGAGTTTTTATCATCAACACCCCGAAGGGTATATGAGTGGTGCATGAAACTGGTATAATCATAGCAACATAGGGATAGGGCAAAGGAAGGGAATATGGGAAAAAAGTCTTACTTGAGGGCTTAGTTCATTGATTTTCTCAATGGCCGTCTGAATATCTCCCGAGTGGATCGCACCGCGAATCTCGACTCGTTCTTGTATAGACTCGATATCAGCTTTGGGTTGGATATTAGCCTCGACAGCGAATCGCTTTGCTGCCGCCGGATAGCCATTGGTGACGAGGTAGTCCATGACGAGATAGTTTATGTCACTGTCAAACAAGTCAGTCGAAATCCACAGGACAAAAAGCATTGTGAAAGTTTTTCAAATGAGCTCATGAATCAGTAACGCAAGTTAACATATTTTCCTACACGAGATTTTCGGAGAGATTCCCAACTTGATTTTTGACACATCATATGAACGGCATTAGGGCGACGGGGCAACAGCAGAGAAAAACTCACGTCTTTGATGGCTTGACCTCGTCAACCTTTCGCTCGAAACGATGCCATGCTGGCGTCGCGGTTGGAGGTGTTGGAGACATCTAGCCAGCGTCAGCGAACTGGTTGCAGACGTCATGGGAGGACGGCGGGATAACCTACTATGTTAGTGGAGGTCATGACTTGCACGACACGTCAAGAGCAGTGTTATGTTTTCATTGAGATTGTAACGCTTGTTTGAACGTCGAACCGGGAGCCATGTGGCTACCAAAACAACGTTGACGCGCGAAAAGTTTTTGAGATGATGAGAAAGTGAAGAAAGAAGAACAAGCGAGAGGTTGGAAGAAAAAGGCGGCTGTTGAGGCCGGCACGAGAGTCGGCCCGAGTACCTGGCCCGAGAGCTTTATGAGGGCTCTGATTGGCTGGATTCATTCTTCGACAGTGGGACAGTGGACTAGCGTAGTGGCCTGGATGCCTTGGTGCCTTGGAGCCTCACACAAAACGCTTGGGTCTGCCGTCCGTTTTGGGGAAAGTGTCAAAAGGATCTCTTTTGTATCTGCCAGAGGATTGAAGACTCGGACTTTCAAGCTCCCAGATCATGTCTCCTCTGGGTTGACGGCAATGCATGATCTGTGTATAGGATCATTTTCTCTCTAGCCTGGGCCCGATTTTTTCCTCGTACCTTCTCTCCTCAACCTCAAATTCTCCTATCTGTGCACGCCATGGAGTCTCGTCCTCCAATCTACTCTACGGCGACCAACCTCAAGCAGGGCTATTCGCCGCCATGGGAGGACCTAAGCATTATTGGTATTGCCGGTAGCTCTGGCTCTGGCAAGACCTCCGTTGCAATGGAGGTCATCAGGTCCCTTAATCTTCCCTGGGTGGTGATTCTTGTCATGGTAAGGTGTCACGTGTCTCGGTTTCGTTACTGGCCTTTGTTGACAATGCCATGTTTCAGGACTCTTTTTACAAGTCTTTGGGCCCTGAGGACCATAAAAAAGCACATCGGAATGAATATGACTTTGATTGTCCCGAGTCAATTGATTTCGACGTCCTAGTTCAGACCCTCAGAGATTTGAAACAGGGGTGAGTCTGAATACAAATTGCTTATTGTTATATTGGATATGAGCTCACCGAAGCTTCGATCTCTTAGCAAGAGGGCAAACATACCAGTCTACTCGTTCAATGAACATCAGCGTCAAAAGGAGACGACGCCGTTGTATTCTCCTCACGTGCTTATCCTCGAAGGAATTCTAGCGTTGCACGATCCCAGAATCAATGAAATGCTCGATGCCAAGGTATGATACATAGCATTAGATATCATTATTATTGCATCATGCCCAAGGATACCTGCTAATATCATTGTAGATCTTTGTCGAGGCAGACATGGACATATGCCTCGGTCGAAGAAGTATGTTTACTACCCTAATGCACTGGATCATTATCATTAATCTCGAAATGCAGTTCTACGTGATGTGAAAGAACGTGGGCGGGATATCGAAGGCATCATCAAGCAATGGTTTACCTTTGTCAAGCCATCATACACAAAATATGTTGAGCCGCAACGGCATATATCAGGTTAGCCCTTCACCTTTCCCTTTACGACGAAAAAATTTTGACTGGAGCTCTTTAGATATTATCATCCCAAGAGGCATAGAAAACAAAACAGCCATTGGTAAATTACCGTTCAAAACAAGAAGGAATGATTGATCGCACAGACTAACTCGCGGCAGGAATGGTGGTTGAGCATATAAGAAGACGACTAGACGAGAAATCCGAAAAGCACAGCGCTGACCTCGAAAAGTTACGAAAATTGGCAGCGGAAGAGGAGCTGTCACCGAATGTCATCATTGTGGAACAAACTTCTCAGCTCAGGGGAATGCACACCATTTTGCAGGATCCGTCAACCGAACAAGTCGATTTCGTATTCTATTTTGATCGACTGGCATCGTTACTGATTGAAAGGTAACAAAGTCAAACACCACTCATAATTCAATGCTAATCAACAGTACCAGGGCTTTGGATTGCATGGATTATACCTCCGCCGTTGTCAAAACGCCGAAACAAGAAACATATCATGGAGTACAGCCCTCCGGCACAGTTTCTGCAGTCGCCATATTGAGGGGTGGTTCATGCCTGGAAACGGCGCTGAAACGTACTATACCTGACTGCATCACCGGAAGAGTTCTCATTCAAATGAACAAGCAAATGTCGGCTCCCGAGCTTCATTACCTAAAACTGCCACCAAAGATCGAGACTCACTCTACCGTACTCCTTCTGGATCCCCAAATGGCCACTGGTGGTGCTGCGTTGATGGCGGTGCGAGTCTTGATTGATCATGGAGTAGCGCAGCACAAAATAGTCTTTGTGACTTGCGCTGCTGGGAAATGGGGATTGCAGCGATTGACAGCCGTGTACCCGGAAATCAAAGTTGTGGTTGGACGAATTGAAGAAGAGGAAGAGCCACGATGGATGGAGAGGAGATACTTTGGCTGTTAGGCACTGTATCTAGAGACGGAATGGCTGTAAATATGGCACACCTTGCATGTTGTTACGGGTTAAGGAGTCAAGAGCGTAGCATTTGAGTTTCATCATCCTCCCCACAACATCTTGATAACTGTGCACTTCATCCATTATTTTCACTGTAATGCAAGCTATGTAGAAGATATTTGGCTCTGATTGGGCGATTGTGACGGTAGTACATATCAGCGATAAGTGCACGGGCCAACTTCAAAAAAATATCCTCAGCCTTCGAACATGCGCCGACACTTCACAACTTAAAGAGCGGATTATTCAACAACATAATCTCCCTTTAACATCGCGATTCTCGAGAGTGAAGGGACATTAAATTCCTCTTCTGATAAGGCGCGGAAGGACGAGACTTTTTTTGTACTTTGGTACTGGTCTAGACTAGCCAAAATGGCGGACTCTAGCAAGAAAGCAAAACGCAGCAGCAAAGCCAACGCTGATGCAATCATCAGTCAGTCTTGATAATTGCTGTTTTTTCTATTTATGTGCACCGAATTTCCACTGACTCAGTCACCTACAGCCGACAAGCGTTTCGCAAACATTCAAAATGACCCTCGCTACCGCCTTCCCAGCAAACGTCACACCCATGTTAAACTCGACAAACGTTTCTCGCACATGTTGCGCGACAAAGACTTCTCCCGAAACGCCGCAGTAGACCGATACGGCCGCAAATTGAAGCGAGACGATACCAAAAAGCAGCTCGAGAAGTTTTATCAATTGGATGAAGATCAGGAAGAAGAGGCCGAGAACGCATCTCAAGTCAGTGTTGATGATGATGATGAAGTTATGAAGGAGTTGGAGAAGGCGAATAAGAGGGATTATGATCCAGCGCGAGATGGCGGGTTTTCGGAGTCGTCGTCTTCGGAGGAGTCTTCAAGCGAAGACGAAGACGAGGAGGACGATGAGGATGATGAAGCAGCAGCAGCGGCGGAGGTCGAGTTTCCTGATAAACAACTATCAGATGTCCCGCTCGGCGATGTGACGAATCGAATCGCCGTCGTCAATCTCGATTGGGACAATATCCGTGCAGAAGATTTGATGGCGGTGTTTTCGAGTTTTGCGACCAGCGGCCGTATAAAGAAGGTCACAATCTATCCGAGTGAATTTGGCAAGGAAAGGATGGAGAGAGAGGAGATGGAAGGTCCGCCCAAGGAGATCTTTGCGTCTAAGGCTGATTCGGAGGATGAAGATGATTACGAGGAACATGAAGACTCTGAAGAGGAGGAGGAAGCCATTAAGAAGTCAATTTTGAAAGAGGATGAAGGTGCCGAATTCAATACTACACAACTACGGCAATATCAATTGGAGAGGTTACGCTACTTCTACGCTATCATCGAGTTCTCGTCAAAGGAGACCGCCAAGCAAGTTTATGATGCAGTTGATGGCACGGAGTATCTTACTAGCGCGAATTTCTTCGACCTGCGCTTTGTCCCTGACAATACCGACTTTTCAGATGACAAGCCTCGAGAGCAGTGTGATCGTATGCCCGATGGCTACAAGCCTACCGATTTCGTGACAGATGCACTACAACATAGCAAAGTCAAGCTTACGTGGGACGCCGATGATAAGGCTCGAAAAGACGCCCAAGCCAAGGCGTTCAAAGGTGGACGACGTGAGATCGAAGAGAATGATTTGAAGGCTTATCTAGCGAGTGATACTTCGGATGATGAAGATGACGAACAATTGGAAGTCGTCGATGCTACTGCTAGCAAGTCGACCAGTCTTTCAAAGAAGGATGCAGAACGGCAGCGGATGCGCGCGCTACTTGGACTAGGCGATGAGTCTGCTGCGCCTTCCAAATCGAAAGCGAAAGGTCCGGTTGGCGATATGGAAATTACCTTTACCTCGGGTCTAGCTGGTGAGCCAGCTCGGGAGTCTGTCTTTGAGAACGAGCCAGAGATTGAAGAGACTACCGTGGAGAAGTATATTCGCAAACAGAGAGAGCGCAAGAAGATGAGAAAGGAGAAGATGAAGAAGAAGGACGAAACAGGCGAAGATGACAAGAACGAGGAAGCTGAAGCTGAAGGCGCCAATGAAGATCTTGGTTTTAACGATCCATTCTTCGATGAACCCGAGAACAAGGTCAAGAACTCGCAGCGCAAAGAAGAACGACGGAAGAAGCGTGAAGAAAAGGCTGCTGAAGAAGCTGCTGCCGAGGCTAAGCGTGCTGAGCTCGAGCTTCTGATGGTTGATGATAAGTCAGCGGGTATGTCACATTTCGATATGAATGAGATCGAGAAAGCGGAGAAGAAAGCCCGTAAGAAAGGCAAGAAGGGTAAATCGAAGCAAGAGCAAGAACCTGTCGCTAGTGATGACTTCCAAGTGGATGTCGCAGATCCTCGATTTGCCAGTCTTTATGAGAGCCATGAATACGCTATCGATCCAACGAACCCCAAGTTCAAGGCTACCTCGGGTATGAAGGCTCTCCTTGAAGAAGGCCGAAAGCGTCGGCGGGTGGGCGGCGTGGATGACGATGTACCGACCGAGACATCGAAAAAGCAAAAGAAGACTTCTTCGAAAAGCCACGATGCAGCGGAGGATGTGGATTTGAAGAAACTGGTTGCACGGGTGAAAAGTAAGACAAAAACGACGTGATGACAAGTCTTGTGATTCTGATGTAGGAGATATGTCAATTAGCATTGTTCGGCGCTAGAGATTTATAGTATTGATTCAATCTGATAGTTCTATGTATATATAAAAAGTTTCTTAGCGCGCAACGCTGGCCAAAGCAACGAGAACACGTATTCGAGAGTTTCTCTGAGTCGCATTTTGCTTCACCGCATATTCAAGGGCGTATCGCTATGTATACGCACGTACAGTAGGTGCTACACTGGATCGATCTGAAATAGCTACACGGGATCATCGGTCTCGGTACTCTCCGACGAGTCGGATTAGGGTCTCGGTAAGAGCATCGAGACACAAACAGGACCGCGTCATACCCTAAGGTTAGTACTATGTAATTGTATCCTTAGAGATTGAGTGTCAGATCATAATTTGCCGACTAAAGAAGTATGTATCGCCGAATTGGGCAGTCTGCGGTCCAGAGGAAGTATGTGTAACTGCAACCACCAGTCCGGGGGCAGAAGTGACAGGATAAGAACAAGGCATCTGCATAGACATGCTTACTTACTCGCAGCTGCATGAGCATGTGCCTCCCTCGACAGCCTATCGAGAGCTTGGGCATCTTGCAAGGATCTTGCTTGTCCGTTGGCAAGCCACTTAGTTGAAGTTAGGGCTTGTAGTATGGCATCCAGCCCAATCAGAGGGTCTGCTTAGTCAAGACGCCGTGGGGAAACTTCCCAATCAGCGAAGCCCTTCACCGCCCTTCCGTTATTTCATATTCTCTGCTCCTCCTCCGCTCGAACCCGACCCCATTGATTCAATTGAACCTCATTCCCACTTTATTAATAACTTGCTACTATCGATCATTGTCTCCCTCGAGGGCTTCAAGTGTTTGGAGCCAGAGTTCTCGCTTTCGTCTTGCTCCGCACCAATTTGGCACCCTGCCCTCACCTTGATTTTACCAACAGTTCCGCAGTTCCGCACGGCTCGGCTTAGCTTGTTACTACGTTGGAAGCAACACTATCGCATTGTCACTTCAATCCGCAGAATAGCTGCGGTGAATGAGGAGGGGCTTGTAACCTCTTTGTTTCAATTCTCATAATCGCCATGGAGAATCAACGTTAGATCCACGAGCATCGATTGTCATTGTCTCATTTTACCTACCCCTCGGATTCTCAACCCCAATCGTTATACCGACCGACATCACCGGGGTTGCCATTGTCACAATGCTGGGCCGTTTGCTGAGTACCTTTAGCACTGGCTCGTATGGCTCACGAAACGCTGCTGTTCTCGAGTCCGTCACCGAAGAAGAGCATACGTCCGGACTTTTGTTCCCCGATCCTCGCTCCCTCCACCGATCTTCGAATTCCGCACATGCTTTTCAAACAAGCTTCAATTCCCCCAATGCCTCGAGCGCTGGCGGATACGATGACCGTGGTGGGCTAGATTTGGACGCAATCAAGGACTTTCGAATCATAATCGCACAGAATGCTATTGGAGATCGGGATGATCCGTGTATACTGCTTGACTCGAGGGGAACCCTTGCTTCTTCTTCAGCCCAGGGGTTGGGACTAGACCCCCAGGTGTTCGACTCACTGGGTGGCCGACATTCGCGAACGTCTAGTTTGTCGCAGGCTTCTCTTTCGCGTAGAGGGTCCATACAGACAAATCAATCCCCCCTGATCGAAGCGGGATCGCTCTCACAAGCTGCTAGCGCGAGAAAGGTTACTTCGCCTTTGACCGGGGGAGCTTTCAGTCGTGCCCGCGGCCGGAGCTCTATCAGTTCGGTCATCTCTCCCGGTGAAGGCATTCTCGAACCGTATCACAATCGCATGGTCCCGGAAAACAGCGATAGTGGCTTKCTCAACTGCATATTCGGAAGTAGTGCTTTTAGCTACCGAGGCTCATCGACAAAAATGCACATCCTCTCGACGGACTTAGGGTCTGAGGGTACTCTAGCATCTTCACCTGCTCCTCGTGAAGTCGATACGCTAGCCAGTCGACAAACACCCCGCAACCCTCTGGCGCGGACCTATTCTTCAGGAACACAGCCGCAAGTAGGCTATTTCTTACCGCAGGAGAGCAAGTCGTCATCTCGTGTTACTATTCTCATCACCAGGATGTTTAGCGTCAATTTGCCAGAGTCTCGCGACCCATCGGTAGAGCCCTCCGACCCACCTAGCTCGCTGCCCATGGATGGAATGTCAGAGTCTGGATTTCCTTTTCCTGATCACACCAGACGCCGCAAAGTGAAGGAAAAGAAGACGCCTATGTATGCGGTCGCCATGACCATCCAGATACCATTGGCCGCGCGAAACAATGGCCGACCAATGTCACGACTCAGCAGTCATGTGCCCGAAGGTCAGAAACAGATGTCATTCTCTTTAGATTCAGACCCACATTGGAGCAGCGCATTTCTCGATGACAATTCTTCACAAAATGCCAATCTCGATGATAGGATTGACTTGCTGGTGGACCGCTGGGATGTGATTACTCGGACTTTGACGTATTTGGAGAAGCTAGCCCGACAGGAGATATTGACATTGTTAAAGAAGGTTGAAGCTCAAACGGCCAATGCGCCAAAACCGCTCAAGCCGCCCAATATGCAAAGAACCAATCAAACCATTATTCAGCTTCGACCAAATGTTCTTGCACACAACAGCAAGCTCAAAGAGGAATTACTGTTGAATGCCCAGAGAATTTCGGCGGCTCTACGGATACCACGCGTTATTCTCGGCCAGAGCAGATGGGGTGTATGGCGTGAAGAGGCTCGATGGATTGCTCGCCTTATGGCTGACAAAGAACATGGACTGTTCTTCCTCGTGCTCATTACAGCATTCTTGGGCAACCACACTGAATGGCTTAATGCTATTGGCCCCGAATGGTACCGAAGGCGCCATCAAATGCAGCAGAAAGCACAGCAAGATTCCGAGCCAACCATTTCAAACCGTACTGTAATCATATCGGATAATAAGATGGTTGCGAGACGTCTGATTTTTATCCTATCCGCCTTCCTACCTGCTAAGCATCGTGTTGATTTCGTGAACTCGCCTCTGCGTCCAGGCACGTCTACTTCAACCCGGCCACTTTCGCAGAGTCCGCCAACATTTCCTCTACTACGACAAGAATCTCTTCGCCGCAGAATCAACCGGCGGGCACAAGCTCAAAGACTCAATGCAGAAGAACATGCTCCGCATCAGAGATCCGTCAGTGTGTCATCCAGTGAAACTACGCATAAAGCGTCCGACGAGCCGGAGAGCGTCCTGCCCAGTGAGCCGGTATACGCGCATGATCGAAGAGGCTCTGACGTTCGTTCTATCCGTACCGTCGGCTTGCCAATAAGCGCGAACGAAGCCCGCACACGAGCTACAACGTCCACGACAACCAACGATACAGCAGTCCCTGTCGCCTATTTCGCATCCCGTCAGCAGCCTCTACGTGGCCATGCGAACTTGCCCGGTGCTGATGAAACTGATAGTTATGCTTCTGCAAAACTGTTACAAAATCTACGTAGAAGCGAAACGTCTAGCACCAATTCAACTGGAAGCAATCCTGCGGCAAGTGGCAAATGGGTAGGCGGTATTTTCTCTGGAATCTGGTCTGGAAGGTCGGATTCTATTGGAGAATCTGCCAATGTTACTTCGAGTCGCCGAAGTTCCGTAGCCCAGCGCGCAGCGGGTCGTCGTCGCTCGGAAGTACTGATTGATGAGGATGATCAGATCCAAGAAAATTTGCAACCCGAAACACTGGCAACTGGCGTACCGCTCCAGCCTTCGTCAGCAACCGAAACTATTTCCATTCCTCACTCTTCAGCTAATCCCAGACTTTCTCTCGACCAAAATGAACCTGAATTAATCCCCACGGAGCACATCAAGGAGTCGCCATTGAAACTTTCAGTTCAAGGTGATGACGGGGTAGTTGACGTTGATCTCCCATTACGCGGCTTCCTATCATTGTCTTCGTCAAATGACTCAACTGTTGCGTCCCCGAAGAAGGCGCGAACTTCCATCACAAGCATGGATGCATCAGGCTCAATGCATAGTAGCTTTTCCAACATGAACTCTGGACTGCGAGATGGAGAAGGCTCAAATTTGAATGTTGCTGGGTGGTTAAAGAACTTTCATGAAGATTTCCTGCTTCAGGCCGTCAGACCATACCACGGCATTGATGCTGATGTCAAACGTGCCATGCTAGGCGAATCATACTCGCACACATCTGCTGTCGGTATGGACCCTGAGAGTGTGAATATTACCGATCGATGGTTGGAGGTGGCTAGCACTCTCATTGCTGACACGCGAACTTTTACGGTCAAACGTCTGCGTCTTCTACGTCGAGGTACTCCCAACTATGCTGCCAGCTTAGGTAGTGCTGGTGCCAGTACTCCTCCACTACCTACACCTCGGCAAATGTCTGACGTGTCTTCCACATCTCATTTGGCTGGTTTCTTCAATGGAAGACAGAAAAACTTTAACGCAGCGCTTACCGACCTCATTGATCCTAATGACACTGAGTACAAATTTATCGAAGAACCTGTCATGGACGTCGACGGAACACTGGTTGACGCAGTTGAACGAGTTCTTATCCAAAGCGGGCAGTCTTCTTTATCACACTCGAGGTCAACTTCGCCTCACAGAAATGGTCGTTCCGACGAACGCTCAGCTGATGAGACACCACATGTTCATGCTGTCGAGGTGCCTCGAAACGAGTGCCGCAAGACTGTTCTGGGCGCGCTTGAGGAAGTCGCCCGTAGCGTCACAGAGATACACTGTCGTGAAGAAGGCGACGCCGAGTTCATGGGCGGCGATGAAACCCCTGACAAGGATGGAAAGCGTCGCGGTACTGCTATTCAAGACAACACTCTCCGCGAGGGAGTCCGCAAATGGCTCCTCGAAATCGAGGAGGCTCTTTAGAATGATCCTATTCTACCTTTTGGAGGGTGGGGGGTTTCTATTTCCAAAACTATTTCCGTCTTTGCCTTCTGATTACTGGCATCTTGTCACTGATAACGGCCGTCATCTATTGATACCCATATGTTGTTGTTCTGTGTTTTATATTCCTCATTTTACATTCTTGGTGTATTTTATATCGACAATTAATAGTTTTATTACTATTGACATTTTTCGTTCGTTCGAATTTGCCATGTTCGTCACTCGAGCGTCCGTCTACCTAATTCTATTGTTCAATCTCTAATAGTACCTTCAAGTTACAGCTGAATGAGGACCTCGTACGTGAGCTCGTATTAACTAGATTGGGAGGTTGGGGAATTCGTGCACCACGCTCTTACAACAAACCACTATTTGCCGCTAATGATGCTGAAAAGCGAATTGCTACATATACAAAAGGCGCAGCTAGATAGCCCAACATAGCCAAAAATCATCGTCTGTACAAAGTCCCGCTAAAATACATTACTATACCCATTCCTCTTATGTTGAATCATGATTTTCATCCTCTTTATCATTCTTTTCCTGAACAGCGTCGTGTTTCTCCTCCTTGTCTGGTCTCTCCTGCGTAGTGACAACACTGCTCGCATCCAGCGCAACCTTAAGCGGCGACCCCATAAAATCAAAGCTACCCAACGCCTTACTCCTTGAGAACGTCTGTGTTTCCAACTGCGCAGGCGGAGAAATGTGATGCCCAAGGACACTAGCCGGCAGCTCCAGGGATGGAATTGACGCCTCAAGCGCCGAATGCGTAACTGATGACGGCGGCACGGTCGTGGGCCCGATACGTGTTGATGCAGAGCGGACATGTTCTTCGGCGTAGAACTGTTGAAGACGAATGGGGTCGGAGCAGAATTCTTCGATTTGGGTTTTGAGGTTTTCGGGGGTTCGGTAGAGGTTTGCGGAGTCGATTGAGGCGGTTAGGAAGCTGGTGGGGGAGGAGGTGGGTGGGTTAAGTGTTAGGGATGGGATGTTGTTGTTTGATGATGAAGAGGGGATTGAGGAGGATGTAGATGGGTCGGCGGCGGCGCGGACGAGCGGTGATAGGCGTGGGGAAAACATAGGGTCGTAGGTGTAGGTGTTTGTACGAGGGCGATGGATTTCGCCGCCTCGGTGTTCGAATTTGTGGTGCGCCGCTGCGTCTCGCCCGGCGGCACTCTTTGTGCTGAAGAGACGGTTTGCGAGGAAGAGTAGCTCTCCTTCATCGGATATCTGGGCGAGTAGACAGCCTGATCGATGGATGTATTGCGTATATTTATAGTCGGGTTTCCCCCATGAGTATAGCACTTCTACATCTGGCGAGAATGCAGATGCTGCCTCGAAATCGAGGACGAAGTCAAATTTTCGCAAAAGCGCTTTGTGGTAGAAATGTTTATCTGGCTTGCCTTGCTGTGAGAAAGTCGTTGCACCGAATGAAAGAGATTTCGAAGGCGGAGGCGGCGGCTCAACGCTGAACTTCACGTGGTAGAGCTTTCTGAATGTCTGCGTTTTGACGATACTTGCCGCTTCTGCGATCGGTACTTGCACGAGTTTGAGTCCGTATCTATCTGCTAGCGAGGCCCATTGAGCAACTGCATCATCGATCAGTTTGGCAGTTGCACTCATCCAGCTCAGTTCTATATGAAAGCAATTCTCTGGATTGTGTAGCCTGTCATAATGTAGGTCCACAACTTCTGGTCGACTTGAACGCTTGCGGGGATCGACATCATACTTCATTGATTTGGATAGCATAACCGTCATTTTATTCTTCGTCTTTGAAGGTGTATTCATTCTTGACGTGACCGTCTCGCTTGAGACTTCTGACTTTGAAGCATCAGCTGAAGGAGAGTCTCGGGGTATCTCACCGGTTGGCGTAGGAGGTACTGAATAGTCTGACTTTCCAGTAAGGCCCGGGAACCAACCACTTTTCGACTCAGGGCGCGAAACACGGTACTGGGTGGCGATTTGGTAGAAATAGTTGCCATCTCTGAAATTATGCCTCTTTTCCACATGGACAAAAAGGCCTAGTTTCATGAGCTCGTTTCCAAATTTGATGGCCTCGTCTCGACTGTCTATATCTCTGAATGTTTGCACAAGCCAAGTGGTGAACTCGGAGCCTATGAAGCAGCTATAATGAAGTCGGAAATGCCATCTTCGATCCATCAAGCGCACGCCTGTCTCGCCTTGCATGATTTGTGCAAGGTCCATCAGTGATCCTGGCCCGAAGTCAGACCGGTCGAGGAGTTCTGATTCGGGTAGTAGCTGAGTCGGTGCATTGTCAAGTCCAGGGTCAGTGAGTAGTAATCTCTCAAGCTCTGCTCCCACCATATCCGAGGGATCTTGTGTCTGGTAGAGAATGTTCAACGGATTAGGATCCTTTTGTGTTCGACCATATGACTGAAATCGTTTATCGTCTGCCGGTATATACTTATTACGCTGCCATAATGAAGTCAACTGACTGATGCCGAGTAGATGGATCTCTTCCTCATTGTCCTCGTTAAAAGACTGAATGTGGCGCCTAGCATTGGGAGGTAGATGTAAAGGAATTAGTACAAATCGGATTCTCCAAAATCGTAATTGTCTCGTTGGGTCCGTCAAATGATCCCGGTGACCGGCAATATAGTTATCTGCATAGTTCCAGTTGTACTCGTCCAACGATGGCAAAAGTTTTACATCGGTCAACTCATATCTCTTAGCCAAGATGGTGCGGATTGCATGTGTATAGATATGAGAATTGCCTTTGTCGACATTCGTCGAGTTAGATAGACGCATAAATCTTGTAACTTCAATCTCACCCCCGGCCACGCTTGATAGTCTATGAATAATGTTACCCTTGGAAAGGACAACAGTTGCATCTTCCTGGCCTAAGCGTTTGGGGTCGAAAACATTGAGTGCTTCTAGTGACGGTTCACCGAATGCTTCCGCCACAGCGCTTCCAATGACGATTTGGAAGCCATGAGAAAGGCGGAGAGCTACCATGTCGCGTAATATGTCTTCCTGTGATCTAGAACTTTCGGCCGTATCATGGTCATCATTGGGGAAAACTCTATATGGTGTTTCAAGGTAATTGGCTGCTAGTTCCTTGGAAGTAGGGAATTCTTCCGTAGTCAGTGGCAAAATCGCTGGTGTCTTCAGACTCTTCCATTTGACTACAGCGACATGCGGTGGTCGAGGATAAGCATGTTGCCAGCGGCCAAACCAGCTCGCATCTCTTAACGCAGCTCTAGGAGTATTCGATGGGTTGATTGACCTGACCCAGGGAGTGAGTGTTCGAATTGGAGATACACCAGTAGGCGGGTCGCGGGATCGTGTGATCTCGAATCTTGGTCCAGGTCTTTGAGGACCTGTTCGTTTCATAGGAAAGGGCCCTTGACTTGTTCCATGCGTACCAGCTTCCACAAGCATTTCTACAGCTGTCGGTAATGGTGCCTCTGTGTTGATGCGGTCATCGTGAGATCCATCAATTGACTTCCTGCTTATACTTTTGATAGATATCGGCCGCGCCTGAGTGATCGGTAAAGGCTGGGGTATATCCACAGTTTCTGTAGACTTCCTAGGAGTAATGGAGCGAGGAGGTAATTCCATGCTCACTATCGAAGAGTTGTCGTCTAAGGTAGAAGAAGCAGGTCTTGGTGAACTTTCAATATCCGAAATGCTAGCGGAAGACGTAGTCTTTGCTGGTGTAGCACGACCCACGGCATGTTCTGCGTTGACCCCCGTACTAGCTTGGGCTCGTGGAACGCCAACACCTAGCCCGCGGAGAGCAAAACTAATTGTTCGTGAAATTCTAGGAGTCTTTTGAGTTTTAATTGCTGGTTTTATCGGCTGTGGGTCCTTTGATCGAGGAGGAGGAGGAGGAGGAGGTACGGGCTGAGGCAATTTCACTGCATCTCGGCTACGAGGACTCAATTGTGTCGAGAGTGACCTATCCAAATCAAGAGAGCCCTGATCTCTTGGACTTGTAATTGACCGTACAGAAGAACGACCTGCACGAGAGGCATGACTATTAGACTCAAGCAGGCGCCGAGGTTTCGTATTCCTGCGGGTGTGGTGCTTTTTGGGAGTTGGACGGAAGACATTTTCGTCATAATCATCCATCCAGTTTGCCACTTTCTTTTGACGTTTTGCTGGACTGTTCATCATCAACATCTTAGAGTTCGAGAAGCTCGGTAGAAATGCTTCCGGTCTCAAGCTGTCACTCAATTGAGCTTGGAAGGAGGAGCTAGGGGATTGTGCTTGCTTGCCAGACCTGGGTGTGAGTGTGTCTGAATATATGTCCGATGAGTAAATCTCACCCCTCTGGAAGCCAAAATTCTTTTCTGAGAGATAAGGAATCGATATATTAGACTGCTCGCTTTCCATGATACCCATCATTTGAATCTCGTACAACCGCACCCGGGGCACGAACGTCTTGGATCTTTTGCTGACCGTAAACGGGATTGGAGCATTTAAATCGTTTTTAGTGATACGTCGACCTTCTTTATACGTTGCCGGGTTCCAAAAAGATATATCCAGCCAATGCGGGATACCATAATTCCATTTTTTCGAGTGCGCCGGCAAGAAGTCTTGCGATGACAAAGGATGTATGGCTGGCCCAACTTCTGAGTTTCTCAGAGAAGCAGGAGGGGATCTACTGCTGATGCTTGGAATTGACGGCTCGGCTCCTAGATGATTCAAGCTTCGAAACTTTTTCGAATAGGAATCGTGTGAGTGTTCATCAGGAATTTCGTATTTGAACAGTGGCACAGAGTGAAGTGGCATGGGGCTCAGGCTGACCAGATCGATTGCGATTCCCATGTTCGTTACAGCTTCAGTGGTAGCGGCTAAAGCTTCGTATGAGGCTTCAAACAATCCAGTACCGGGAGTAATCACGACAATTGAGTGACCAGTCCGAGCCAAGTCACGATCAATATTTTCATTTGATAGATATGATGTAGCCAAGTGAATAGCCTCTAGCATATTCCCTTTGATGGCAGATGCCGGGTGACCTGATATAGATCGTTGTTCCTCATTCCCGGGGCCATCGGTCCCGGAAAAGCTTTGAATCATGACATCTCTCAAAAATGTCCTAAAGTTTGCTTTCAGCTCGTCTAAAATCGTTGTCCAGTGACCACTTGCAATATCGTTGACAACAACTCGATAGAAATCCCTGGTAGAAACATGATTGCCCGTTTTCAAGCTCTCTAACGGCCTTATCCCGTTTTCCAAAGGTGAGTCATATTCTACCCTCGTGAATAGAACAATAGTCACCAGGTGTTTGGCATCGATATTTGCCCAGCGCTTAAAGAGCTCGGGCAGGAACCCGTTGATGACTCGGCTGAAAAGAATATCCCCAGTGCCCTCTGCATCAAAATCCCACATCTCCCTTGCCATTTGAATGAAGACGACATATCTTGCCGCTTCACTTCGGAAAACAGGAATCGTGTTGGGCGCAAAATAACCGGAGAGAACCTTCTTCCCCCCTATGAATATGTTTTTCACCGTCGCTCTGATGCTACCCATGAAGACAATCTTCTGCCCTTTGTAGATAGTCTTATTGACCAATTCTGAAGTGACCAATCTCCACATATCCGCACGCACCAGATACTGGTCGCGGAATGAAATGTCAACATGTGATGCTGAGCATTGGGAGCGCTCGATATGCGATATGAGCACATGACAGCCATTTTTGAATCCAAAGATGTTGGCGACGGAGCGATTGATAGAAATCTCTAATTTTGGACTCCGTTGTTTGACATCTGGTGGCATCGGCTTCACAATGAAGAGACATCTGTGCTGAGCGGGCGAGGAGAACTTTAAACGGGCATTGGAGTTTATGTTGCCATCGCTTTCAAACCCATTTTCGTTCAGCTTCCTTGAAGTCAGATCAGAGTTTGAGTCTATCCCAATGACTTCAAGGATATCGCCTGGGCTGATCCCAGAGTCGTTGAATGCCGAATTGTTGAATAAGAAGTCATCCTTGGAGAAATATTCATCGTGAATCCAAAGTGTACAAACTTGTCGCCAAGGTCCCCCAGAGAATGAATTTTCGATTCTCAAATTGGCAGTTGACGCCCCTTGGGGTGGTGGAGATGCAATGGATGAATTGCTTCCTAGGCTAGCAGCACTGACCTGGCGGAGATGAGAGCCTCTAGAGGGCGCACGCCGCGGGAGCATTGTCTGAATTTATTGTACTATGGAATGACTGTCACATAGCTTGTCGTCTTGTCGTCTAAGCTCACGGCGATAATATGAGACCGACAAGCATGATTGATTGATATTGGACATATGTTGTTGGTCGATGTGGAGGAGAAACGCTCTACGCGCTTATCTGCCGCGCAGCCGCGATATACGTCACATGACATATATAGCCTAATATGGACTAGCCTTTAATGATCTCAATATACGTCTCTCATTGGCTGGTCTCAACGTAGCAGGTTGTCTACTGTTATTTCTGTATGGATCTGGTCAAGGAAAAGAGAGTCTTGCCCCTCATGAGGATTCTCATCTAGTATAATTGCTAAACAGGTCCTGATAACATACAATAGATATAGTCAAAAGGAAGTTCAAAATAAAATTAAGGAGAGTGATAGAGAGGAAATTTCACGAGATTCAACGGATTTTGAATGAGTATAGAAAATAAAAACATACAGCACACTAAGGTACCTAGGGCTGCTTGCTTGATTAGACCGGCAGATTGATATCGTGAAATTATCAGTATCTAGCACCCTACCCAACGCCAACAGAGGTTGTACTTAGGACAATCCTTGAATTGTCATCTTGCCAAAGCCACAAGTAATCGTATCTCTTATTGATCAGCTTTCAATGTGTACAGTAGTATTCCCCAGCTGAGCTGGTCAAATTCATCACTATCTGAACCGTAATTACCGGAGCCACCTTCGATGCTAGAGACAACCTGGTACGGGGATAAGTTTGCGATGCTGCACCCCTCAGTCTTTTCACTATTGGCTGTCACTAACCTTGATTCTCCTATAGATTCCTCTCTCGCATGTCCACGGTCCGGTACCATCGAAGCACTTGCACGAATCCTCGACGAACACTGAAATCCGGCAAGACGTATCATGCTGTTCTTCTCCATAACTACGACAAACAGAATAGCATCAAGGTTTTTTATATACGTCGATGACCCCGACGAGGTGAAGGCAAGCCGATGAGGGAGTACTAATTAGTTCAGGCAGCACACGAAAAGGGTTTTTATTTCGTAACATATAGCAACATTTGTCGTGTTGACGGTACTTTTATCATCACTGACGCAGAAACTTCTTATGACGACGACGACTTATGGCTAGGCTCGATCAAAATTTTGAACGGCCCTCATCGAGTGGGGCCTCGATTTTGCCTTTTAAGGTCATACGGTAGCCCTTCGCGAGGCCCGGGCTCCTGTTCATCGCCTGGGAGCATGTACTCCAACGTCGGAGCTCAGCAGCGTGTTCCGATAACAATATCCCATCTGGATGACCCCCCACAGGTCATTATTTTCTTACGCGTGGGAGGTTTGACGAAGTGCCGCGACGGAAATACGAAGAAATATGCTGTCCTGTTGCTCTAGACTACCTTTTATGCATGTTGTTGGTTGATGTGGTGCAGAAATGAGAAATTATACACGCGCTTCAGACCCAGATGCGCCTTTCATTGTACGGCTGTTTCAACTTTCAACATTAACATCAAACTTCTTCAGCAACGTCGTCATACGAATAATCACGAGCGGAACTGAGAGCAAGACTAAAGTGATGAATCAACGAGTATGCTACGAATTTATCAAACTTTCATTATTGGTCAGATTCGAAAAAAATTAGACTAGCCAATCCAAGTCAGTTGACTCAAGCATTTTGCCGTACATGATATCGAAACCCTCAGCCAGCTTGACCAACCACCCGTCTTTTGACCTTGACAGTGGCCATTGTGGAGCAGACTCAAAAGCGATATCTAGCCTCCTGCTAACCTCAGACATAGTCGACCATGTGGCATTTATTCCAAAGAGTTTCTGTTTCAACATTTTTACGCTCAGCTTCGGCTGCGGTACGATGCAGACTCTACCAAGTTTAAGAGCTCATTTGGAGATGACATGGCAATCATCTACAGAGCGTGGTCAGCCACTGATGAAACGGCCATGGTCGAATATCTGTCGTCCAAGAAGAACTTCGTCAACTTCCTCAGCCGCCTTCTACCGACCAACACTTCGCTCACTTCATGGCTCCCTCTCCTCAGGCACTCGATATAGAGTTCCTGAATGGAGGAGTTCGTGTTACACTCCTGGGGTCGCCATGTGTTGGTAGTAAGCCAGGTCACAGCGGCATTTGCTTGCCACCACCCTCGCCCGTTATTTGACCTATTCGACAACGTCACGAAGTGGTTCGAACGATATTTTCCTGGAATTTACCAATTGATGCAGAGGACATTAATATGTTCATCGAAAGATCGACGCACCTCGCCAGGTCATCCGATATGCGGGCGCTTTTCTACCCGGTCTGGCCTGGGGATTTTTCTGTGTCGCGGCGGAACAAGATCACAGGAGACCTGCATCGTTTGAATCTACAGACATTGAAAAACGCAGTCAAAAACAAGGCAGACCCTAACGTCTCTGTGTTAAACACCCCCGTTATAATCAACGATGTCACCTATGAGAAGCGCCGACCAGACTTTCTTTCCTCCCTCACTGATACGCAGCACCACGAGCTGTTCAACAAATTGAGGCTCCTTGACGAAAATGCCGAGTTCCCCGAGTGGCAGAAAGTCATGAAATATGATACCCAACATGAATTTGAGGTGTTCTCGAGTGTCATGAGGCATGTGCTTACTTGGATCGACCTTGCTGCTAAACCCTCTGCGTGCAACTCCTCCGACGTCATATCATACACTTGGGATCATTTGACGAGAATAAATGCTATGCCACGTTTACGATTAGCTCAAGTTTTTATGCTAGAGGAGTTGATTTGTCAGTATCCACAGCATTCAGCGGAGGAAATGGTACAGGACATCTAGAAGCACTGCCCAGGACCTGCGTTCTCCAATGAAACGATCATGGAATACTTCAACAACACTGAAAAAATTCGCGATGCTAAACTCCTCTGGACGATATGGGGAACTACAACGGAGTTTTCTCATTTCGTCCATAACACTGAGCTCCGACGACTCCCAATGATTCGTAACCGTTTTGTTCGACAGGACCTCCGCCGCGAGGCATCCCTTTGGGGTGCTATCTTTGCTTATCGCCATTTGAAAATGGTATGGTTGGCCCATAATCGTGCTGCCGACGCAGCAAGACAGTCGCACGAACAAAGCGCGGAAATTCTTAGCAATGTAAATAAATCCTATACGGCTTATCACGTTTGATTTCAGTGTCTGATACTTTGGATTGATAGGAGAATCTGTCACTTATTGAATCAGCTTTGAACCAGTATCCCGAATACTTAAACAGCACTGGCATCCACACCGTCAACCCCTTTGACCTTGAGGACCTTGACTTCTTGAGGACGGTATAAATTCTACGATTACCGAGCAGAGACACAGCCAGCCTCAGCCAACCGCCCCCATCGCTCAACCTCCTCACGCTCCAACCGCTCCTCCTTGCTCAGTCTCCAGTTGTCTCCCTCACTCAGTCGCAAGACGCTGTTCCAAACTCGACACCCAGACAGCCAGACCCGTTCATAGATATTTCATTCAGCTCGTCTCAAACGTCCCCCACTCCTGGTCCTTACCAAAACCACCGACGCGGACCTTCCCCGGCCAATTGATGCTACTTTTTTCTACATGGTCATGAATCCATTGATCTTTTTGTCTGCACGTCCTGGTTATCTGATAACAACTGCATTAAAGCCAAGGTCTGATGCATGCTTAACAGCTAGTAGCATAGAGTGACTAAGAATAATATATAATTCTTCCAAGAAACAGTACAGGGTCTTTAAGCACACAAGCATAAGCTAATTTTTAAGTGTAAATCGAGGAATCACCACGTCGTTTGAAGCATCCAATACTTCAATGGAAGAAAAATCGTCTGAAAAACAGCTCTCCAGAGCTTAGTGTTGGAACCATCTATACTAAATTCAGTAACCCATCTTGTGAGACTTTTCGGGACTCATTGACTCACTGTAAGGACGAGGATTCGAGCTCTAACAGTCAATAATCTAACACCCCTTTAGCCACCCCTTCCGGATCCAACCGGTGTCAACTATATATCTTTGTTGACAAATTTTTCACACTGCGCCACCAATCTATCTCCATCTCCCAGGATTTCAAATCTCCAGTCAATCTCTGTGATTCGAAAATCGATCCGTCCATCACCGTCTCCTGACCGTTCTCTATGGATGTGCGACGAGAAACCAAGAACTTCATATAACGCGTGATAGAACTCATCCTGGTATCGAGATTCAACAGGCCTTATAATCGCTCCAGTACCCAAGCAAATCTCTGCAGAGAGATTTCTTGGTGAGAAATTCCTCAAAAATTCCTCTGCCAATCTTTCGACAGAAGGAAATTTAAGAAGAGGTAACTGGTCTTTTGTCCGGGTTAGGTAGCGCTCAACATATCTGTTATAGTATTAATCCAGTTGTAATAAAAATAAATAATAAGAATTGCCCTACTTTGCATGGAGTCTTGTTGGGAAGACACAAACCACCTCATCCGTTTCGTGACTACAATCTAGGCAACTGCTAGCCCTAAAGATTTCCCGGATCCAGTAAAGCTCCACTCGGTCCTTTCCCGCCTACGATTCCTCGTCAATTGATAACCCAACTTGACCTTTTTGCTGGGTAGCTCTTTCTATCCTCCTATGGTGAAAATTTCGAAGTCTACAGATTTCTTAATCTTGCATCAGAAAAGACTCCTGGTGGCTGGACGGTGGCAGCAGATGGGTTCATCATCAGCCGGGTTGACGACAGCATAGATTTGGACTCCCCAGCACCGACATTTCAGGTCAGTCCAGTGCAAATTTTCGATATACCCATTGCTCAAATTCGTCGGAATTGTGAAGATATTGACACGATCCAAATTGGGAAGATACTGAACGGTGAATTGCTTCAGCTTGGTGACTTTCCTGACCAGATCACTGAATCGGTCCCGGAGGATTGTAATTTATGCGAAGACTGAAGCTTTTGAGATCGTTAATCAAAATTGCCTATTTCTTTTTCCGTTGATAACTATTTAGACAACCGAAGTCACTGGTCAAAGATTCGTCGGTGTGATTCAATTCAGCTGAGCTATTCTAGTCTAGACACTTAGGCAAAGACTTCATTTCGATACTTTGATCCAGGCTCAGCTGAAGCCCTTCACCCGTAGAAATCGATTTTCAAAGTCCGCCTTGTCTTGAATAAGGTGAATGTACATAAATAGTATCCATCATCCGAAGACTCCGCACATGAACCCTAAACCCGATCACCTAGGTACGATCGTCCAATTTCAGCCTCAAGACGCGTATACATCACGAGGAAGCTATACACTATACGTACATTCCAAAAAGTGAAAAAAGAATGGTGGCTAAGCTGATTATTGTAGTCGCCTATCGATCCGGTACGTGCAGTGGTTAGGTCTAAATCTACAAAAACCCTAAAACTAGTGTAACTGGTGACCTTTCTACCTAGGTAGGCATGCATGTGCCCCGCAATCACACACCATCAGATCCAAAGCCTAAACAGGTGATGTTTCTATGCACATCTGCCTTGCATCTCGAGGCTTTCGCAGTAGAAGCCAAAACTTGATTTTCGGTACACCCCGGGGTGCTTGATAGGCGCCACATGTGCTGTGGCTTTTGATTTAGCTTCATACGGCAATCACAAAAAAACTGGGCTGCCTGTTATGAGTGGAAGGTCTATCACTTGCATGATATTCATAATGGATTTCGAAAGAGACTGCCTACTAGTCATGCATGGAAAGTAATTTATGACTCCGAGAGCCGAATTAAGCCTTGTTTCGGTGGTGCAGTGTCGTGTTGCGACGGATGGGGTAAAGGAGTGACCACGATATCTCGTCTGCCTTGTAGGATCATTTTCATAATATAATATGTCCAGTTCATAAATAAGCTGACTGATAGTGTGGCTATGGAGTTMAAGCCACTCTCGATATGAGTCAGCCTGAGGCACCAATATGGGAGAGCACAGACGGATTCAATCTTATCAAATCGAAAATCTGGCCGTGGCGGGCCGTTTCGATTGCTATGCTTGACGAATCACAGTCTCTGATGCGATGAGTCTAGCCAGGGCCAATGGCAGCCACACACATATTGCATTCTGTGAGTTTACAAGCTTCGATACTTACTACGTATAGCGCTTAGAAGTTAAGGCTTCGCATGATGTCAGCTGGAAAATCAAGGATTGTGTTGCTGTTGAGTTACATGGAATGTTACGCACGTACGGTATGTTAACATGTGTGTTCATAAATACACCCGGGATCATACGTACGTGTTCGAAAATCATGAGATACGTCGCCTTGACCGGGGTGCCCCAACGGAGTATACGATACTATGAGTAGTACTATCGTGCCAAGGCGCTCTTTGCACCCGAGCTAATTTTCTTTTTGCTGCTGACGACTCAGGCGATGAAACACGTCAGCCGTTGTTAGGTGCTCTACCTTTGTCTCTCTCGGCCGGCGACTTTCCGCGGAGCAACCATGTCTGAGCTATATGGAGTATTTATTGCGAATACGTACTGCGGTCGGGCTGAATCCTGCTAATATACGTACTGGATAGAGTCGATATTACAACTACGTAGTAAATACTATGTAGTAAATACGTAGTGCGTATTGATTAACTGTGGTTAATTTGAGCAAACTTCAATAGTCGAGACAAGCCACACTCGTCACTTTGCAGACTTTGTCGGTGTGTACGGTCTCGATGTATGAGGGCATATTAGGCGATAATTGAGTCCAGTTGAAACAGGTAAAAGCAGTAAAATACCAAATACGCGCAGTATTTAAGCAGTAATTTGGCCGTAGTTTTGTAAATAATGATAATCGCGTGGATCCACTCAATAGCCACCATAGACCCACTAGCGCGCTTGGCATTTGGCGCTCTCATCCAATGGAAAGATCTGATTGGCGGCTATGTGGCTGTGCACTGATGATGTCGAGATTTGTTTGTTACGGGGTAAGAGCGACGACGCTACATCGAAATTCCCCTTTTGATGCAGTCCTCCAAGTTTCACCTCCACCCACTACTGCCTTCAGGCTTTCAGAACCACCGCCACTTCATCCTGACCTTGGGCTGTGCCTAGGTTTTTGTCATTCTTTTTATCCATTCACCACCTATTTCTGAATTATCATCAGCTATAAACTTACTCATCGCTCACTAAATTACACTTACCTGCGACTCTCATTGCTTTACTGCTACACTATATTTGTGAAACATTCTCCCACGCCCAACTCCCAGGACTCTGATATGCGTACGCACATACCCTCGATCTACCGATACCATAGAAAAAATGCACAAGGCTGCGTGCGACAAGGCTGACACTAACTCCCCGGGTTTAGATAAAATACGTTCTTACGCGCGGCGGGCGGCATGGTACGACGACGAAGGCGAACACACCCACAATCCCTTCAAAAAAATTCGAGTTAATAGACGACGCAAACAACACGCGAGAGATTTAGAGCGCGGTGGACTCGCTCGCGGTGGTATTGAAGGTATACAACCATCGAGAAATACTAGTCAGCACGGAGAATTGAAAAAATGATGCTGACATGTCAGCGACAGGACAAACTGGCGATCGTGACTCACAGGAAAAAGATGCTCCAACATTGGCCGGTAGCGAAGATGCGATTAATGTCTCGCGCGATATCGATGGCGAAGAGAGTGGACCGAGACGGAGAAAGACTGGACTTTCGAATCCTCAAACTGAAGCCGATGATGCGGCGTCCAGTGTCAGCAGTGGAAAGCCCGTCTTCACTGTAGCCAGCCAGTTACGTGCGACTATATTGAACTCCTGGATCAACTTGCTGCTTGTCCTTGTTCCAGTCGGCAGTACGTTCGACCCGTCCATTTCTGCGAATCAACAACTAATTGCGTACAGTTGCTCTAAACTACACCAGCGTCAGCCGAACAGCAGTCTTTGTTGTGAACTTTCTTGCCATTGTGTAAGTCGATTTGCCCACGATAATATATCGAGGTCTAACATTTGTTTCATAGCCCGCTGGCGGCCATGTTGAGTTATGCGACAGAAGAAATTGCCCTTCGGTAAGCAGAAACCAAAACTCTTTTCATTTAGATCATAGCGCTGAGTAGCACACAGAACTGGAGAGACTCTCGGAGGTCTTTTGAACGCCTCTTTCGGAAACGCAGTCGAACTGATTGTCGCCATCATCGCTTTGGTTCATGACGAAGTCACCATTGTCCAGACTTCCTTGATTGGAAGTATGCTTTCCAACTTGCTTTTGGTCATGGGCATGTGCTTCTTTTTCGGTGGTATCAACCGTATCGAGCAAAAGTTCAACGAGGTTGTTGCGCAAACTGCAGCTAGTCTTTTGGCTCTTGCAGTTGGTAGTTTGATTATTCCTACGGCATTCCACATGTGGGCTAGTGGTATGTTCATTATTTCCGGTGTATTGTGAATCATTCTGATAATTTGGAAAATAGGTGGTGCTACTCATACTGATGAGCTTTCACGAGGTAAGAAACCTTATACGTATTATTATGACTCCAAGCTAATCAATGTCATACAGCGACTAGTGTGATCTTGCTTGTAGTCTACGGCGCTTACATCTTCTTCCAACTCAAGACCCATGCAGAAATTTACAATACCCCAAGCGAAAAAACGGCAAAGAGAACCAAGAGCCGTGCCAAAGGCGATACCCAAAAGGGATTGGTTGCAATTGGTGCTCTGGGAGCCGGCATGGGCAGTCAGACAGCTCAACGCGATCTCGAGAGCCGAGGTAGCGAAGACGGGGAAGAGGAGAAGGAAGAACCACAGCTTCACTTTTATGTGGCTGTTGCAACTCTTGTCATCTCTACTGTGCTTGTCGCCCTCTGTGCAGAATTCATGGTCGATGCGATTAGTGCGGTTACGTCAGGAAACAGCGGCATTTCACAAACATTTGTCGGATTGATCTTGTTGCCCATTGTCGGCAACGCTGCTGAGCACGCTACAGCGGTGACTGTTGCGGTCAAGGATAAGATGGATCTTGCTATCGGTGTTGCCGTAGGATCGAGTATGCAGATCGCACTTTTAGTTCTTCCTTTGATTGTTGTCATTGGATGGATCATGGGCAAGGATGATATGGTATGCGCCGTCCCTATATTTGATACTTTCGCAAACTAACGAGGGGTTAGACTCTCGACTTTGGCGATGGATTCCAGGTTGTCGTTTTGTTTGTCGCAGTTCTATTGGTAAGTTCGGTTCGATTCTGTTGTTGGTATTCGTCTAACTCTTTATATAGGTGAACTATCTCATTGCAGATGGAAAATCACACTGGCTCGAAGGCGTTCTACTGATGACTCTCTACATCATTATCGCGGTTGCCGCATGGTTCTATGACTAATTCTTACTCATTCACTTGAATTTCTTTGAAACATTATAATATGGGTGATTTAATTGGCTCTACTGTCAAATTACCCATTCTTTTCTTAGATACCGGGTCGGAGTTTTGGGCTTTGCTTATTTTTCTTTCATCTGCCAGTAGTGGTTGAGATACCCTGTGACCTGCTGAAGACTCTTTTTATTCGTAGTCTTGGCTTCTTTCGCTTTTTGATATCTTCATGTATTATTAATTCCCGGCTTGACAGCACTTTTCTACCATCCTCGCCATATCAATAAACGGCAAAATGTACAGGCTCCAAATGAATCAGCTTGCATATCACATAACTCGTACCGCTGTATCACTCATCTTTGTATACATGCTGGTTTTCATCCTCCTTGGTCCTCAATGAAATCGTGGTCTAGCTTACAATTAAGTCCATAATGATGGAGTTGTAAATTATTACACCATCTAAATCCATTCCAGAAAACAAATCTTCTCATCTGAATACTCCGCCATCTTTCTTGTCCACATCAAAGAACAAACGTATGTTATGAAAGTAGTGAGCTGCCTAAACAATCATAAGAACACGCCACATACACTCACAAGCATCACGGCAGAGGACCGCCAGAATATCCACAGCTCAGGAGCACCCGAGTTTCCGTCGTATTACTACATCATAGCCACCTGGAAAGGCAGGCACCTTCAGAACTAATTCAATTGGCGCTCCTTGGGACGGTTCGGTAAACATGGGGAGCCTGGGGTGCTTGGTAGGTATTTGCTTCGCTTAGAAACTACGCCTCGCCTCGCCGACCTTTTCAACACATTGTAGAATTTATCCAAGGAATAGTCCTTTTCTCAGGTGAACCGTCGAATAATGGGTCATGGACTGCCGATGATGATCAGTTGGCAAAAATGATAGAAGTCCTTGGTCCTTTCCCATTACCGCTTCCAAAACGTGGAAAACGAATTGCTGATTTTTCCAACGAAAGAGGTAATATATTCAAAAGTGATTTGACTTGGTTGAGTCGACTTTAAGCTTCTTGTTGGCCACAGGAGATCTCCTTCGTATTCAACAATTGAACCCACTCCAGAGAGGCTGATCAACGGCAACACGAAGCCGGTTCAGCCCAGTGATTTGACTGATGCAGACGTACCCATCTTAATAGACTCTGTAACGAAGACTCTATCGAATGACCCAGTTCGTCAAAGGTCAGCAGCTGTATTTCTTCAACATGGTCGGCTAAAAGTGTGTTGCGTGCAACTAGATCTTAACTATCAAGGGGCATGAAGTAACTCCTGAAGGACCAGGAGCTGTAGCCTTAATTGTCTTCAGACATCTATACAAACACGTCCTCCCAATACTGCACATGTGGCTATCGATTTTCGGACCCTCCTACTTCTGACTCCCCTTGTGCTGTATCTGTTGACTGTACCATTTCTATCGAAGGAACTGTTAGTTAAGATCCTCTGAAAGATGGCATATTAGCTTACACTTTCTGCCCCTGAGCCCGCAGACTTTACTCCGGTCATCTTAATATACCATGTAGGTGCAATCGGGGTCGTCATAACATGCGCCATTTCGTCAGAAACCTCGTTGTTCAATATAATGCTTCTAGGCAGAGACGGCTCGAGCACAGCTGGCCGCCCCAGGCCAACCATATCACATGCATTGCTCTTGATGGCTCGAGTCATTCCGTCTCTTGTTCGGAAGCCTCCGGTAACCATCAAGGGGACGGTAGGGAATTCGTGACGGATCGCGCTGGCGAATTCGAGGAAGAAGGCTTCGCGTGCATTGGTGCGTGATGATTTTTCTTTCTGGATTTGGGTGGATGCTTGCATCATCTGCACTAGAATTAGATGGGTTTCTGGCAAAGGACACACGAACATAAGGTGTGCGATTGGACCTACCTGAGGATCTTCATAAGAACCACCACTGATCTCAACAAAGTCTACCCCAGCCTCAACTATCGTCCTGAGCTGTACCACAAAATCCGATAGCGCCTCACGCGACTGGTGATCTGTAGAATTCAACTTGATACCCACGCAGAAATCTGCCGGGAGCGCTTTGCGAATAGCATCAACAATCTCAACCACAATCCTCGCCCGTCCCTCAGCTGAACCTCCATATCCATCAGTACGCTGATTCGTCTTTGACGACAAAAATTGCGCCAGAAGATACCCATGCGCAGCGTGGATCTCTACACCCTGAAATCCCGCTTTGAGCGCAAGCCTGCTGCAGTCGACAAACTGTTTCACCACTTGCTCTATATCCTCGAGAGTCATTTCGCGCGGCTTGCCGAATATGTATGAGCTTGCAAATCTAGCGACAAACCCAGAACCCAAATCCAATGGAATCGCGCTCGGAGCAATATTCTGTCCGCAAAGACCTCGAGATCCTGCCCCCAGCGGTGACTGGCGTCCTGGATGGTTTATTTGCATGACAGTTGGGGTCCCGCTTGAGGTACAGGACTCAGCCCAGATCTTCCATTTCTCCAAAATCTCTGCTTCTTGGGCAGGATTGATGGTAACGTCGCGCGCATCTCCTAAATACATGCTATCAACCTGGACGTTTCCTATGTTATAAGTATTAGCGGGAGCAGACCAGATCGTATGTAGTGGCAATCCCGCACAGCATACCAGTGAGAATCATGCCCCAACCACCTTCCCCCCATTCTCGGTAGATATTGTTGTGCTTTACGGTCGGAAGGCCACTGTTATCGGCCATGCATTCGGCCATTGCAGCCTTGACCAAGCGGTTTTTCAGAACAAGGCCGCATTTGAGCTTTAACGGTTGAGCGAGTGTCGAGTCCATTTTTGACGAGTTCTGTAAAATTGAATGTAAACGTAGGAAAGCCTGGATTAGCAGATATTTGTATTGTAATAAGACTGAAAAGTGTGGTTGTTGTACGTACCACTCGGGTAAGTTCCGTATACCATAACGGGATTCAACCGAGGCATGACTGTGGAGATCTTCACGACCCATCGAAGACGGCGATATGAATTTGCCCGAGTTGAACCTTTCGGAGCAACAATACCAAATAAAAAGCTCGGGTGTCGCTTCTCATTCTTTCTTCGCGCGATAATTGCTTGATGAGGTATGGTGAGGCACCGAACTAAAGACAGTATGGTTGGTTTTGGTCTCTCTTTTGCATTGCGGTTTAATTAGGAATTAACTTGTATTTCTCGCTTTCTACCTCTATGATACATGATTGAAAGGCGTCACTGCCTAACAAGACATTGACTGGTGAGGTCTGGAAGTATCTGAGTATTGGGATGGTTCCCTGCATGGTTGTCTTTTGATGTCAGACATGGCTCTCAAGCCTGGCTAGACTGCAATTTTGTGCCCGCAGAGGATTTCAGCTGCCGGTCATAGACAGCATTTAGTCCCTTATCTGCTGCAGCAGTCATGCTTCGCTGCATCCAATAGGGGAACGCACGAAGCAGCGAGATTACAAACATGTTTTCTGGTAGAATGATCTGACCACCTCTCTGAGTGAGGATCTGCTTGACCACAGCCTCAGCCACGACCTCGGGCTCCAGTATGGACTGTTTGAATTCCTCCTCAGAAGACGCGAACGACTCTATTAGGGGCGTACGCACCCAAGCAGGGTGGAAGATGCTGGTCTGTACTTTGGGCGCGTCGTACCAAAGACTCAGTTCCTGGCTGAGACCTTCGTGGAACGCGGGGGCACTAGCTTTCGAGCAACAATAGTCAATCCACCCTCCCAAGCCCACGAAGCTAACCACACTAGCAATAGTGACGATGTGCCCATGGTTGTTTCGGATCATGTCTGGCAGAAATTCCTGCACCATCAGGAAGTGTGAGATGGTGTTGACGTCGAAAACTTGCCGGATTCCAGCTTCGGACTTTTCGAGCATGGGACTGTTACTGCCTACGCCGGCGTTGTTGATGAGTACTGTTGGGTTGCCATGCTCGGCACGGATTTTGATTCCGGCGGCATGGATGCTTTCAGAGGATGTCACGTCTGCGCGGTAGAATGCTACGTTTTCGTCTGTTGCATGGTTAATACGTATCAATCAAAAAGAGTTTTCTTGGGAAGGTACTCGCCTTGAGTAAACGCTGGGTCCTGGATGTCGAGAACAATGACATGCACTTCTTTTTTAGCGAGTCTTGATGCAATTGCCTTGCCAATACCGCTGCATCCACCAGTGATGAGGACCAACTCATACTCGTTGTCCCAGCGTTTGGCCTTTGTCCAGTTGTCTAGGCTTAGACGGTTCAGGGCACGATTGACCCAGTAAGAAAATCCAAGAGCTGCTGACGCAATTGCTGTATTGCGTGTCAAGGGGTACTGAGCTAGCTGTGGCGCCCAAAGACGAGCTACCTCAGTGGACTTGAGAGCCCAGTTTTGAAGGGCAAT
The DNA here is from genome assembly GCF_001896365.1 of Talaromyces amestolkiae. Lineage (NCBI taxonomy): Eukaryota > Fungi > Ascomycota > Eurotiomycetes > Eurotiales > Trichocomaceae > Talaromyces > Talaromyces amestolkiae. The sequence goes on along the minus strand of NW_024468050.1, from coordinate 275,219 downwards.
CAAGGTTTGGTGAGTAGACATGTCGGTCTCAGGCAGTGGACGCAAGTTCCAAGTAAGGTCCAGGTTCAGTGAGTATTGAAGCCGGATTCTGTAGCTTGGTTGAAACGTGAGTGGATTCAGGTCTATGCTGGAATCGTGGTTGTGATGTGTGACGTGAGTCAAAATAGGAAAATAGTGAGAGAAAAAGAGAGAAAGAAGAAAGATTTTTAGGGCTGTCCCATCTGGGCAAGAATAAAGCCAACTTATTTAGGTCATGCACCGAAATCTTCACGGTCAAAGCCATTGAACTCTGTTTACATGTCCTCAAAGAATCAAGCTGTAGATAGGGCAGCTGTAATTTCGGATATTACCTTCAATTTCTAGCCTTGAGTACTATAGGAAAAACTTAGAATTGCTGTGCTATATTAATAAACATGCGATCGCAGCGGTTGGCAAATTTCTATGTCTGGAAAATTGCCGTTTTGGGACACGATTAGGGCTTGTACGACCTGAAGAATCTGCGCAACTCAACCACGCGGTTCACTTGACTGTGTAACCGGACTGTCAATTGTCACATGTATTAGTCCTTGCTGTATATGGCCTTTCAGCCTATGACATCCCATAAAGTACATGTATATATTAAGGTGATAGATACTACTATTTTAAGATCTGGAACAAGCGTCGATAAAGACAGCATCTTGGCTGCTGAACGGGTCTAGATATTAACACACAAGCCCTAAGTATTTACCATTGTCTTCAATCAAACAGAGGAATATACTCCACATTACCCACCGGAAATATTAAAGCGACCCAAGATCTGTTTATTCATCAACGCGAATCTTGAAACAGCGTCTTTCTAGTCGAGTCTTTGTCCGACTTCACTGTTGACTGTTTATAGCACGAAAATACGTCCAAACCAGCATCTGATTGGCTGGGAGTAAACGGAAGAAGCCGGAAATTAAATGCAAAACTAACACGATATACATTGCCCAATCAGAGCGAAGGTAATTTGATTACATTGCGATACGCGAGGGTTCCAATATAATGACGAGCGCATTTAGAACCAAGGAGAATACCACGTATTAGAACAAACAATCAATAGCATCCAGGGATTGATCGTATGACCTTTGCAAAGTACAAGCTCGGATCGATGAGCCTAGGTACTAGGTCCTAGGCCCAGCATGGGCCGCTAGTTGGTTAGTTTATTTAATCGATCCGTGCGACTGGAATCCGCCATGTTTTTTTTACTGCCAACCTTCCTTTTGCTTCCAACTTCCAACCTTAGTTGTCTGTTGTCTGTGGAGACGCTCAACTGTCAGTCGTACGAGTCTGAGATATTTCACTCTTTTAATATCCATCTATACACCCTACAGTGACCTGGATTGGATGGTACCTATGTTCATCCCTTTGGCGCCGCCATCCCCATAATAAACCCCCATGCACTTTTAGCCTGAAAATTCTCCAACATAGACAGGGATTGTGCAGCTACTAGCTGTGGACTCATATTGCTACCAACAATTTTTGCCTATTTTGCTATCGCCATGTCGTCCAAAGGAGAATTGGTAGCTGCCTTTGCCCTTGGTCTGGCTGTACACATTCTCTTCTTCAACCGGGGAGAACACCATCTCCATCCGCAGCGCTATCTCAACGCCTTTGGCGCCGCCATAATTGCAACGGTGGCTCTGCTCCATTTCCGCCACCACTTACCCCTTTTTGAGGTTCTACGTACAACGACGACTCTATCGGTTTCGTTTCTGGCTGGTTTATACTCCAGCCTGCTCGTCTATCGTCAGTTTCTTCATCCCTTGAATAAATTCCCCGGCCCATTCGGCACGCGCATCTCAGCGTTGTTTTTATCAGTCAAGTTTGCCAAAGCCGACAGTTCGCGCCAGTATCTGCAATTGCACAAGAAATATGGCGACTTTGTACGCACTGGCTCTTCGGATCTTTCAATCATTCACCCCAAGGGTGTTCAAGCCGTTTACGGCCCTGGTACGCCATGTACCAAAGGTGATGCTTACGATGCAACTCACCCCTTTGTGTCCCTACACAGTTTTCGCGATAGACAACTACACGACAATCGTCGTCGAGTCTGGAGCGCGGCGTTTGGCGATACTGCTCTGCGCGGTTACGAGAAGCGTATCCGCAAGTATCGCGATATGTTGGTAGCCACTTTTGCCCAGTCGGAAGGCAAACCAGTCAATGTCGTGCAATGGTTCAATAACTACTCGTTCGATATAGTCGGTGACTTGGCATTCGGTCAGTCCTTCGACATGCTGAAAAAGGATGAGTTGCATTGGTCTGTTCGGTTATTGGCCGAAGGCTTCGAGCCGTTGTCGTATGCTCTCCCGACATGGATATTTCGAATGGCGCAGGTCATTCCCGGTGCGACCAAAGATTGGTTTAGGTTTTTGGACTTTTGCCGTGAGCGGATCATCACTAGAATGAAGGTTAGTTTGCTAGCCTCCTCGACACGCGCAGAGCTGATTATGTAGAATACACCTGATATTCCGGATATCACATCCACGCTTTTGGCGCCTTTGGAGGGGAAGAATGTGTCCAAGGAAGATTTGAATCTGTTGGTTGGCGATTCTCAGCTTATGATGGCCGCTGGCGGGTAAGTTTACCACTTATGTTGGGAAGCTGGATGCTAATAACCCAGTGATACCACCGCAACGACCCTGTCTAGCATCATTTTCGAGCTCTGTCAGCACCCCGACCAGCTCGACCAACTGCGCAAAGAAGTAGCGCCCTACATGACTGACCCATCTGGTGACGTCCTAAACGAAAAGATTGTACATATCGACCGCCTCAACGGCGTGATTTATGAAGCCCTTCGACTTCATCCTCCTGTGCCAGGCATTATTCAACGCAAGACGCCCCCAGAGGGTATATGGATTGATGACGTCCATGTTCCAGGCAATATGTCTGTTTTCTGTCCTCAATATGCCATTGGACGAAGTACGTACTTTCGCAGGTGTTGAATAGCTTAAACTAATAACCAGTAGGTGAGGCAGTGTACGAGAAACCAGAAGAATTCATCCCCGAACGCTGGTACTCACGGCCCGAACTCGTCAAGGAGAAGAGCGCCTTTGCGCCGTTCCTAGTCGGTATGTCTTATTTCTCGCCCTCCCTTGACTCCGAAGACTAATTGTTCTAGGAACATATGGCTGTATTGGCCGTCCACTCGCCATGATGAACCTCCGAAGCACCGTTGCACGTCTTATCACCACGTTTGATATCAAGTTTGCCGACGGAGAGGACGGTAGTACCTTTGATGGCAAGTCGACAAATCACTTTTTGTGGGTTCCGGGAGATTTGTTCATTTCGTTTACCAAGCGTGGCTAGTGTACTGTAGTATCTTTTAATTCGTACTGTAATTTTATACGTCTGGATTCTTATGAGTGTACTTTGTAGAGCGTAGGCATGTGAAGAGATGAGTGCTAGTCCCGAACAAGACGCCAAGCCAGGGTCCAAGCTCCGTCGGCTCAGACAAAATCAAGCTTCGATCTCGTGGTCTCTCACCTCATCAATTCACAACAAGTCAAAAGAATAGCAATGGCTTCCAAAATATCATGGAGGGTAATGTCAGCCCGCGCGACTTCTCGTCGCAGCGCTGCAACGCTATCAGAGCAGTACCGCTGCTTCTCATGCTCCATACGTGCCAATCAACAAATACCGCCATCACAAAAATCAGACGCAGAGTCCCGAATGACGCATTTCGGGTTTGAGAATATTCCAGAAGCGGAGAAGGAGTCGAGAGGTGTGTTATTATGTATAACAAGGGACATTTGCAACCAACTGACGTTATATAGTTGGCGCCGTATTCAGTTCCGTTGCAAGCTCGTACGATACCATGAACGATCTCATGTCACTGGGTATCCACCGTCTGTGGAAAGATCATTTCGTGCGATCTTTGAACCCCGGTTCGCCCAAAGTCTCATCAACACAGTCCGAGAACGATGGCCAAAAAGGGTGGAATATTCTCGATATCGCCGGCGGCTCAGGCGACATTGCCTTTCGCATGCTGGATCACGCAACAAACATCAACAACGATAGAGACACTCGCGTCACAGTCTCTGACATTAACCCAGACATGTTAGCCGAAGGACGCAAACGAAGTCTGGATACGCCATACTACAATACGAAACGATTATCATTCATGGTCGCGAACGCAGAACATATGCCCCAAATCCCCTCCAACTCAATCGATCTCTACACCGTATCCTTCGGTATTCGAAACTTCACCGACAAACAGGCCGCTCTTAACGAAGCCTTCCGCGTTCTCAAACCTGGCGGCGTCTTTGCATGCATGGAATTCAGCAAAGTGCAGGACTTTTCTCTTTTTAACGAAGTCTACAAACGATGGAGTTTCAGCGCCATCCCGCTTATTGGGCAGCTTGTGGCGGGGGACAGGGCGAGTTATCAGTATCTGGTCGAGAGTATTGAGAAGTTTCCGAGCCAGGAGGAGTTCAGGGTCATGATTGCCAAGGCTGGGTTTGTGATCCCGGGCCGGGGGTACGAGAATCTGTCGTTTGGGATTGCGGCGATCCATAAGGGGGTGAAGCCTCTACAATAATGTCTGTCTCACTACGTAGTGCGGAGTATAGCAATAGATAGAGTGTATCATATGTACAGTATTTTTTCAGTGGTATCCAGTATGGGTAGGGTTAGGGTTATGAGAGTGCGGGGCTGTACACCGGGGACGGAAATTGGCCGCTTCGCCCGGCACATGCAAGTCATATCTCGTACATACATTGGCCTAGCACTGGCGATTTCACTAGCAACTAGCATTAGTTACATCTGTCAACCTGATACAATGTACAGCTATGTAGTATTTACAGACCGGAGAATCCCGAGCGGCCCGCACTCTATTTCTGGGCATGCCACTCTCCTCACTGAGGAAGAACAGCGGGCGATGTCGTGATCGCAACGCCCGTTTTGAGTGGTACGAACGCGGCCTATCCAAGGAACTGCGCGTATTAAGGGGAACGCCCATCGTGCTGTCGATGATGTCGTAGAACACTACTCTGTATGGAGAAGTTACCGTTAACGCCAGTCGAGATCTCAATCGATCTGTCGACTAGAATAACTAAAAGGAGAAGTGGCTGCCTGGCTGAGCTCGAGTGTAGCTGTCATCCAATCCCGCGGCAGCCTGACATGGGAACGAAAAAAAGGATAAGATATCTCCGATTTCTTTCTGATTTATAACCCTCCACTACTCCAACCCCTCTACGTACTCGGTTTTTTTTTTTCATACACCTTTACGCTTAGCCTAACAGCATTCATGCGTGTTTACTGAAGATCACGTACTTTCTGCGTCCTGCGTACAATTGATTCCCCGATCGATCAATCAGTATGCGTCGGAATGCTTCTTATCGCGGGGGTATGCTAACGAGCCCCTCCTGATTGATTATCAGACTGTCTATACATATCGGCCCTTCGGACTTTTCGTTCTTCTTCTCTTTTGTTTCTTCTTCATCTGAATCCGTCTCGTGATACCCTATACATACCCTGAACGCAAGTCCGAGCACTAAAACAACATGTCTCTCCCCTACACCCACGCTGCCGGCCACGGGGATGCTCTTTCCACAGCCCTCCATGTCATAACCACTGAACGTGACGCTCTCACCCACCTCGAGTACCTCTACCGCACCAATGACCTGGCCGCAAAGAATCTTTCGCGCGCAGTCTCGCAACTCGTTCACACAATCCACCGGGGCGGGAAGCTGGTGGTCTGTGGAGTAGGCAAGAGCGGCAAGATTGGCCGCAAGTTAGAGGCGACGATGAACAGCGTTGGCATTCACAGTGTTTTTTTGCATCCTACCGAGGCGCTGCATGGCGATTTGGGCGTTATTCGATCTGTTCGTTCCTCCTACTCCCTGTTAGAAAGAAAAGAAATGCTGATCGTGGCAGATTGACACACTCCTCCTAATCTCCTTCTCTGGCCGCACGGCAGAGTTGCTTTTAATGCTGCCTCATATCCCACCCACCGTGCCCCTAATAGCAATAACAGCACACACTCACCCTTCTACCTGTCCCCTCCTCTCCTTCAACAGCCCCGACATGACCATCCTCCTTCCCGCACCTCTACACATCGACGAAGAAGCCTCCTTCGGCCTATCAGCACCCACAAGCTCGACGACCGTCGCACTCGCGCTCGGTGACGCGCTGGCTCTCGCAACAGCTCAAAGGCTGCATAACTCGCCAGGCCTGGGTCCTGCAGAGGTGTTCAAGGGGTATCATCCCGGCGGCGCCATAGGAGCCGCAGCCGCGACTGCGGCGGCCATCAATTCGGCGATTTCGACCCCATCGACGTCGATGACCACGTCGCCCAGCCTTGTATCACTAGAAGACGCGGGTATGAAGCTTTCTCTCGACGATACTACCAGCAGCAGCGGCAAAGCCGATGACGGCGATGGCGGTGATGGTGGGTCGATCTGCACATCCGACCATTTCGTGGCTGCAGACTGCATCCCCACCGTTACACCAAGTCGGCATCCATCAGCCAATCCCACCTCAAACGACAACGAAGAAATCCGCATCCTCGACATCCTTCTATCCGCAATACAAAACCCGTCCTCAAAATCATGGGTGAAACTATCACCGACACAAATCATTCCGCCGCGCTTACTCCGCTCGTGTACCAGCACACACAAAGTCGACTCCTTGGTAACCGATCTGCAGTCTCAAGGGTCATGCGTATCGATCGACGCTAGCAAATGGATGAGTATCCGCGCTTCGACCAGCATCTCGCACACAAAAGAGGTGTTGGAGGAGACGATGGGGATAAGTGATATGATGCTCTCATCCCCCTCTCCTCAACACGACAAGAACAGTAGCAATGACGAGAATGGAGAAAAGAAGCATTTAGTCATCAGCGTCGTGGATGATGCCGATCCAACACGTATACTAGGCTTCGTCGCGGGTGAAGATATCCATCCTTCCCTCTTCTCTCCCTCTATCTTTCCCGACTCGAATCCCGAGAAAACGACATGATATGACTCGTGTCTACCCATTAGTTTCATTCACATATACCAGCTGAAAATGAGTCATGATAGCATCGGTGGATTTACGTTTGATTTGAATTGCATCTCGTTGAAAATACTTTTTTTTTTATCCAACTACAGGTTGGATATATATGCCTACATTGTAGGGATACGTATATAGATAGTTTATTTGTCTCACATGAACAATACTTTGGCGTTGCAGAGCAACTGCCTCCACTCTGCTCTCGTTTCTCTTCGTTATCTACGTAGATCTTGTGGCAGGAAAGGTCGTGTAACGTAGTACATGTTTGTCGTACGGTTAAAATACTCTATAAACAAACAACATGATCACATGAAGAATGTATCGTCAATTAATCAACATCATCATTCATGAAAACAGGATGTACAAGAATCCTTCGGAGTAAGAATAACAATCTCATTCTTCGGGGCTCTGCCACCATCATGGCAGCCCGGGTGCCGTCCCGTATTAAAACACAATAAAAAACGTGCCCAGTAAAATTCCGACCAGAAATGTGCCACTCATGAATATGAAGGTCGCCCCAGAGCTAGATGCCTGGGCAGATGGACTGGACCCTTTTGTCTCCGCGCCACTAACTGTGCCGACGAATTTTGAGCCATCGTGTGCAGTGGCAGTGGCAGTGGTAGATGTTGCGATAGCACCACCCGAGCGATGAGGAGAGGATGCTTGGACAATTGGTATGCTGGCTTTGATGGTAGTCGAACCAGTTGACTCGGTCTCATGAGGCAGTTCGTGAGAAGCTTGTTTCGGCGTAGTCGTTGTAGTCGATACGGTTTTAATAGTATCTGGGGCGGACTCCACTGCACTTGGTGCCGGAGTAGAAAGGATTACGACAGGGTCAGAGGCGGTAGTAGTCACAGGTGCTTCGATCGCATGTTGAGGATGAGCGGGCGGCGCAGGAGTGCAAAAGTTATTGGATGTTCCACAAACGTAGCCAATTTGACAGCAACCGCCTAGTGGGCAGCTGGGGCCCCCTTTGCATGATTCATCGCAAACAGGAATACCACGAGAATGGGTGGATGCGGCGCCACTTGGGCAACAGCCGACATGATCGGGGCATAAGGTCTGAGTAGCCGCCGGACAGTGACCAAATTGTGGTCGTTTACCAGAGCCTTCCCGACGTGCAAGAGCCGTCACAGGAGCAATTGCAAGCATCTGTTCTGCTTGGACGGCGAGGACGAAGATCGAAAGAGCAACACAGAAGCGGATGAGAGGAGAAGCCATGATGCCTTGGATTGAAGTTCACACAGAAGATGAAGCTGGAACACTGTCTAAGTCTAGGGGGAACCTGACAGGTATATTCTGACGACTATTGAGACCAGGTAAAGGATTTGAGATGCAAAATTGAGTATATACGAAGTATACAGTCGATGAGTTCGAGTGAAGTGAAGAGGAGAGGAGAAGAGAAGAGAAAGAGGAAGAGGAAGAGAAGAAGAAGCAGAAGCAGAAGAGAAAAGGGGGGTACACTGAAGGAAGGAGCGCGGCTGCCTCTTTCCATATCGGGGGGGATGCGGAGGTCCTGCTATGGTCGCCCATTGTGTTCCTCGGAACAAAAGACACTCGATCTACAGTGGAAAGCAGTACATTGAAAATAGACACGACGTGGCCGATCGTGACTTCCTTGATTTTCACCTATATTGCCTGACTTTGGATCGATGTCTAATGCTCCGACAGTAAATCAAAATTCATCAAGATTCCAGCAAGCAATGCGAGCAAGGCAATCCTTTCTCTGAATGTGGCGGTATGCAATTCTCCCAGGCGGTCAACAAATAGAGGGTATTCGACATAAAGGAGAAAAAAAAGGCAATGCAAATGTAAATAGCACGGGGAATCAAAGTATGTACAGACGGAAAACGTTTCATGCGCTCAAGGAAGGCTCCGCTGAAGCAGGCATGCCACTGCCGACGCGAGCCCATGAGCAACCCCAATGACCCCCAATCGTCCATGGGAGAGAGAGCACACCGAATGATGACTCTTCCACTCAAGTGGGGAAGGGGCGCTCACATCTATAAATGTCTAACAGTATGGTCTAAGGGCATGCACAAGCTTAATGTGGTATCTCAGGTATGAAAGGATGAGACTAGACTGCAGTCTTTTCTTGGCCTTTCCCTTTATCAACCGAGGTCGTGCTACCGGAACCGTCATCCTCATAAAGACGGTGTTGCTCGATATAGCGAATCACAGGAATGGGGATCAAGTAGCGAACGCTCATCTCACGCCTCAAAAACAGACGGATCTTGGTGCTGCTTACGTCGTTTTGGATGAGTTGTTGGATGACGTGTATATTGTCGCGCCAGGGTTGTAATGCGGCCAAAGCTTCATCGATATCAGTGCCGCTTCGTTCGACGATGAAAGCCTGGTTTCCGTTAGTATCGTATAGACAGCATAGCTGACAAAACTTACACCGTAGCGACCTAAGATATGGTCCAAATCTTTATCGCTCCAGACTCCGGGCGTTGACATGGTGTGGATCAAATCAGCGCCAGCTAGAAGCGCTACTCGAACTTGTTTTCGGGTACCGTCGCCGCAATCGACACCCTGCCGCACCACATTTATTTCGTGGTCGATGTGATCAAGGACAACGGCAGTTGGCTGATATTCCTTGTGCAATGCCTCCCAGGGATCAATCATTAACCAATCGGAGGATTCATCGACAGCGAGTTGACACATGGCGAGACTATAAAGTATCAGTACTCCGCCCATCACTGTATCATATTTGTTCCCATATCGTCAGACATACCGATGCTCTGCATTGGCCAAACCTGCTTTCCTATATGCGTCTGACACGGGTGAGAGGTATCCTCCTAGTAGCTCGAAGTTTGTACTGAATTTCGCATAATCTGCGGCCATCTCTCTGTATCAGGTCAGCATAGGCTCATAACATACAATAATAGACATGACATACTGCATTCGAAGATGTAGATAGGTTGGAGGACTGAAACTTCCAGCTGCGACTAATACCAAAGGTGTCTTGCTTGGATCGTCCATCACTCGCTTCAGACGATGTACGGGGAACTCATATGTATCGAGGCTGCCAACGTAGGGAGCCAGTTCCTGGCTGTTCGTAGAGGACGGAGTCGCCATGACTCTAACTATATAATAAGATGAAGCGTATTTCTAGGTCTTGATATTGTTGGTGATTGTTGCTTGCTCGTCAGCAATAGCCGTAAGTGAACCGTTGCCGGTGGCGATCGGAGATAGAGTGGCTATCGCGATGACGCCAACGATAGAAATTTTCACGAATGCGACCGCGGTGTGCAGGAGAGCGGTGCCCTGTCAACCACAATGGAGACGAACTAACTATCGGTCGGATATCCTTAAGTTGATATATTGTAAGAACTGAGGAACGTAGAGTCCGGGGTCGACAAAGTTGGTAAAATCTCGGCAGAGAGACCGACCGTTGTCGGATGCGGCGGCGGGGTCGCGGGATGCTTTTTGGTAGGCAGATATGCACTATCGTTGGATGAATGGCTGGGAGTTTTCTGCTGGATCTTTTGCAGTGGTTTATTTGGAGAGGAAAGCACGCAATCGGGATATGGGAGTAGGGAAAATTCAAAACAAGAACAGAGGAGAATGACTCAAAGATGGTTTAGAGTTGTGGGTTAATAAGCAGAGATTATACACAGTCTAGGCGGAGTTTCCGCCGTGTCGGACGTCAACGGTGTCTCAAAAGGGAAGCACTATGGCGTATATATTGTATAATCCGCGGAACATCTCTGGATATACTTTACTTGGATTTCTTGTCATCCTAATGAATGCTTTTTGTTGCCTTGAGACTTATGACAGTATGACCATGCTGTTGGTCACCCAGGTGAGACTGCCTGAGAGTACAGGCACCCCGCCGGAAACGGATGGTCGACAGCTAGGGACGAGGACCTTCAATAGCAGTATGTTCGTGATATATTAATGCTGCTACGAGACAAGCTATTATTGTTTGATCTAACTGAACAAGGTCCTTTGAGAGCTGCCGTAGAGTAACGTTAGATAGGTAGATACGTAGTTGATCAATGCTTAGGACTCAGAGAGAGATTGTGTCAGCGATAAGCTCCTCCGCATGTGATTTGGAATGGCAGGCATCGTGGACCAATGCTTCCATATACCAACTGTTCACCAAGAACGAACTTATTTCTTCTTAAAGAAGATCCCACGGGAATAAAAAGAGATTACTTGCAGGGTTATATATCAGTCGGTTGGCCTGCCAATCGGTTGGTGGCAGAACCAAGTGTTGCACTTCGGCAGTCTGACGCTCTCCGGACAAACCTCCAAGCATTTGGCAGCCCGACCACCACCACCACAACCACCATTCCTCATTCCTCCTCTTGCCAACATCCATCCAACACAACCAACCATCGCTGTCTCGTCTCAGCACTATCCGATGCGCCCTGATAATCACCGTATTCGATCCGTCTCGTAACTGACAGTATATATACACCATCGGTCGCCGAGTTTCCATTCCTGCAACGTCACTCGACGACAGCTCGCTAACCGCCATCCTCCTCATCGACATTCTACCGAACGTTCGTCGCTCTGCCTGTTCTTCCACCGACCCGCTCTCAAGAGCTGCGGATGGCGGGTTAACAGCGGTCACGACGAGCATTTCGACCAAGCTCTCAGCTACTTATGGCCAGACGAACGACTGTTGCCGATTACCAGGACTCTCGTGAGCCACATCCTCTGTCGTCCTTCTCCGCATTTTCCGCTCCGCCATCATCTGCGGGATCTATACAATCCATTCCGGCTGGTCCAACCTTAAGGTGCGTGGGTTTGTCTTTGCTGCATTGTTCCGTCGTGTCGTGCTTTTGTGACTGTCGATTTATTTGATTATGGCTCGGGGTTTCCCTGAACGTCACCGCCAGAGCTCTGGTTCTCCGGACTAGTTGGAGTTCAGACGACAATCTCCGGCCAGGTTCATGCTTTCTGGAGCGTACCTCTCCTAGACCCTTCATTGGTGATTGCTCGGGCACCTCACTTTGTTTGATAGCTAACATCATTCTTCTCCCCCATTCATCTTTTAAATTTCCCAAAAAAACCCTGGTTGACACCGCTGGATATTGGCGCACATCCATCCACCTGTCATTATCGCTTGTCTGACTACTTCTTGGGTTATATTTTTTCTCAAATTCACCTTGTTATCCCACTTTCTCCCTTATTCATTCCATCAGTGCTTTTCTCTTACGCAACATCGTCTAACGTCGCTCCGATGCCTCCCAGAACTCGCTCCGCTGCACGCGCTGAGAACGCTTTGAACAGCGCCGATACCACAGGGATACCACCAACTGGGAGCCCTGCTTCTAGGAAGCGTAAAGCGACTACACGTCGTGGCCAAGCACAGGACGAACCTGAGCTCCCCTCACATCCTAGCTCACCGCCGAGGAAGATAAAGAGACGGCGTACAGCAGTTGCCACTTCGAGCACAGGTCCTGCTCCCCCATCTACTGCTCCTAGATCTCGTCAGCTCTCCCGTAATCGTCCCGCCATGTCACAACCTGGGTGAGTATTTTTTTGTTGACCTTTAGACTTTTATAATATTCTAATCTTTCTGCTTCTAGTCCTTCATCACAACCCTCAGATGAAACCTCTAGAGTACGAGCCTCCTCTTCCAATTCCAGAAGGAAAGCAGGGCGAAGCGGTAAATCAACTCGTCGAGAAAAAGACACCCTCCCCACTGGAACAGAAAACCATACCAGTCAATCGCCACAACGTCGATCAAAGAAACGTTCGCCCAAACACAGCCCAGATGTGCCAATGAAGGATGCTGATAGCCAAGCAAGCGAGGCAGATCCTTCAAAGGAGGACGATGACGACCAATCTTCGCAGCCGAGTGAGAGTAACGATGACAATCATACAACTGGATTGATGGATGACGATGATGGCGACCCATTCCGTACCGCATTATTCGGATCTCGCACACCGTTAGGCCTGCAAAATACCCTTCGCGCCCTTACGGGCATGATGACTAGCATGTCTTCACGACTACGGGAGATTTTAGGCCAGTTAAGAATGAAAGAAGATCCATCTATACAGTTGATCGCTTTGCAAGAACTGTCTGATCTCCTGCTCGTTTCCAACGAAGACAACCTCTCCGGTCAATTTTCTCCAGATTCATTTGTCAAGGAACTGGTCAAACTTATGCAACCAAGTGAGACTGGCGAGGAAAATCCCGAGATTATGCTTTTGGCTTGTAGATGTCTTGCCAATATGATGGAGGCCCTTCGAGGATCTGTAACGAATGTTGTCTATGGTGGAGCAGTTCCTGTTCTTTGCCAAAAACTACTCGATATTCAGTTCATTGATTTGGCGGAGCAAGCATTGAGCGTACGTGCGATCCCTTGTCCAAAATATAAGTTCTTACTAACTAGATCTAGACACTAGCAAAAATATCCGAGGATTTCCCAGCATCTATCGTTCGTGAAGGTGGCCTTACTGCTTGCTTGACTTATCTAGATTTCTTTCCAACGAGCACTCAACGCACAGCCGTAACCACGGCGGCGAACTGCTGTCGAAGCCTCCCCGGTGATTCATTTCCAGTAATTCGGGATGTAATGCCAACGCTGTTGAATGTTCTATCAAGCAACGACCAGCGGGTAGTCGAACAAGCTTGTCTTTGCGTGTCGCGAATTGTCGAGAGTTTCCGAAACAAGCCCGAAAAGCTCGAAGAGCTTATTGAACCGGCCATGCTAAAGGCGATCCTTCGACTTCTTGTACCTGGAACGACAAACTTGATTGGGCCACATATTCACACCCAGTTTTTGCGAGTCCTCGGTATTGTTGCACAAGCTAGTCCTCGCTTATCTGTCGAACTCCTTCGGATGGACGTTGTGGGCACTCTTTACCAGATACTTACCGGAGTCTCCGCACCACGCGAGGACGACGAAGCGGGTGTCAAGGTTGATAATGTTGTGATCATGCAAGCATTGGTACATCGTCCCCGTGAACAAGTCTTTGAGACCCTCGGCGTAATATGCGAGTTGCTCCCAGGGATTCAGAATCTGCAGGGGCCTCTGTCCCGCTTTGACAACGCCTTGACTATCAACTTACAATCTCGATTTGCTCCTACACGTTCCTCGTCCAAGTTGAAGGAGTCGGCAGAGAAGAGACGTGCATTGCTTACGGACTGTAAACCCGAGTTAAAGCGATTTGCAACGGTTCTCTTGCCGACTCTAACCGACGCTTATGCCAGTACGGTTAACTTGGGCGTTCGGCAGAAGGTCCTACTAGCACAGCTCAAGATTTTACAAGAAATAGATGCAGATGTACTGCGAGAAGCTCTTCGAACAGTCCCTTATGCATCTTTTCTAGCGGCAATTCTCTCGCAGCAAGATCATCCATTATTAGTGTCGTATGCTCTGCAATGTGCCGAACTACTCTTCGAACGACTACCCGATATCTATCGTTATCAGTTCCATCGAGAAGGTGTAATTGCTGAAATTGCCGACTTAGCTGCAAAGCAATTATCCACCGAGAAAATATCATCCGATGTCAAGCCCCTAGGCGAAGCCACTGTCCCAATCCACGCCTCAGAACAACCCGATTCCCAAGCCACCAGCGAGGATCCAAACGCCTCGCGTGATGACAGTGACGATGAAGACAACGATGACGAGGATGACGAGGATGACGAAGAAGACCAAGATGATGACGACGATAATGAAGATGACGATGATGATGAAGATCAGGATCGTGATGGCGACGATGCTTCAGAATCAGAGAGTTCGGAATCTTTCAACGCTCCTCGACTAGTCAATCAGAGTATGGATGATGTGATGCAGGACCATGTTATTACTACTGCCCGAGCTTTCGTCCACCTATATGAGCAAGCGGAAAGCACGGACACAATGGCGGATAAAGCAAGCAAGATCCTGAAAGATTTGCAGACTTTGGCCTCTAAAATCAAATCTACTCAAGAAGCTGGTTGGGGCGCGGATTACACTCCCGTGTTTGAGACGCTGGCGTCTTATTTCAACGGGGACGCCATTGACAGCATCACCAGCGCTGAACTTCTTAGATCTGGTATTATTGATGTACTAGTAGAAAACTTTACTTCACCTGACGTGACGCCCAGGGCTCGTGTCAGTTTTCTCAAGGCATTTATGGGTACCATGGTGTCCCAGGAGGCTTCACAGGCGTCGCCGTTCAGCAAGTTGATTCACAAACTCCACGATCTTCTCAGCAGGACTGAACACTTTGAAGTGATCACTGTCGGCCACAACTCTCTTGAAATCACAAGGAGCAATGCAACCTATATGCTTGGCAAACAAGTTCGTCTCAGGTTGGTTGCTGATGAGGGATCAGATATTCCCAGGCCATACAAGAATATTATGGTCTCAATCCATGCAATTGCCACCTTCAAGTCGCTTGATGATTTTCTACGACCTCGGATCAGTCTGTCTGAGCGCCCTAGACCGTCGCGTAATCTCGACTTTCTTTCACAGCTTGCCAATGCGGATCGATTACGTGAGTCGCCTCATGCCAGTCAGAGTTCAGGTGAGAATGACCCACCTTCCAACAGCCATCGGGGCCTTCCCAAAGAAGTTCTATCGGCGCTACGTGGTGAGCTTGATGGACGAGATCGTCGGCATGGGACTCATCGATCCAGCAGGACTCAGCCATCTAATCAAGCTGGTGAGGAAGCAAGTGACGACCGCCCATTGGAGTGCGCCGACGAGAAACAGTTGAGTGACGAAGACGATGAAGAAGATGCAGGTGATGATCAGGACGAGGAGTTGAACACTATTGTGGATGATTTAGATGAAGAACTTTCGGATGCTCCTGGTCCAGAACCCACCGCCGTCAACATGGAGATTGCGTCTACTGGAAAGGTCACCGCACGCAAGGAGGATGGTACCCGTGTTGCTACTCCGTCTCAATCACAGGCCCTCGGTCAGGGCTCTTCCTCCGGGCCAAACTCCGATTTACCTGCCATGGGCAACGATTCCTTGGCGATGGCAGGTCGCCCTTTTTCTTCATATGCTGCTGCTGTAGCGGCGGTGCCACAAGATTGGCACATTCAATTCAGTATCGATGGGGAACCAATCACGAACGATACGACAGTCTACCGGGCTATTCACCATAGTCGAGCACATAATGAGGATGGCGGTCGAAATGTCTGGACTTCAGAGCATACAGTGCAATTCAAACGAATGCCCGGTCCCCCACCGCCAGAAGCATCTTCTCTTTCTTCTACGTCCCGCAATGCAGATGCTACAGATGAACAGACCGGCCTTCCCATGTCCCTGAGCAAGGAACATACTACTGGTTCTATTTTGCAGCTATTGCGAGCCCTACATGAGATGAACGCACACCTTGACGACCTTCGTGCTGAAAACGAGGAACTTGTAGCCGTCAAAGCAGAGCCAGTGGCACAATTCATCAATAACAAATTGACTGCTAAATTGAATCGACAATTAGAGGAGCCGTTGATTGTAGCTAGCAGCTGCTTACCTAACTGGAGTGAGGATCTTGCTCGCGAGTTCCCATTCTTGTTCCCTTTTGAAACGCGTCATCTCTTCCTTCAATCAACAGCCTTTGGCTACTCCCGATCGATGATGCGCTGGCAAAATTCACAACCTGAAGACAGCCGGCGTGACATTCGCCGTGATGACCGTCCGTTTCTCGGTCGTCTTCAGCGACAAAAGGTGCGAATATCTCGATCTCGGATTCTCGATTCAGCAATGAAAGTGATGGAGCTATACGGCTCGTCTGCAAGCATCCTTGAGGTTGAGTATTTCGAAGAAGTTGGCACTGGTTTGGGTCCGACCTTAGAGTTCTATTCCACGGTCTCTAAAGAGTTTTCGAAGAAGAAGCTCAAGATCTGGCGGGAGAATGAATCTGCGGACAAGAACGAATATGCATTTGGGAAGCACGGTTTGTTCCCAGCGCCTATGAGTGAGCAACAAGCCGAATCGGATCTTGGCAACAAGCAGCTTCTACTTTTCAAATCACTTGGCAAATTCGTAGCACGATCCATGCTCGATTCTCGCATCATTGACATCAACTTCAATCCTACTTTTTTCCGCGTGGGTACTCCTGGCTTTGTTCCCTCTTTGGGCGCCGTCAAGACAGTGGATGAGGATCTCGCAAACTCTTTGCAACTTGTCAAACGATTCGCCGACGCCAAGTTCGAAATAGAGGAAGATTATGGCCTTACCTCTGACCAAAAAATGATGGCCCTTGAAGAATTAGAGATTGATGGTGTGCGAGTTGAAGATCTGGGCTTAGACTTTACACTTCCAGGCTACCCCGCCATTGAGTTGATGAAAGATGGTTCCAACACGAGTGTACAAACCAGTAATATCGACATATACCTAGAACGTGTCATCGACTTCACATTAGGCGAGGGTGTGGAACGACAAATTGAGGCATTCCGTTCTGGTTTCTCGCAAGTTTTTGCCTACGCGGCATTGCGATCTTTCACCCCGAATGAGCTGGTGATGCTGTTTGGACGAATCGAAGAAGACTGGTCTATGGAGAGTAAGTCATCCAACCTTTTTTTGTAGTGAAGGCTATCGCTAATATCTTTTCTTTAGCACTGATGGATTCCATCAAAGCGGACCACGGCTTCAACATGGATAGCAAGAGCGTACGAAACCTGTTACAGACAATGAGTGAACTGGACGCTCAACAGCGGCGAGACTTTTTGCAATTTGTTACTGGTAGTCCCAAGCTTCCAATTGGAGGTGAGTTACATGTCATTCGCTCTGAGTGGTTACAGAACTAACGACATAACAGGCTTCAAGAGTCTCACCCCTATGTTCACAGTGGTGTGCCGTCCCAGCGAACCGCCCTATACACCAGACGATTATTTGCCCAGTGTGATGACCTGCGTCAACTATCTCAAACTCCCCGACTATAGCAGTCTAGAAGTACTCCGCGAACGCCTCCTTATAGCCACTAAGGAGGGACAAGGAGCATTTCATCTTTCATAACGAAATCAATGATGCCTATTTTCACGCATATGTCCCGGTTTCTCCCCTCTTCCTACCATTTATCTCATATTGCCCAGCTATTAGTCTTTGTGCTTTATCCAAGTTTCGTTTATCATATTCTGATCACTTTCAAGGGCTGGCATATCTCATATTTTCACCTTTACAAACCACATACCCCTTCAGAATGGAATGACATGTTGCATGGCGGCATTACTTAACGGCAGTTAATCTACATTTTCTTGAACTTTTTTTCTTGTTACTCGTTTCTTGACTTTCTGATACGTATTTGCAAGTGCTGTGCAGAGTTATAAGGGTTGCATGGATTTTTTTCTTGCTCGTTAACGGATTGATGAATGTGTATGAATTTCTAGATAGTAATTGAATCGGGCTTTCTCTTTCCAACAATTGAGCGCAAATCGTAAATCGATCAGATATATGGATGGAAAAACTCTCTGTGTTCCCCACTTACTCTATGATTCCACTCCCCCAAGTCCATTTTTTTTTAGCATCTGATTAAAATTGTCTTCCTCACTTGATAATGTCCATGTAAATATGTACGATGGTTGGAATACGTCTAGCGTGCGGGGAGACATCACGCAATCTCGGCCTGCCATCACAAATTGCATGGACATATGGTCTTCAAGGTCTTGATTTCTAATGGAGGTCATAACATCAATTTTCTGATATTAATGGCACAGCCTTCAGAAGTACTGTCTGTGTAGAGTATGACGATCAAATCCGTGGCCATTATCGGGGCTGGTGCTTCAGGTATACAAGAACCCAGACTCCATCCAGAATCAACACGGAACTGATATACGTACCAATTGTAGGCGCCGCGACAGCAGCAGCTTTCGCTGCCGAGCAATACTTTGAGACAATCCGGGTCTTTGAACGGAAGGGAAGTGCGGGAGGGACGTGGTTTGTAAACCCTGACAGCTCTGAACTCAAAACTGCCGAGCATCGAAAGACGTGCTAAAAATGATTTGAACTTTTTGAAAATACAGGATATACGACGCAGACCCAAGTCCAGCCGCGAGTCCACAACCCGGCAAACTACCACCAGATATTGATCCTCCCTTGAGAATACCGGATGCTTTACCGCGTACGACGGGGCCTTCTTCACAAGAACGATGGGATAAGACTCCTATATACGATGAGTTGACGTGGGTTTGGAATGGTTTACTGCCATTAAGCATCAAACATCCCAACTAATATTCTGTTGATAGAACAAACGTCCCCGCAATAGCAATGTCCCTCTCTGAAATCCCCTTCCCCTATGGCCCTTTCGTGCCGCATCACGTGCCAAAACAGTACATCGAGAATTACTTTACGCATTTCAAACTAGATCGGTATCTAGAGCTCAATACAACGGTGGAAGACGTCTCTCGTCTCCCATCAAGAAGCGGTCCAGAGAAGGGTCATGAGCGATGGAGTTTGACACTGAGAAAATATGATGCCGTAGAGCATGTGGATCATTGGTGGAAAGAAGAGTTTGATGCGGTTATCTTTGCGAATGGGCATTATAGTGTTCCTTACGTACGTAACCTACTATTCAATGATCAAGTAGACAGCTAACCATGTAATGCCATTCGCAGGTCCCAGCCGTCAAAGGTCTAGAAGGATATATCAAAGCCTTCCCGGGTCGAGTGGTCCACTCCAAATCATATCGCTCAGCACAACACTATCACAACAAGAGAATTCTTGTCATTGGAAACTCTGCATCAGGGCACGATGTCACTGCTGGGGTCGTCAAAACCGCTCATTTACCGGTCTATCAATCCCGGCGCACGTCTTCACGCTGGGATGGGAATGAGCCTCCGGAGGGTATAGAATGGAAACCCATAATCAGCGAGTATCTCCCAACAGGAGAGATTGTCTTTGAAGATGGCAGTATCATTGATGATATCGACCAAGTAATTTACTGCACAGGATACAAAGCATCATTCCCATTCTGGAACGCCAAAGCCAATGGGGCACCACTTTACGACTACAAGCGCGACCATGTAGTAGGAAACTATTTACATATTTTTTTCACGGATTTCCCAACCATCGGTATAGTCGGTATTCCACGAACACTCACATTCAGAAGTTTCAATTACCAAGCCATAGCTCTCGCTCGAGTCTTCTCAGGTCGAAACGCGCACCCATTACCATCCGTCGTGGAACAACGAGAATGGCTCAGCAGACGATTGGAACTTGTCACGAGGCAACACCGTAAATTTCATGATATACCGTGGGATGAAGGGGAGACGCTAAATTATTTCCGTGAGCTGTATGAGCTTGCTGGGCTGCCGAGGATTGAAGGTTTGGGCCAGGTTCCGCCGGTGTTGGATGGTGAGACGAGGTGGGCGATTGAGAATGTGAGGAAATATCCTGTTCCAGGGGATGAGCGGTTGAAGGAAAGCGGTGGTAATGAAGAGAATGGGTGGACTCTTGTAGAAAGAGGGCAGTGGCGAGATAGTCTTCATTTCATTTAGTATCAATTCTCCAAAGATGGGGGTGTTGATCGTTGATAGAGAGTACCGAGCTCACCAATCTACTCTTCCTAATTTGGCAAAGTCCCAATGTGTAGGTGGCTAAGGCCACATTAACGAATATTGCTCTTGCACTTGGGAAATAAGAGGAACACAATCCTGCCACACAGCTCATGACACTACACTTTTACCAGACCCGAAGAACATAAATATAATTTGCTTTTCGAGTAATGTCCTTCTTCCTGGAGTGTGCGTATGCCGAGACAAGTTGGTCGATTCCCAGTATTGCCAAATTAGGCAACATGTCTCAACTAGGCCTACGTTTGGCCCCATGAAAGTGAGCTTCGTCTTAAGTGCAATGTTCATCTGTCAAATGCTGGCTCACTACTCAAGCCACCATAGTGGCAATACATCATTGCAACTGCTGGTATAAAGGTAAAGAAATCTTCATTCAATGAAGGTCAGGGCTCTTCCTCTGAAAAGTATCATGAACCACGTAAAGCCGATGTAGGATATCAAACTGGTACAAAATGCAAAGGTGAAAACAGTCAAGTAATAGAAGAACGTGTAACAAAAGAGAAGGAATAAAAAGAAGAATCAATATTATACGTCAGAAAGCATATGTACAGGGTAATGAAAAGGTATATCGTTCAATAGAGAAATTGGTGTAGAAAGAAAATTAGTATATTGGACGTCCCTCGTCCCACTTGCGCGACGCCCTAGGGCTTCGCATAATGCTCATATCTTCGTCAATCGCTGGCGTGGTCTCGTCTCCGGGAGATAGGGAAAATCTCACCCTTCCACTCTCCCGGCGAACACTATCCAGATGATTGCCTGTACTCCCAGTCCACTCCCACGCTCGAGCAACATCCCCGCTACGGCTTTCGCGGACCGATGCTCGTACATTGGCATTGCCTTCAACAACTGCCTTCACACGCTTCCAGAGCTTCTCTCGACGGTTGCCCCTCAACTCAGAGCGTAAAACATCATCTCGTAGCTGACCAATCGCAATCCAGGGCTCCAACGCCTCTCCACGTCTATGTAAAGCAGCTTGAGTCGAAAGACGGTCAAGCGTAGTCCCTACAAGCTCAGGCACACGGGCAATATCCGCTCGTCGAGCGAGAAACTCGGCTCTGACATAGGCTAGACCAACCACAGAGAGAACTAGAATGAAAATAGGGAGTCGATACGCGATGAGAGAGAGTCGGAGGTGACGGCGGAATCCGCAGATGATGGGAAGGTTGGCGAGTGAGTCACTTGCGAAGGCGCGGGATGAAGTTCTGTTAATGCGAGGCGATCACTGTTAGTGCTCAGAGCCCTGTCAGAATCCAGATATAAAAATACACGATCCATAGGATTTGAAGTACATATCGAAAGGGGGGGTGGATAGTAGGAGCTTCTGACTTACCCTCCGCTTGTAGTAACTTCTTCTCTGGCAACTAATTCTCCCAGAGCTGACGCCCACAAGTCATCAAATTCTGAGTCGCTCATTTTGGCGCGTGGACCACGTTTATGCGAGACGACCTTCTTGAGTTCTGGTTCTGAAATGAACGGAGTTTTGGCTTCGGTACCATCTCCACATTCGTACTTAGCTCGCTGTTCGCGGAGTTCTTGGACCGCCCTGTTAGCGACGGCGATGATGCGATCAGTCTTCTCGTTATCGACTTCACACTTGGGTGGGATCGGTAAAAAGCCATTCAGCGAGAGTGGGTGGTATTCCTCCACAAAGTCTTTTTCACACTCAATCTTAAGATTCTCCAAACAGAAGGCATGCGGTGGGCAAGGTTCACACTGAGGTTCTAGCACATGTGCCCACACGGGTACATTGGTATCTGCAAGAGACCATCTGGATTTGCCTATGCCACAGAAGCCAATCTCGAATTTCTCATGACGCCAATAGACTCCGCAGAGAGATAGAAGAAAGAAGATGACGAGCGTGGGCAATCTCCATGAAACTGCAATGTGGTGGCTGCTTACGACGGCTCGTAACTCAGCATTAGCTGTCTCAAGAGCCAATTGCTCATCTGGAGTGAACTCTTCCCCAGCTTCAGGCTCGGACTCATCCTCTAAGTGTGGCGTGGCTGCTCGGAGGCGGGATACGGGAAACTCAAAAGTCGACTTCCTAGGCGTGATGATGTCCTCCTCTTGCTTGATCTTGATAGGACGAACTGATTCTCGTTTACCTCGGTTTTCTGCTACGAGAGTGCCGTCGCTTGAGACACGAGGTGTACTTTTTCGTTTGCGATCCCCGCTAACGGTTCGAGCTCTTGGGGTCGGCTCGTGAGACGTAGGCGAGCTACCGCTTTGGAAAGGATTCTCATCGGTGAAAACGCTACCCGCTCGGCTTTCAGTCTTGATACTTGGCGTACGTTCAACATATTCATCATATGACGGGACCGCTTCACTTTTGCGAGTTCTACGAGCAGTAGATCGTGCTTTAGGTGTTGCCGCGGGTAGAACGGGAGTCGCAAGGTTATCATCCGTGGTTTCCGCATCCGACGCTCGGGTACTTCTGCTAGGACGGCCTCGACGCCTTGGTGTAGCCTGCAGTAAAGCACTATCATCAGTATCAACGGTCGATGCTCGTGTGCTTGGTCGAGAGCGTGCACGTCGGCTTCCGGCGGTAGATGGCGGCGGCATCGAATCTCTATCATTGACTTCATCTTCGTCCCCATTTGCTTCAGAATTAGATTGACTGCTCATATCGGTAATTCCAGCACTTGTGCGGCGAACACGGTCTCTATCGCGGAGAAGTTTTTTCGCTTGGGGTAGAACTTTTTCCTCGATAAGTGCAACCAGTTGGGCCTTCTTCGCGGAGGAAGGATAGGATACATCATGTTTGACGAGGACAGTTCGCAATGCAGGCATAGTCAATGATGATAGATCGAAGCCCGGCGCAAGGTACTCCAGGTCGTCTATGTTAGACGCCATACTTATGATCTTGCCAGGTGTCGACCTGGATTTGAGCGTGTTGAGCGAAAGCAGGGATAGGGATCTGTAGTAGTTGTCCACACGAATTATCGCCAATAAGGACAAAGGCGTCTATTCTAGTTGTCTGATTGACGGACAGGAATGAAAATGGCTTTCAATCCGTGAAAAGATAATGGATAAGAGGGGTTCGATATGCAGCCAACAAGTCAAAGTGGTTTGTGTCAATTTGAACTGACAACACAAGATTTTTGAAGCGGTATCCGGGGCAACAAGGTGGTGCTCATTGATTTGGCGGGTGCCGCCCACTTGGTCGCAACTAGCCGTTATCGCTTGGTGATCTAGAGAAAAGGGGTTTTGATAAATGATCTCTACCGATGGAAGTAGGAAATTAGGGTGAAAAAGGATGGAAGGATGTTGAAGATGATGGGGATTGTGGATAGAAGTGGTTGCAGATGAACGACGTCAGTAAACAACAAACTGGCTACGGCGGCACGTGATGCGATTTTCTGACTGATAACGCTAGACCGGATACGGAATCATGCTTTAACTTCTTCACTCTGCTTCTCATCTATTTCGACTGTTTATTATGTTGAAAACTTCACATTTCATGAACAATGAATTCTTATATGACGGTCATATAATAAGTAATAGATACAAGTCATAACCACCCACGCAATGTATGCTACCCTGTCAATTAGTATCCTGCTGGTGATCAAAAAAAGGTTGCCGAACAAAAACAAAAATCTCTCAAGATCAAGAGAGGGGAGAAACCCAGGCCAAATTCAAGTAATCGCCATATATTCAAGCCGTTAATAGTCATGGTCGCAAAAGCGAATCTATGTATATCAACATGTGCACAGATATTATCTCCACATAAGAAAACAATAAATATTTCTTCAAACAAAAGCATATTGAGTAATCCTGACGCGGCCACCCATTCAAAATCAAAAAGGTATTGCATGCCAAGACACAAAATCCGAACTCCATCCCAATGAGATTAAAAGGAAGTTGGGGTATTAGCGGAAAGTTATTTGTGGTGTAGAAGCCATAAGGACATCAGGGTTGACGGAGAGATAATAGGTCATCAGAATCAGCGATCGGGAGAGGGTGGTGATAGCAAAAGACGTATGTGAGATGAGGAATTGGAATTGGCTCCACTGCTCTGAGAACCTGGTGTCTTGAAGTTGCGTCCTATCTGAGTTAACGGGTCAGGAGCACCAGTCGCAGCTATGTTGAGATGCTCTTTCAGAGCATGGAATTCTGCGAGCTGGCTCTGTAACTGCTTAACAACTTCTGCCATAGACATGGCGTGCTCATGTATCGAATCTCCCTTCTTGAATGGGTGCATCATATGACGTATGGCGAGAGTATTGATGCAATTTTCAATTCGTGTGACCTGATTTTCCACGATGCTCAGAATTGTGCCATCTGCTAGCTCACCACCCCCTCTTTGAATTGCATCCATCAATTGACGGTTGGGAGAAGTGGTTTCACTAATCCCTGGAGTCTCGAGAGAGCTACAGAGTCGTTCCAGTCGAAGAGTAATTTCCCAGAGCTGCCAGATTTGGTCTGTTCGAATATCGAGCTGGGAGCCTTTCTTGATAGTTGCAGGCGCTAGATCTTCATCGGGCGAAACACCTTCCTGAACTGCAAGTCTCCCCGCGAGAGAATGCGGGCAGATGAGATAGACCGCTTCCGGATTCTCGAGGCCTTTCAATTTCTTTTCACCCTGATCTTTGACAACGAATCCTTGACTATTAAGTTGTTGCAATTCTCTTCGAATGTTCTGTAAAGGATCTCCGTAGTCGCTTTCCGAGCTTACAGAAAGGGAGCGCTCGCTCTCTGCGTAGACTTCACTTATGCGTTGAAACTCGCTCATGAAATCAGAAGAGACAAAAATTTGTCCACCATCGGCAACAGCTGAGATACGGGATGCACGATTGACCATAGGACCAAAATAGTCCATACGACCGGTCACAGGATCTTTCTCACACACTGGCTCACCCCAGTGAGTGCCCATTCTGACCGAAAGACCTCTGAAGATGAGATTTCCATCTTTGTCGTACCGTTCTTTGCACTGCGGTTGCTCCAAGATCTCCTTAGGCCACTCGGCTTCCAACAATTGTGTCTGACAATTGAAACACCAAAGAAGAGCAGCACTAGTCGTTGAAAATGCCACCATGAAAGCATCTCCTTCAGTTTTGACTTCGTAACCGCCGGTTATACCCAGTTGCCGACGCAAGATATCGTTGTGAATTTGAATGGCAGATCTCATAGCCTCTGGGCAAGTTTCCCATAGCGAAGTAGACTTTTTAATATCTGTGAAAATGATGGCCAGATCTCCCACAGGTGCATCGACAAAATTGAACCGGGCAAGCCGAGAATCACCAACGGCATCTCGAGCCCTCCTGGTACGTTTAGGCGGAAGCACTTCTTCGGGGAACGATGACGGACCAACGGAAAGGCTAGCATTTCGAAGCTTCCTATACCGCTCGCGTTTCTTCAGCTCGCTCACGCCAACAATCATGACCATTAGCTTATTGGATGCTCCAAATGCGATTGCAAGATCACGAATCTTTTGACTTGCAATCATCAAGTCTCTGCGTTCAGCGCGAGCCACGTCAACAACTAGATCGAAAGTGACATAATCCCAGACCTCTCGAGATGCCATAATGATCAACTCATCTTGTTCAGTCAATGTAAAGTGGGCAGTATGAGGCGCTGCGACGACTGAGGGAATCAACGGGAAGTAGCCAAATGCTCGAGACACAGGAAGCACATCGTTAAGCTTTCCATTGCGAGAAACAAAGCCACCAGCTTCCCGTATACGATTCCGTTCGCCAGGTTCGGCCGGATCATGATTGAAAGTAAGGGGTCGCAGAGTCCCATCTGATCTGACTAGAACTGCTTGTGCATCACCCACGTTTGCAACGTACAAGTCCATGTTCTTCAAATAAAGTACAGTGGCAACTCCACCTGAATGGATATCATCCTTGTTGAGCAATTTGGCTGCTGTCGAACCACGAGCAAATTGACGGACTTCTTTGTCATCAATGGACTTGTATGCAGCGGCGGCCATATCCCTGTTTAGTGTAAGGAATGCCCGTCTCAGTGCATCTAGAGGAGTGTCTGTGTCAGGTGATAGCTTTTTTAGCTCATCAACAAAGCAGTGTGTGAAGTTTTCATGAAGAAACTTCGCAATCTTGGAACCACCAATGGACTGAGATTGGCCATCAAACATGCCAACCAATGTATCCATGTTGTCAGAACGTAAACGAGGAACCATCATATCAATAATAGAGAGATGCTCGTCTTTTCCGAGGAAGTCAGCCATTCCGTACGCCAACGATCCTGCAAGAGATGCCGAAGTACGGACACGTCGATCCTCCGTCTCCTCGGGGACCGTTTTAATCGTCAAAGTCACATCCATCAAACCCAAGATGCGCAGGTGCGTTAATGAGTTGAACCCGGTCAAATCTGTCCCGTTTACTGAATTTGATCCCAAAGAAGCAATGTTCGGTTTGATCTCGAGCCTTTTGTTGCCGGAGAAATTGAGGTATTTGAGATTTCGATTCCAATTCCAGTTCCAATCGTAAGGCCAATTGGAAACATTGTATTTCAGCAAATTGCTACCAACGTCCAGAATAGCCAGTTTGCTGACTTTGCATAGCTCTGCAGGTAAAACTTGGAATCGATTTCCGTTCAGGTGTATAGTCTTAAGATTGCTCGTTTCTTCCAAATCATCAGAAGGTAATGAGGCCAATTCGTTGCCAGAAAGGAAGATATCGGTCAAATTTTGCCATCTTTTAAGATAACCCTGGGGAACCTCGGTCAATACATTGTATGAGAGATTAAGCACGCGTAATTCTGGGAGGTAAGCCAGCTCTCTGAAAACATCATCTTCTAGCCGATTGTCTGCGAGATAAAGATTTCGAAGGGAACCCGAGAACGTTGTCGCCAGGCGTTGTG
The DNA here is from genome assembly GCF_001896365.1 of Talaromyces amestolkiae. Lineage (NCBI taxonomy): Eukaryota > Fungi > Ascomycota > Eurotiomycetes > Eurotiales > Trichocomaceae > Talaromyces > Talaromyces amestolkiae. Next base: position 247,915 of record NW_024468050.1, on the reverse strand, counting down.
CGAAATTTGAATCTTTTCTGGTGGAATTAGATCCCTCGGTGTACGCTCGTGATGCCGTTGAAGCCTTGCGGCCATTGGGAATATAGGTGGATTGCAAGGAATTGTTGCGACCTATACCGGGTGAACCGGCCAGACTCAGTAACCCACTCGAATTCTGGCTTGGGCGCCGTGATTGAGCATCGTCAGAAGAGGCCATGTTCTCGTAGCTTGGAGTATTAGACAAGCCAGGTGTTGTCGCTGGCGACGGCGAGACATATTCCCCAGGTGGTAAGGGAGGTTGACCGGTGTGTTTTGGAAAGCCGTCAAGGATGTTTGAGGAAACGTTCAAATGCTCAAGCTTTAAGCAGAACCATATCTCGGACGGCAAACGTTCCAAGCTACATTCTCTCAAGTTCAAGAGTTTGAGATCCGTCAGACAACCAATAGTTGGTGGTAATGACTTCAGAGGATTCTTGATCATGCTAAAATGTTCGAGACGGCGCAGTTTGCCAATGGAAGGCGAAAGCGATGAAAAGAAATTTTTGTCCAAAATCAATTTAGTGAGGTTGGGAAGATTCTCAAAAGTAGAATCTTTCAATTGTACCAACTTTGCCGAAGCGATGTTCAAAGAAGTAAGAGTTTGTATGGGAGCATCCAGCTCGAACTGAGTTATTGGACAATGATCAAGCACCAATGTACGCAGCTTGGGGAAATTTCCCTTGAATTTCGTCACGGCATTGTGTCCCAAGAGTAACTGCTCCAAGCGAGGTAGTCGCATAATACTGTCAACATTTTCAATGGCATTGAATCGAGCGTCAATTTCTTTGATGCTCTTCAATCCTTGAAATGACTTATCAAGAGGCCCGGATAGCCTATTATTCGTCACCCACAAACGCTCCAGCTGTTTCAGTCGACCTATGTGTGGTAGTTCGCGAATGCTGTTGAAACTGATATCAAGATCGACCAAGTTTGGAAGATTGCAGAGGAATTCTGGGAAAACTTGGAAGTTATTTGAGGAGAGCGTCAAACTTCGCAACGAGGAATAATCCCTGAAATAGCTAGGCAAAGACGACAATCTGTTATTTGCCAACTTGATACTGACAAGACCATGAAGCTCAGAAAGATCGGTATATTCTAGCCCGTCAAGTCTGTTATTGGAGGCATCGAGATAAGTTAGTCGAGTGGCCAAGCGGAAACTAGAAGGTAGTCGCCAGGCCTCATTGCTCATGAACTTGATCTCACGCAAGTTGATACAGCTCGTTATAAAATCGGATGGCACATCCATGTCAAGGTTCCGGGACAGGTTCAATGAGATGATTTCAGGCGCCCTTTTGTAGAGAGTGATTGGTATCGTGGCAAGACTGCGTCCCTGAAGATCAACATGGCTGAACTTTTGGCTTTTGTTGAATCCAGGATCAGCATCCAAGCTGACATAGCCATTAAGCTTGGTTGGTAAAAATATGAATCGGCAAATGTAACTGTGATCCTCACGACCAACGTCCTCAATTCTATCCTTCGGTAAATAGCCTACTTGCTCGAGAAACTTCTTTTGTAGTAAAATTGGACGCTCTCCATGTTCAAGTTGTCTAGTCAAATCGTTCTTGCGCATGACGATTTCATAATTTTTCAAATCATCTTGCAAGAAAGACTTTTTCCCAAGCAACTCGAGAATATCGGCGACTGTAGCGTTCAGAGGAGCCGAGAGTGTTGCAAAAGTCGAGTCAATACGAAAGACACGAATAAAGTAGCTGGAACTGTCATTAATAGCAGCAGCTTCAAGCTCATTATCTATCTCCGGAAGACCGCGAACAAGATCGTCGCCTTGCTTCTTAACCTGCCAACTATCAGGGGCGTTCCAGTCTCCGACCTGGTGTTCTTGCAGTAATTTATCTTCTGGCAAATTGCCATCAAAGATGATGGTCTGGTTGTTAGGGGAGTGCGGCCTTGGTTCACTGACAATGCCTTCCATATCACTGAGATTAGTATCAAGTTTATAAATTTTCTCCTCTCGATACGGTGGTGACTTGTTTGAGGTGTATTTTCGTCCTTTCTTATTTTTGGGAGGATGTCGGCCATCTCTTCTGCGGTCGTACTCAAGACTTTCACCATGTCTCCCCATAATACCATCATCAAGGCTGCCCTGGCGATGGCGAAGGGGCGAGGCGTCGCGTCTAGACACCTTTGCGACAGTTCTCATTGCGTCATGCAGGCTCTTCTCAGAACCAGGAAGGCTCTTCAAAGTTGAAGGCTTGCTTCGGAGTATTTTATGCATAAAGCCGCGGACGGGACCTGGCGAGCCATGGCCAGAACCAGTGTCTCGCTGGATTATAGAACTTTGAGCACTAGGCGTAGGACTTGTAGGTCGACCGGCCAAAGTGCTCGATGAACTCATGGCGGTATTTACCAACAAGCCTCCAGCATCTCGAAGATGAGAACTTGCATCGTCATCTTGAGCGTTGGCCGCAGTCGATCGAAGGGCGGACTCGAAAGATGCAGAAGATGTAGGCTTTCCCTCCTTGCTTCTAGAATGCCGCCGTCCTGTAAATGGGAGCTTATGCGAGGCTTTGTGTTCGGAATGAATTGACGCTGCTTTGCCGTTGGTGAAACGTTGAACATCTGGGCCGGTGGGCTCCTTTCGTATAGGGGCCTCGCCATAGTGGGGGATATCGTTGTATTGCTGGTACATCCATGGTGTGACTTCACTTGAAGGTAGCGGGGTTCGTGGTCGAGAGGGTCTCGGTGAAAGGGTACGAGTTTTAGAGGTCTCTGGGAAATTTTTGGACGCTGTCGAGTCGTTTCGATGACGCGATACGGGTGTTTCGCGGTTTTGGCTAATAGCATCGCAATCCTCGCGACCACTACTTTCCGCAGGGCCACTTTCATCTCCAGCGCCGCCACCGAAGAACCCATGAAGCCGTCTGCGTATATGTCCATTTTGGCTTGATTTGGAATTACTACTGGTCGTGCTTGCGGCAGACTCTCGTCGAAACTCTTTGTAGCCAAAGTCCTGAACATCGGAGCCTGACGTGTTTTCGCTGCCGTGACGGAAGACGGGGGTTATAGGCGAAACTTCATGCTCCGATGCATCTTGAAGAAAAGTGCCGGAGTTCCGGCTAGTCGACTCATTTTGGTCTGGTGACGCTGGAGATGCCGGCGAGACCCATGATGCGCGAAAGGGTTCGTGAACAATTGGATTGAGGGAGAGCTGATAGGATCCAGATGCAGGAGGAGGTGGTGGCGGTGTCCCTGAGTTTAGCGTGAAGTAATCATCAGCACCTAAGATCGCCAGAGCTTTGCGGTGATTTTGTATGCTAGGTTTGCGTAAGTCGGTCGGGGAGATTGACGGAGAGTGAGAGAACATCGATGTATAAAGCTCAGGAGGTGACGGCAAATTGGCTGATCGGCCAGACGGTACTCTGTTTTCAAAAAATTAGACATCTCAACTGATTTCCAATGTGGCAGTGAAGAATCAGCCCGAATAAACAGAACCGACACAAGAATATGTTGAATTTAATCAAATGTAGTGTTTTCAAAGTCCATGCAAAAATTGCCAAGATGTTTCGACTCAGGTTGGGCATACCTATTCACACCAGACTGCGGTGTCTGACGACCGCTACGATTTCCATTTCGCAATCCGTTCTCAACGGTGTCATCCCTTACTGTCGATTGTGAATGATAGCTGCTAGTGGAGCTTTCGGAACCATGTCGTTCGTTCAGGGACATGAGGTCCCCGTTTCGCCTGGCCATGAGGCGGGGTTGTTGGTGACTTTTCACCACCAACTGCAGCAGAGCTACACAGTAAAGGCCTCAAACTTCGAGTCTAGTGCATTTGACGGCGTACGGATAGCTTGAAGTGAGTTTTTGGGGTAGACGGGCGATAGGAGACCGACGATAGAGAGCGCGGAAGAGCTCACTCAATGCGATGACGTCTGCAGTTGAGCTAGAAGAAAGTTCTCAAAAGTCAATGGATATTGAGCGAATTGCGTGAAAGATATTCCGATGTGTCAATATGTCGAAGAAGATAAAATGCGTAGGCGGTGCGTCGTCAAAAGTTCGGGGTGGATTTAGTATCTTGACGTTTAGCGCAACAATGCGACGGCATCGCTACATGGCTGTTTGACGAGGATCGAGTTCCAGCTATCGAGCATGCTAATTAGAGGAAGTGTTTCCTGCGACCATGCTCCGAAGTCGTCGTAAATAGCCGGTAATATATAACGGAAACAAGTTAGAATACTCGATTGCAGAGCTGGCTCATGGGAGAGATGCCCGGGGGTTGATGGTGGTAGGTAGACCGAGTCAAGTTGAGAGTTTAGTTTTGGCGGGAGCGAACGGGCGAGTCTTTTTGGGACAACCTGGGCTGGCGGTCTTGGCGCCAGAGCCTGGGGTCGATGAGCCGCCCAGAACGGGCTAGCGCCGAATGAGTCTACGGAGTGGGAATTCCGTCGCCGATTTTGATGCTCTTTCACTCCGTACTTCAGCTTCATCCAACATGCGGACCACGTCTCAGGCTAGATGACTTAAGACATATAATTCCTCTTTCTGGTAATCAGATTGACCGTCTAGCATAGCTTCATTAGTGTTCGGATTATTTGACGAGTCTTTGGGCCACCCGCTTTATCTCAAAGACATGCACTCAATTCCATGGTATGATCCCTTCTACAGCGATACCACAGATATTGTAAAATAGCATCATGTGACTAGCTCACTTTATTTTGCAAGCATATCTATAGAAGCTCTGTATCAGTGACTCATTAAAACTTGCCATCTTTGTACCGGGGTACTCCGCACAGTAATATGCAAAAGGCGTTACTGCTACAACTGTGAAAATGGAGAGCCTCCCCACTTACCAACTAGGGAATCACTAACACTACTCGAGCATGTCTTTCGAACTGTCAATTTTCGATCGTGCTAGACTTGAAATCAACTGCAACTATCGCGATTCCAGCCCCCTTTAGGAAAGGCATGTGGGATGGTGTGAATCCGAGTCCAGCCCGGCGTATATACGAAGCTGAAGATGAAACACTACGAGGCCCAGAATAGGCTTCCCTGCATGAATCACTGCCAATATTGAGGCTGAATGCAGTAGGTGCAGTAGATGCAGCTCGGGTTGAAAGTGCTGCGGTGGTCCCATGTTTTAGCTGGACTTACATAGTATGTTACTACTAGCAGCCTCGGGATGAAAACTGAGTCGAAAATGTGCGCTGATCTTGTTTGAATCTGGACCGAACTGTGAGAGGCGATAGTCATTTCGGGCTGTATACGTAGTAAAGGCAACTATCGTAAGATGTCCAATAGTCTAAGACGCCATCTGTGCAATCAAACTCCCCATTCTGACATTCTTAGACACAGATGAATTTATAGAAGGCATTTTGTGGTCGTCCCCGGTTTTTAGAGTCTCGACACAAACTCACTTTTCACCAGAAGTGGACTGGCCGCCACCAAGAGAATCAATGATCCAGATCCTAGACAATTAAATCCTCGGAGCAATTTAAACTATTTGTTAACCCTAACTACCTTTGCCAGGAGCCTAGAAGGGTAGAAGGCCATGATATCGATCTTCATAATTGTCCAATCTGTCGTCCATTGTTTCATCATACATACGCGAGATGTGCATAGCTGTGGATACGGCCGCGTGTAACACTCCTTAGTGAGACAAATATATTTGATGATAGAGAGACATTTATATGATAAACGATGAATCTAGAGTGTACGTATAAACGGAGCAGAGAGTAGAGAGGAGGCAGAGAGACTCCATCCGGAAAGAGGCTGGACGGTGGGCCATCCCCACGTGGTCCAAGCGCTCTTCCCGCCTCTCTATTTTCGGCCAATCACATGATCGACATCAATGAATTTGATAAATTTGATGCCATGAGCTGAGACAATTGGTCTCTACGAAGTAAGATCTCTATAAAAATACAAGGACCTTGAAAATAATACTCCACAACGAGCTAGCCATCGGCGTGTCCTGAAGATCTACGTAACGCGTCAGCAGATGCTGTCCGTTGACATGGCAGCAGACATCATTTCCTTTGGTGTATTATCTACCCCGTAACTATTCCTTGAAATAACAGAAAAAAGGAGCGTATGAATGCAGTATACAACTGAGAACCTTCTCCACCCCATACAGTGAATCACTGCATGTAAAGAGAGACATCGAAGCTGGCCAATGAACTGTTCTTCTTGGTTGTCCATTTAAGGCTTAGCGCCCTACGTGGCTGGGCAGCAGAGCTCCCCTATTGGCCAATGCTCAATTAGGCTCAGATGTATGACGTGAAACAGAAGAGGCTGGTAAACACTCGTTCTGCCAGTCCAGGCGCTATTAAAATGATTTCTCTTCAGAGCCAGCAGGGAATCTTTTTCTTCTCATTCTTTGCTTACAAATTTGATGAATGTGGATTGTGTGACAGCACCTTGCATTGTTGTTTCTTGTTCGAGTCAGTGATATCGTGAGATCATTGTCTTTGCTCAGACTACCTAGCCAGAGAGCTTCTGCTGTCTTCTATTCCTCCGAGCGGCCTCTTTGCACATAGATTATGAGATTTTCCAGGTTATCGGCAGCAACTGCTGCATGGATATTGTCGACAAAAGTCGCTGCACAGACCTATACTAGTTGCGATCCCCGAGAACAAACTGGTATGTCTCGTGCCAACTTAACAGACTATATAGTTGCTAATCCCTTCCCAGGCTGTCCAGCTGACCCAGCTCTCGGCGGCTCCGCAAGCTTCGATTTCACCAAAGGAGCCCAGAAAAATTGGACGACATCCGGCACAGTCACATACAGCAGCAGCACCGGTGCAGGCTTCACAGTCGCCAGCGAGGGCGATGCGCCCTTAATCACCTCCGACTTCTATATCATGTGGGGACATCTCGAAGTCGTCATGCAGTCAGCCCCCGGCACCGGCATCGTCAGCAGCATAGTAATGCAATCGGACACTCTAGACGAAATTGATCTCGAATTCCTTGGCGGCGAGGATACGAGCGTACAAACAAATTACTTTGGTCATGGCGACACATCCGAATACAACCGTGAGCAAACGATCGCAATGTCGAATAATCAAAACAGTTTTCACAAATACACAGTCGACTGGACGGCCAACATGATTGTGTGGCAGATCGACGGCACCACTGTTCGCAGCATGGCTCCCGCAGACGCTGATTCGGGTCAATACCCTCAGACACCCATGATGATCAAAATCGGTATTTGGGCTGGCGGCGACCCCAGCAATCCATCAGGCACAATCAGCTGGGCCGGCGGAACCACGGATTACAGCAAAGGTCCTTTTACCATGTACTGCAAATCGGTGTCGGTGATTGATTATTCGACTGGAAGTGAATATGTTTATACCAGTGAAAGTGGGACGTCCGACTCGATCTCGGCTGTGGGAGGTAGTGTTGATGGCAACATGGCCGCAACCGCGTCGGTTGCAACGGATGCTTCAGCGGCGACGATCACTTCATCCGGAGGCGAGGCTCCGCTTCCGTGGTCTGGCACGCATAGAGAGACATCGTCGTGGAGTACACCAGACATTTGGCCCTGGGTTGCGACGGCCACGGCATCGCTTACGAATAGTAATCCTTCGTCGGGGCATACTACTTCAGGGGGAGATAAGTTGGCACCATTGACGGTGTATCAGAGTAAGTTTTTTCACAAGCTACTTGATTTCTAGCCCGAGGCGACTAACAATTTTTTCAGAGTATTTCCCGGTGTACTTCATCTCCGCATCCCTTGCCTTTGGATTCCTGTTTCCTTTGTGGCGTTAGGATGCTCTTAGCAACAGCATGTCAAGCCACGGCATCACACCTTATCACCATCTACATCGTGGTGACATTCTCATTACATCTCATCTCATTCGCCAATTCCCACGACCACTACGACATCTCAAACATACCGGCTACATCTCGAACCTCCTATAGAAGACCCCAAATCACCCTACCCGTCTTCGGATCTTTCAACCTTTCCAGCGGTGCAACCATTCTTATCGATAGATCCACCAACCTATCCTGTACATTTCCCACATCAGTCTCAAAACCATACTCGACAACGTATAGACCACATCATCATTTCCGGCGTTTCACATGATTTTTTCACGGCTGATTTTACGCGTCATTTATGCATTATGATCGATATGCGGCACACACACAACACTTACTCTCAAATAGATTACCACATAAATCCACCTTGCTCAATATGAGGAGGGGTGGATTCGGCGTTTTTGCTTTTTTTGCACATTGGGATGGGCTTCTTATTCATGGATATGTATTTTCAAATGGTTCCGATCTGTGTATAGTAACAACGAAAATAGACGTTTCTTATGAGCATTCTCAGAAGCGTTTTTATGTTTCATACTTCACCTTCATGCGTACCTCTATAAAGATGGTATTTGGGTGTTTTCAAACCCAGCCAAGGAGTATTCACTGGACTTTCACCGACATACAGAAACATATCATACAGCCAACCACCAAAAGCAGTACCGCAGAAGGGGGCAACCATTGGTACCTGCAGATTTCATCAGAACATCCTGCTGTCCTGCAATGTTCGGATGGGGGGAGCTTACCCAAAAATAGTAGTTCCCAGCAGCCCAAACATTATGACCATAACCGATCATATAACTAACAAGTCTCGGACCAAAGTCACGCGCAAGATTGATCGCATACCCCGTTTCCCATCCAAAACAGGCGCCAGTCCCAAATATCACGAAGAAAAGAACCAGCGGCGTCAACGGACCCGCGCCGAGGTTATTATCATCCTTAACCGCAAAGATGGTGAACATCAATATCGAACTAGCAATAAACTCAGAAAAGAACTGCCCGGTCTTCGTCATGAATGGAGCAGGGTACGTGCAAAATATGCCCGCCGTGGCATTCGATGAATAGCCTGGGACGGTGCGAAGAGACGGACCCCCTTCGTAGACATCAATAGCCGATTTATAATTCGCGTACACAATTGCGGCTCCGGTCATGGCGCCGAGGATTTGGGATAGCATGTAAATTGGGAATTTGCGCCAGGGGAATTTTCGGTATAGACAGTTTGCGAATGTTACGGCGGGATTGATATGGGCGCCGGATATGCCGCTGGTGTAGACGCCTAGCATGACGGCGATTCTGGACATTAAAGTCAGATAATTGTTGAGGTAAAGGGGTACGCTGATATAAGAAAGATCTCACCCCCAGCCCCACGATATGGATTGATAGTCACCTCTTTGATCCCGACTGAGAGTCACTTGAGCAACAACGCCATCACCGAACAAGATCAGGATCATAGTCCCGAAGAACTCTGAAAATGATTCCCTGAGAGCATATCGAATGCGGCTCCAACGCGTTTTCTTTTGCTCGTATGACTCTACAACTGAGAACGGGATAATGTTTCTTTTTCTCCTACTAGGGCTGCTCATGGGTTCACTTAAGCTCTCTTCAGTCACCATAATGCAGTCTTTGAAATGTCTTGACATGAAGATATGTATGAATAATCAAGTTGATGGCTTTTTAATGCTCAAATATAGCGTTCTCGTTTGGCTTCCCTGCTCTTTGCAGACAGAGTGCTCGCCGAAAGGATTTCGGCTTAATGACCATTCATCTTCACTGATGGTCCTGCCAATGAGCCACACAGAACTCGAATCCACGCATTCTGTGCTACGAGCAGCTTATTAATACCGTTGCAATGAGACCTCCGACTCAAACCCGGTTACAATATTCATAATTCGGCTCGACGTCAAATTGAGGAAGATTGTAGTGTGACAAATGCTTTCGATTGAGGCCAGCAGATGTCGTACAGAGACAGTTATATAGGCCGAGTACCTCGTTGAGAGACCGAGATTCCGATGACACTTGTCCTGTTGTTACATCTACTCCTTCAGGTGGCTGAAAGCATGATGGCAACCTATCGGCAGTCCACACAAATGATGGAGTACAGAATAAGGCACTGCTCCATCGGAGAAAGCAGGATATTTCATTGAGGAGACTGCTCATTGATTTTATTTCGAAGCCCAGCTATCGATGTTTTGAATGACCCGGAAGATAAATGTTGATCAGGTGGGCGATGATCCATAATCCTCGTATGATCGTGCAGCGCAATAACTTCTATAAGCCATTAAAAATGCGACCGGACTGTACCGACGCGATCCATATCGTTCGACCTCAATCATCATTTCACACTCATCCGACGAATATCGCGATTTTTGCGGTGTCGTGTACCCCAGATTATCAGCATGTCATTGTTGCGATCGTCCTTCCCCGGACCCAGTTTTATCCCATCCGTCGTATGGAAATGTCACGGCGATGGAGTCTAGAGTCCGTCGTTCCTTGTAAGAGTGGAGAGGAATCCACTCGCGCACATGAATTGGTACATTTTGCTCGTGTTGATCGTATCAAACATCTAACCCCGCGTTTTCATGATGGCGCAGCACGGAGTACCATACTCCAACAAGTGCTTTTTGAAATTGGATGGAAACATAACATTGTCACATTGAATGCAAGTTTAATGTAGGTAACATCGCACAGGCGGCGAGTCTCCTTATCACGGTTGCACTGATCAATCGGTGTCTGATGCTGAGGTGAGCGTCTTTGGCACGATAATCGAGACGTATTTGTGCAACGTTGTGTGACCAAGACTTCGTCCGAAGCACCTTCGAAGAGCCTTGCGTCTCGAATTAAATACTCCCCAACGGAGACTCCGCGCTCGTATTCAACTGAGTGGAGAAGCTTCTTGACTCTTATCGGCTGTCCGTCCCCATCACACATTCAAATCCACCAAAGTTATTTAGATTAAAGCGCACAGACGATGATTCGTCTCACTCCAACAAAGCCGGCGATGTCGGTGCCATGCCGCATGAGTTCCCTGACACTAGCGAAGACACAATAGCCGGCGGAATCCCCAGGGATTATATTTCTCCCCCAGTCATAAGCAGCTATTCGTGTGGGGGGCCTAATCGCAACAAGGCCCCCCCAATGCAATGCTGGCAAGCTCGTGCTATTCTGATTTCCATGTGAAATACATCAAAAGGCGGAGGTCTTGTTGAAAACAAACTCCTGCACCTCTGCTGGCTGCTTAATTGCCACCCTTTTTTACATTTCACGAACAATCTCCTTGGGTTGACACAATGCCGGGCCTGGCTGAGTCTTTCGTTGGCTCCATAGATCAGGGAACAACAAGCACCCGGTTCCTAATATTCAACAGAGACGGTGAGCCTGTTGCGTCACATCAAGTAGAATTTGAACAAATATACCCGAACCCAGGGTATCTTTCACTTATTACTGTTCTGAGGTCAGTGCTAGATGCTAATGGAATACAGATGGCACGAACACAGCCCACTCGAACTCGTATCATCAGTTGAGACATGCATCGAAGAAGCAGTTAAGAAATTTGAAGAACTCGGATACGCTCGGCAATTGATCAACGCAATTGGAATCACAAATCAGAGAGAAACAACGGTCTTATGGGATTCCGAGACTGGAGAGCCTCTACACAATGCAGTCGTGTGGACGGATACGCGATCACAAGCTATTGTGAGAGATTTGAAATCTAGAAAAGGCGCCGAAGATCTACAACAAATCTGTGGTTTGCCTCTATCGACGTACCCATCATCAACAAAACTGCTATGGATGATCCAGAACGTGCCCAAGATTAAAGCCGCTTATGAAAGAGGGCATCTCGCATTCGGTACTGTCGATTCTTGGCTGGTATATCAATTGAACGGCGGACCAGCAGCGAATGTATTTGTTTCTGATCCAACAAATGCATCAAGGACGATGTTCATGAACCTAGCCACTCTTGAGTACGACGATCGCCTTCTGGACTTTTTCGGGGTCAAAGGAAAGATACACCTGCCTCGAATTGTGCCTTCATCGGACAGGAAAGCGTATGGGACTATCTCTTCTGGTGTTCTTCAAGGAGTGCCAATCATGGGATGCCTAGGTGATCAATCCTCGGCGCTCGTGGGTCAAAAAGGTTTCTACCCCGGTTTGGCAAAGAACACATATGGAACAGGGTGCTTTCTCTTGTATAATGTCGGAGACAAGCCTGTCATATCTAAACACGGCTTACTGGCAACTGTGGCATTCCAATTTGATGGCAAACCCGTCTATGCTTTGGAAGGTAGCATTGCCGTTGGGGGCTCAGGGATCAGGTTCTTACAGAATAATCTCAGTCTTTTCAAAGAGTCGAAGGAAGTCAACGAACTTGCATCAACTGTGGAAGACAATGGAGGCTGCATCTTTGTGACGGCTTTTAGTGGACTTTTTGCCCCGTATTGGATAGACGATGCTAAGGGGACAATCTGTAAGTGTCTTGTATACCCACAACAGACTGTATGAAAGCGATTTAATAAGACCCTAGTTGGAATCACACAATACACGCAAAAGGGTCATTTAGCGAGAGCAACATTAGAAGCAACTTGCTACCAAACTAAAGCAATATTGGATGCTATGGAGAAAGATAGTGGACATGCGCTCTCAGAACTGGCTGTCGACGGAGGCATGAGTAATTCGGATCTCGCGATGCAGGTAGGTATCAAGAGGACTGACCGCATCCATGTTATTCGGCTAACTTTCTGGTTCCTAGATTCAAGCAGATCTCTCATCAATTCCAGTCTACCGGCCGAAGATGCGGGAAACTACTGCTCTTGGAGCCGCCATTGCTGCCGGTCTGGCCCTAGGCCTTTGGCGCAACTTTACCGAATTGCGAGACATCAATCGAGCTGGCGGTGCAGTCTTTGAGCCTAGCGTGACCCCTGAGAAAAGCGCCGAGATGTTCAGCACCTGGGAAAAAGCTGTTCAGATGTCCAAAGGATGGGTGAAAAAGGATCATGAGACCGCAAATGGAGTACACAATACTCGCAAGCCATCATTTGTTGCTAATGACAAAACAAAGGAGTCAGCCTTCATCACAACCTCCGTCTTCAATGATTTGAATGGGGCGGATGAAGAAGATTTGCTTCTAGAGCTACGCAAGATTGAGATTCAACAGCGTTTGAAGATTTTGAGAAAGGGACTGAAGCCATGACTGTCTGTTGTATAGATTTCGTCCTATATTGATGCTGCAAGCATTGAAAGTCCAGCGCCTGAAGATAATAATGAATGGATGAATGTAAAGAATGTCTCCAAAAAAAAAACAAGAACCAAAAGTGCTCTTTTGTATGTAGTTGTACATAAGATTGGTCAGGTGACCTGGGTGTTGCATGCAAATAAGGAAAGAAGGCGCCCGCCAACGTCACTGGGACATGTTACATAATCCTTCGTGGGCATAATCATTATTCGTAATAACACACTTTTGGAGTTCGTCGAATGTTGGACATGGGTTTCATGGTTTCTGGCCGTAAATGGTATAGCTGTGAAGTCGTTGGATCAAAAGGTCAGATTTGTCAAGATGTATTTTGCTAACAAATACTTACAGATCTATCGAGACCGGCGAGGAATGGATAACATCACCCGTGAGGTCATCACGGGAAGTATTCTGTTGATCTTGATTCCAACAAGCTGAGTTCACAAATGATTTCAAGCTTGTGGAAAGCTGTTCATGGCATTGTGTCTCACTGCTGAGGTCCGTTTGCCACTCCACAAGGTGGTCAATTTCACGATTTTCTTCATCCGACTTCCGATAGAGTCTCACCAGCTTCACATCTTCGTAAGAGGTCACGGGCTGGTTTCTTTTGACCACGCGTATATTAATGAACCCAGCTTCATGCATCCATTGTGCCAAGAATGGGCCTGGGTACATGACCTCTCCTACCAGGACGGTGTTTTGGGAAGTTGGCCCGTGTTGGGATTCAAATAAAGGATATATATCCTGGAATTCTATCCATCCACCAGGATTGCAGTTCCTGATATTTCAGTCAGAAAGAGCGACACCTCGGTACCCAAAAGACTCACTCGAAACATTGCCGCATCAGCCTCGGCCAGTCGCGAACCCTACCCGCCAGAAGGCGAGCATGAATGTAGTCAAAGGAGCAGGAATAGGTCCACTCGTCGTCAAACTCGTCAATTCGAAAAGTCAAATTTGGAGGAACCAGAATCGGTTGAGAAGGACTGAGCTCGACCCCAACAACCTCGGCGCTTGGATATGCATCTGCTATTTCGATGCACCATGTTCCCGTTCCACAACCTATATCTAATATGCGCTGAGGATGCCATTTGATAGGTGCTAGGTGTAGAAAGCCGTCTGCAGTCATTGTGAAAATCAGATGCATCAATTCCAGTCGTTCGGCTTCTTCCTGACTGTATGGGGAAGTGATACTGTAGAGTTCCACTGAAGAGTCATCCAATTCATCATCCGACCAACTGTACGCTGAAAACAGGAAATTTAACATTGTCTTATGGAGAAGTTGAATGTAGGAAATTGAAAAAAAGCCCTTACCATCGTCTTCGTCTTCATCGTCATATATTTTTCCGTCTTGGACTTGACAGTCGACAGTGTTCAGATCAAGTGACATTGTAGACTCATTGTCTCTGGATAGATATCAGTCATTAGGCAACATGTGCGGAGGCTTTTCAAAACGAGAAGTGCAATTACGTACATTTCTGAATACCCCTCATCGATGAACTGTATAGGTCTAGGGGTAAACAAATCTCTCATCTTGACCGGAAGCTCCATAGCAGCAAACTCGAAAGACTGGCCGTGGTGGTGTTATCGATGTAACCACCAGATGCGAGGTTGCAAGATGAGTGATTTTCAAATTCAAAGTGCATCTTTGGCTTATCTTTATACAACCTTCTTACGCTGGCAGCTACATATCGCATCCATTGTTCGAGGTGTTCTTTAAGTGAGTCGACCTCGAAAGGCAGTTCGGATGTGACACGTTCTATCGATCAATCAATAGAAAGAAAAAACCCGGGCAATCGGTTAAGCTTAGGGTATTATCACTCCGCCCAGTAACTATGGCATAGGCCATGCGTACAAACAAACCACAGAAAACCTTCTCGGAGAAATGTCCCTTTGACCTTTCACACGTTTTCTTTTTACCCTAGCGTCTTAAGGTTCAATCTTTGTTGTACCCATGGCTCGCTTAAATTTGGTCATACCCAAGGATGGAGAGAGTCGGGATGACAAAAAAAGGAAGAGTAACTTGATATCGCTTAATGGACTTGAACAACGGTTAATAACTCAGGCATTATCCATGGGTCATTTGTGGAACGAATGTGTCACTCTGCAATTTCTAGGCTTTGTTGAATTTCTGGATTATTTGATTTCTTATACATATTGGATAGTCCAGTCGACCTATGGAAACACCCCGACAACAAAGGGAAGAAGAAAAGAACTTGCCTGTTCAACGTGAAGCAACGGTAGATGTTCACGTATATTTTTCGTATTCATTTTTATATTATTTAAACAATAAACTCGGCGAGTCCGAGAATGTCCGCTCGAATGGAAAGCAAATGGAAGAATATCACTTTCCCAACCTTATGTATATATCATGTGTTATTTGAATTACCTGTAGGGCTTGCTCACCGATTCGCTCGCAGACGGCGACTAGTTAAGAAAGGTATTCTTTATTCTTCGAACATTCACTTTGCCTGGGAGGTCTACTCAGGAAAGTGATTCGTGGCTTATCGAATTCTCTTTGTTCGAGGCTTGTGTGATGTGAAAAGATGTGTGGCAGGGCCATATGACAGCGGTTCTGTCTTTCTAAGCCCTCATAGGGTTGGCAGTGTGATGAGTCAAAAGATGGTGTTGTTCAGATCTAGTTAGGCAATGACTGCGAAAGGTTCGTGACCATGATCAACATGTGAAGCATCTGGGACATGCGTATGGTAGCCTACTCGATTCTAAAGCGAGGCATTCGAACACCGGCGATCTGATGCTTCCATGTCGACAGTTCACTGTAATAGCTGAGACACATCTAAACCCTTTCATCCTTCAATAATCGAATATACTGGCTGTGTCTTTTTTCTTTGATCCAACTATCAAAGCAAGGGTCTTGGATGATTTATGGGCCGACTCTCAAAGCTTCATATCGGAGATGGCCGTACGTCCTCTATTGCGATATACTCGGTAGCTGATATGCGAGATGTTTTACAAAGCTTTTGATTGATCAAACGATTTTGGGGATATCCTGAAGTTCTAGATATGACTCGAGGCAAGATAAACATTCCGATTACGGATGTAGTCAGCCGTATGATGACTAATCTGATATGATATCACGTGACATAATACTAAACTCATTCATGTGGCTGTGGCTGTGGCTGTCGAGATATGACTGACTTTTGATGCGCATTCTAGAGGTATTCTTGAAGCGCGCGAGCTTTGGATATCATTCAGAGAATCGTTGTGAATGCCTCTCTTTGATTTTGATTAGGTGTACAGCTTCATGAAAAACAGCCACCCCGAATTCTCTTCTGTTTCACCAGCCAGAGTTACAATATGGCGCCAACAGACGACCTCAAAGCCCACGCGGCATCATCACAAGACTTTTACGCGCTTTTAGACGTATCCCCCGCAGCAGCAGACAATGAGATCCGACGTGCCTACCGACGAGCGGCATTAAAATACCATCCCGATAAAATTGCAAACCCAAAACCTGCAGACATCGACAAGTTCCATTTACTCCAAATCGCATACGATGTTCTCTCCGATGCGTCTGTGCGACAGCTCTACGACAATGCGCGTGAGGCAAGGGAGCGGAAGAAGCGGGAGGTGGAGATGATGGATGCGGCGAAGAGGAAGATGAAGGAAGATCTGGAGGCTAGGGAACGGGCGGGTGATGCGGGCGCTGCAGCGGCACAGCGGGGGRTGAAGAGGACGTGGATGATGTCTAGTGCTGCAGATAATGAGGCGGAAGAAAGACTGGAGCGGGAGATTCAACGTATTGCGGAAAACTCGCAGCGGAGACGTCGCGAGGCAGAGGAAAAATTGATGAAGGAGGCTGAAGAGGAGGAAAAGCAGGAGCGCATGATGGCAGAGCAAGAACGTGAAGAACGAGATAGAAGTTTTGCGCGAGTTGATAGGTCTAAGGAAGGTGGCACGAATGTTCCGGAACTCGAGAGGGCTGTCAAAGTCCACTGGGTCCGTGAAGGGCCTGGTGAGAAGTTCGACAAGGACAGATTAAAAGAGCTCTTTTCGGCGTTTGGGAAAGTAGAAAATACATTCTTGCTCAAGGATAAACGAAAACGCATCGGGGAGAAGAAGGAGAAGAAGACAATTGCCACCGGAGTGGTTGTTTTCCCATCGATAGTCAGTGCCCACTCGGCCGTTCTTGACAGTGCGAAGAGGATAAGATCAGGAGCACAAGGTGATTGGGCTATTCTCGATTCCGTGGTATGGGCATCAGGAACCGGACCTGACCTGAAATCGAGACCGGATAGTCATTCGCCAGTACCGGGTAGCGAGACACCGATAGCATTGCCGAAGTTTACAACATCCTCTACATCCGCCCCTTCTATACCTCCGACCAGGGATGACAACATCAAGAAGCCGGCATTCGACTTTGCCAGCTTAAAGAAAGGCCCAGCAACGAAGACAGCCGGTGGAAAACCTTCATTTGCTTCTTTCTCGGCGCGACCTGCTCAAGCAACGCCTTCAGATAGCACGGCCACCGAGAATCCCGCGTTGACAACACCGAGTCTGCAAGAAATCACGCTCATGAGACTAAAGACCGCGCAACGGGAAAAAGAACGCAAAGCTTTGGAGGAGCAGTTGCGAAAAGAAGACGAGGCTGCTGATGCCGCTGCTCAAGATGTCTAGAAGTATCAAAAAAAAAACAACCTTGTATATAGAATAATGCTAATGGCTATATTATGAATATTAGGATACCCATCGTTTAAAGTTTTTCCAACCATCCACTACCGATCTGTTCGAATTTACAAGATCAGGCTAAGGGTACGTTGTTCGTAATACAATATAGGTAAGTCAGGTGTCCTTTAGAGATAGGTACATCCCGGACACCTTATCGTATCCCCGTAGTCCGAGCATTCGTCGAGTTCTTGGTTGTATCTACATTAACGAAAATGAAAAAATTCTATTTTCAAAGAGGAAGACTATTCATTGATAAAACACAAATGAAACGTCGAAAACTGTGATAGCTTTCTAAGCACATTGTTGCCTGGTTGAGTTAAGCAATATCCCTAAATTAAAGTCTCGTATCAAAAAAGCAGTTTGTTCTGTACTGAAGACAGTCTTAGAATAGAAATTGTTGATACTATTCCAGCCCCATGGCACTTAGCTTCGTCCTGTCCTAGTCTACCCATAACTTCTAAGTATATAGGCAAGACATTCACAGGACAAGAATTTTAAAAAAGAATTCTTCTAGGTAGTACCCAAACAGATTGTTTGTTCTGCTCATGTGACCTAAAGCAAACGCCCGGTCCAAAAAAGGAAAGAATGGGGCAATCAAAGAGGTGCATCTATAAATATCGCCAGTCTCCAACCATTCCCCTTTTCCTTTTCTCCTTCTTTCTCCAACGATCAATCAGATGTTCGTTCTTACGCTATATAAAAGGCCATGACTACTTTATTCGGAAAGAGTACATTTTCGTCAACGACGACGCTACTACAATAGTAGCAACAACAGTAACAGCAACACCAATAAAAACAAGACTAACAGTGGTGACAGTCGTTGTGTTCAGCTGCTGGTCTTCAAGCAGCAGCAACAGCAACAGCAGGAGCAGCAATTACAGTCGTGAGTCCTTTTACAAAGAAAATCTATATTATTGAGCGGTGCTTGCTAACATCTTGGATACTGTAGGGCTTTGTGATTACTATCGAAGGACCAATATCATCTTCGTCAACGACAAGACCGGTACTAGTACTGCTACGATGACGACAACAACGACAATAACGGCGATGACCACCACCACTGTATCAAAATATTACTGCATATCGATGAGAGCACGGAAGATAGATCTGAAATGGCTTCTGTCTACAACCGAAATGCTCCTCACAATTTAATCGCAAAAATCGGACCGAAGGAACGGACGTCCGATCACAATCACCACCACCACGATAGCAGCAGCAACGACAACTGTAGGAGCAGCAAGAGCATGTATAGTAGCAATGTTAATAGTAAGTTCACCCAGACTGCGAACTTCATTCTCGTTTGATACTTACCTTGCCCACGACAGACTTATGAAATCACTGCCTGAAGAATTACCGCCGTCAACTTTCAAAGTAGGAGAACTTATACGGGCACTCTACTCTGAAGCGCTCCATGAGGGTCTTGATGCAATTGATTCCGCTATTCCGGATGCCCAAATGAACTTTTTGCCGTTTTCTTCCACCAAGGTGTGCCTCGATACCGCAAACCTCGAAAATCTCTGTTATGATCTACTTCGCCGCACAAGATCGCTGCAATCAGCGCCCCAACAACGGAGCTACGGTCAACTGCTCCCTTTCTGCGCTGGTAGTCTTCAGGAGCTCTGATCCAAATACATTCCTGAAAGAATTCCTCGAGCCCTCGCACAATTAGATGTTCGTCATGCCGACAATCGCGAAACTCATGATCCACAACTCTTCCAAACCCCCAAGATTAGAATATTGTTTCTGTTGTTTGACCCAGAGGTTTGGATAATCTACTCAAAGGGCTATAGTAGCGAGGCCTTTGGTTGCATGAACGCCATGGATCTGGGAAATCACGTTAGGAGATTCTTTGGTGGGGCCTTTGAAAATGGGTGAACAATGTCTTTCAGATACAACTTACTCATTCCCACGCATGATTGTTGTGATGCGCCATGAGAGGTTTCGGAAATTGACAGCCCGTTGTTGTGACACTCGCTATGGGAGCGGTCATTTGCATGGTCTGTTATATATAATGCTCGACATCGACATCATCGTAGCCGACGACCACACCGCTGCAACTATATCATCATTGATACAACAGCAACAGTAGCAAGAACGACAAGAAATCGCCGCCGCCACCACCACCACCATCATCGGGATTAATTGGTAAGTACCCCATGCATATCCTTACTGAGATCGACGTCTTTTTCTTAATCTTAATGCTAATCGTAGTACGATCTACAGGTGCCATCATCGACCGAAAACAGCGAAGGCGCGACACATGGACGGAGCGTTCTTCGAAGATCGCAATGTCAGAACGTGAATGCTCTCCAAGGATCTTTCGGAGAAAAAGCACGTGGAAAATAGGGTTTCAGCGGCCAACCGTCGGCTGAGCAAGCCCTAGAGTAAACTCAGGGCATCAATTCCGGTATATGTGTAGACGATTCGGAATACTTGACTAGATCAAAAGCATGTACATAGTCTAGACTTTCCTCCTTTTGATAATTCTTTGTATCGATCTCATAGCATTTTGCGGAAAGAACATGGGCGGACCCCTACCAAAATTACAAGGTCTGCCAGGGGAAATAGCAAAATCGCAGAACCCCATACTCCGTACAGTCATGCAACTCTCGGCGGTACCCTGCCCAAAAGCGTACAATGGATCGGAAAGGAGAATATGGAGTAATCCGTCCGCCTTCTCGAATAGTAAGGTCTAGCCCGATGGCTCGGCGACAACTTCTGCTCCCGTACGACCACGGATGGAGCTCTATTTACGTACTCGGTAGACCGCCGGTACCTGATGACTAAGAGAATCCTACCAGATCCACCTGTAGCTGTCACGGCGGCGGTCTCCGATATAAATTCTGTGTAGTATACAAAGTGATGGCTCAATTGAATATAGAGTACATACTACGCAGTACGTAGTTCGTTAAAAAGCCGGAAATTTGAAGCATTTCCGAGGAGAGCAACGCCCCAACCATCACATGTGCCCCTACATGGTTTGCCATTTGCCATTCGGCCCGTCGATGAGTCTAGTACTTACGGAGCACTAGCACTTTGTATGTACTACTACGTACGGAGTAGGCAGCCCTAGATTTAGGGCTACGCCGAACACACAAGGGCGATGGCGTGCAAAGTTTGGGTGCCGATACCCGCGTGATTTAGTGCCAGCCTGTAGTAAGCCTGCCGCATCGCCCTGCCCTTTCCAGCTGAAACCTTGAGGGCCCGTCTGTGCTTATTTTGACATCTTTTACCACCCAGTACTCACTAGTACGAAGTGGTTAGTTAGCTCGTGGGCTTACATTCTATTATGTAATAGCAAGGTCCATTGTCCAGTGTTTGCAGCACGGTGTCTTTTAGGGTCGATTCTAGACCGTTTGGGATGTTTGTTTATTTTAGATCAATATCAACTTTTTTCTTTCTTTTTCAATTCACTTCATTACGAATATTCATTTGGATTCAAATGAATGATGAAGTTGAGAGAGGTCTGTTCACCGCAAGATGGCCCAGCATGGCGCCAGGCTAAACGGCACATGATGCGGGGTACAGCGAGATCGAAGCAGGAGAAGAAGGGAAAAAGAAAAGAAAAGGAAAAAAAAAAGCAATACATTCTCCGTACGGGGTCAATACATTCGCCCTAACCACATCAGGCAAAATGATTTGCGCTCTAGCCATATCAGGAAGCAGGAAAGAGAAAAAACAGCCACAAAATTACGGCTAGTACGAGTATCCGTTACTAGATCGACCACTGATCGAAATCACGTCACCTGCTGGGAAAAATTTTCTTCTTCGCTTTGACTTTACTATGTACTAACATAGTGAGTGGTACGTAGGTGGATCGCGTCATGTTTAGTCAGTCTTCTCGATCTTGCTATGCGAACGATGAGACTCTGTGCTTCGAGCACGTGAGACTCCTTACATCTAACTAAGTACACTCATACATACATACTGTTGCTTACGTGGTGCGCGACTTGTCTGCCATCAGCTCATTGCCCAATGAAATGGTATCATCGTACGGTGAACTGACGACGACAAGGTCCTCAAACTGATCCATCAGATCATTGACTTCCCTATGGTCCTCTGGTGGAGATTGTTGCTGATGTCGTCTTGATGAGCACTTCATCATGAATCATACACGCTTCATCAGGTCATAAGCGCGTGCTCTCGCGTTATGTCTACTTGCAGTCGATCAACTAAGCTCAACTCACTTGTGTACCTGTTCAACTCCAGACGGAAACAGTGAGCTCAATATTACAAATTCCATATTATCAATCTCCAGGCTCTAATTAACTTCGTAGAGCCAACAAGAGATGACTCACATTGTGTTCAGAGGGCGCTTCATCGGCTGATTGGCGTGTAAAGCAGTTCGTATTGTAATTACCAACCCGCCCTAAGTTGGGCCCACTACATCATCTTTTTTTTTGGCTGTTCCCCACCGTCGAGACTCTTTTAGTATACTTTTTTTGTATCATGGCAAGAAGGTACTGGAACCAAGGCACTCTTTTCCACGGGCCGAGTACGTGTGATCTTAAGAGGGGAAACGGAAAACTAAAGAAAACTCTGAATTGAAACAAAACTTTGTATGGATCAGGTGGATCGCCGCTGCTGTCAAGGTTTTCCTTTCAGGCAACACTACAAAGAGCTGCCTCCTTCCTCTTTGTATCCAACTTTTGCAACTTCCTCCCTCCAACAATAATACCTCCACACTCACACCCATCCCACCACGTACATCAACTAGCATCAGAAACCACAAGACTAGCTGAATCAAATACTACGTCCTGATCATCAACAACTATACATACACCTAGAGAGAGGTCTACCTACACTAGAATGCCCGGCCGTCTGCTGTCGAGCCTGGTACGCTCATCCTCGCCACATGCCATCACATCAGCTTCCCGCTCTCCGTCGACTACCTCTGTGAGCGACACGCCATCTACATCCAACACATCGTCCAAGAGAAACTCCTGGTCTTTCCCCTCGGCCGACGGTCATGACAGCACCATCGAAAACCGCATCTCAGCAGCCATGGAGCACATCATTCACCCTCACAAGGAAAAACGCATAAGCCTGGGAAGGTCCTCTCGGTCCAAGGAGCGCAGCAAATCCTCAAAAGAAATTCCGCGTGCTGTTTCCGGCCCGAAGCTCGACGTGGTCATCGAGTCACCCCCACTTGTTTTCTACGGCACTCCGGCCAGCTCGACGGGAGCTTTGTTTTCTGGACGTATGCGCGTTACCGTCTCTGAGCAACAGGGTTCAGCCACTTTGAAAGAATTCAAGGTCGATCTCACCAAGACATTCACAACCAAGAAACCAATCTCCAGGGACTGCTCCGGCTGCGCTTCTCGTGTCGAGATCTTGAAGAAGTGGGACTTTTTGACGGAATCCGTGACCTTGAAAAAGGGAGACCATGACTTCCCCTTCAGCTACTTGTTCCCAGGAGACCTGCCTGCCAGCGCTTCAGGAAATTTGGGTGTTATTGAATACTGGATCATCGCTCGCGCCATCACTACCACCGGAGCCGAGATCGTCAAGAAGGTCCCTCTTACCGTTCACCGTGCCATCTTGCCTGGTAACGACCGCGCCTCTGTCCGCATCTTTCCCCCGACCAATCTGACCGGTCGAGTCATCCTCCCGTCTGTCGTACACCCAATTGGCGCCTTCCCAGTTCAAATGAGCCTCAGCGGCGTTGTTGAGAAGGGGGAAGAGACTCAAACTCGATGGAGACTCAGGAAGATGATGTGGCGTATCGAGGAACACCAGAAAGTAGTTTCCAGCTCTTGTGCAAAGCACGCCCACAAAATTGGCGGTGAAGGAAAGGGCGTTCTACACCAGGAGACTCGCATTATCGGCCACAACGAGGAAAAGACTGGTTGGAAGACGGATTTTGACACTGCTGGTGGTGAGATCAACATGGAGTTCTTGGCCAACATCAAGCCCGGAAGCAAGCCCATCTGCGACCTCGACGTCAAGGGCCACATGGAAGTCAAGCACAACCTCGTCATCGAGCTCATCGTTGCGGAAGAATTCTGCCCGAACCGGAACACCAAGCTCATTACTCCTACCGGCGCTGCCCGTGTCCTGCGTATGCAGTTCAATCTGCTCGTCACTGACCGCAGTGGCTTGGGAATCAGCTGGGACGAGGAAATGCCTCCTGTCTACGACGACGTTCCCGCCAGCCCTCCCGGATACTTCAGCGTCAATGGTGGCTGCGAAATGGAAGACTACGTTGGCTCGCCACTTCCAGATCTGCCCGACTACGAAGATCTTGAACGCCTAGATCGGTCCGAGCATTCCTCCCTTTCGGGGCTATCACGCGAGATGTCTCGATTGACAGCCGACGATCTGATTGCCGAGCCTGAAGTGGCAGCCCCTCGCAGCACTGCCCAGGCGGAGGCAGAAACACCAGACGTTGTTGAAGCCGGAAACATCGAAACAGGCGAAACTGCTTAGTTCAACTCAACCCTTACGACTTTATGACTTTAATCAAAATCAAAAAGGACTTTATGGAACACGGTACCGATGATACCCGGGATTTGTTACTGCTATTGCATTCATCTTTCTATTTATTACCTTTCTTTTGTCATTGTGAAAAGTTCCGCGGCGACATGATATCACTCGATACGGTTAGGGTGACATGGGAGGCTTTTTTTATGTTCTTTTTTATCCTGCAAGGCCCTATGCTTCGGCCAATTTATGCAGACAGATACCCCCATTACTGCGATATAATAATACAATTCTTCTCTATTCTACCCTTTCTTGCAGCTTGGATCTTGCTATCTGCTTAATATATTTTATACCCCATAACACCCACCCCCCATCCCAAGGGCACCAATAAGGCAACCAACGCCGCCAACGGAGACGATATCTCCAACACACACCAAACCCACATTGTGCCTATACTCGGCGCCCGCTTCATGACAGCGTAGTATCCCGCCTGGTTTGTAGTTTGCACGAGCGTCCCACCGAGCACGATTGCAAGGGGTAGGAAGAAGAGTAGCGTCCGTGCAGTGAAAAGGTCGCCTATCAACGCTTCTGATACCATCGACGATGCTGACACATCTTTCGGCTTGGCTGGTCTGCGTTTCCCTTTCCGTCGAGGGAACGAGATTACGTGGCCGTGAGCGAGATGGACGACGAAGGTAAGCACTGGAAACGCGATGAAAAGTGATTCCTTGATCAGATCTTTCCATATGATGTGTTGCACGTATTGGTGTGCGGCGAGGAAGGCGAGGGTGAAGTGGACGGTCGTTAGAGGGATGGAGGTGAATAGGGTGTCGATTAGAGGTGGTATTTCTGCGTCTTCTTCTTCTTCTTCTATTTCGTCTTTCGTTTTGATTATTTTGGAAGGGAGGGTATTCGGGTCAAGGCTCGATATTTGTCCTGTTGATGAGAGTTCGAGGAATTGCGTCTCTGTTGCGTTGAGGTCGAGGAATTGCCCGTTTGGTAGTTGAGGCTTTTCCTTTCCTTCGTTGTTGATGTGTTGGTTCAGTTCTTGTTGTCGCTCAGCTGCGATTTCGAGGAGGGTCTTCGCTTGTTGGGCGCTGCTGCTCTTGTTGCTATTGTTTGTGAATTCCGGTGGGCGCGAGAGAGGGATTGACGAATCGACAAAGCTGTTTTCGTTTTCTGCTGCAGCTGCGGCTGCAGCGCGGCGTTGTTTGCGGTTATGGGGCATTGCGCATATTTCTAAGTTTGATGTAAATTATCAGTTTTCTGATGGTGGGAGGTGTCGTGTGGTGAGTTGAGTCGGCATGGAAATAAAGTATTTGTCTTGTCTTACCTCCGCGGTGGGGTGTCGCTCGATGCGGTTAGTCTGTATTTGTTTATATTGTCCACATTTTAATTCCAGAGAAATAAATAGTTATTTTTCAGCATACTTCTATGCCTATGCAGCTACTGAGTGTATTCTTGAAACCTCTTTTCCCCCTCCCTCAACTCAACCTCCTTATCCCACACATCTAAACCATCACCGCGCATACGTTCCACGGCATCGATGATAGCAGGGTCATCATATATTGGTACTTCAAGTAGCGTCTCTGTCGCCGGGAAAGCCTTATTCAAAACGACATAGACAAGAGCACCACTCAGAAAGCTATAGAGATAGTTGCAGTCGTAGAACCGTGCCAGTCCAGTGCTGATCTTGACACTACTGCTCACCGAATTCGCCAGTCCCGGAAGCGTAGGCGTAACAGCCACGAGAAAGGCAACGACGGACCTCCAATTGACACCGAACTGATACCGGTATCGACCATGCCGACGATACAATCCCGGTACATCAAAGTTGCGCTTCTTGACAATCCAATAATCAGACGCCAGAATCGAAGCAATCGGTGCCAGAAACACCGCCAGCGCAGATATAAAAGTGATGAGTGACGAAGCCGAATACACAATCTTCCACGGGACCATAATCCAGCCCGAAATCAGCGACACGAGAATTACGCCACGACGGATATTGATGTATTTAGGAAACAGATTTGTGAGATCGTTGGCCGCTGAGATAACGCTGGCAGACATATTAGTCCCGATCTGGGCAATGACCCAACACAACCCGACGAAGAATGCACCGCAGCGACCTGAGGGTCCGTCCCAGTGAGAGGCGAGTTCGAGCGGACTCCAAATATAGGTTCCATAAACGACTTTTGCGCAGCTGGTACTGATTGTGCCGAAGACGGACATGAGGAGGTTTATGCTAGGGAGCATGAAGGCTTGCCAGTAGACGCCTCGGCCGTTGCGCATGTAGCGCGTGAAGTCGGGGATGTTGGTTGCCATTGTTGCCCTGTCTTATCAGTCCTGCGTCGTGTACTGTAGGCAGAGAGACTCACCATCCACCGCACTGGGCAGAGAATTGACTCATGATCAACCAACTCCTCGCCGACCCCGAGACGGAGTACTCCTGATTCCATATATCACCTACGCCGTGCGCCTTGTATGTCATGGCAATGACCGTGCCTGTACTCGCAATCAAAACCACGAATACCTTGACGACAAAGAACCACTTGAGTTTGTGCGGTGGTGTGAGCATTATAGGCGTCTGCACGCACCAGAATACGAGGTGCGCTATCATTTCTGAAGTGGTTATACCGGCATTGTCGGGGAAGTGATTGGGAATATTCAGAAATGATGGCCAAATGGCGCGAATGACCTGTATCATTAGTCGCTATCAGCTACAAGAGACGGGGGGTGCCTTACCTGGTACATTGCCTGACTACCGGTCCAGGTTTGGATCGCTAGACATGTTTTAGTTTTTGATACTTATATTGGCAAAGGCTATACTGACCATTCCAGAAAAGCGCTGTGATGAGTCGAACAATGACCGCGAATCGGGAAAAATAATACCCAAACGACGACCTCGTAACAACAGGAAAGGGTATATGATAATGAGCACCAATTGCGCCATTTAGAATCAACGGTATTGTATCCACGATTGCTCCCAAGACGGCTATCACATATTATTCAGTTGTGTCTATTATACATCCGAGACAGTCTCTTACGCAGGTAGAAAGCCTCCCTCCACGTCAACCCAAGCTGTATAATCGAACTCGGTCCCTCCCACCCCTGTGCATTCAGGGCATCACTGAACCAGAACCCCAACACGGTAGATGTAGACCATGTCCTTCGCTCCAGTGGCGTAACGTCCGCATCAATATTTGTCCAGGTGCCTTCGTCTGCGAAACTGGTCGTTTCGCGGGGGAGAACCCAGCCCGAGAGTTTGGATTTGCCTTGGAGATGGCCGATTCGGCGGCGGATAGGCTCATTCATATTGAGTATTGATGGAACAGAATACGTACAATTTGAAAGTAAGTAGATCGAAGAGGCAAATAAGGTGGTCGTGTGGCCGAGAAGGTGGGCAGTCGTGCAAGTCTATGTATACGAACATCTTGCCCTAATTACTCCCTCCCCACTATGGATGATAGCAACAGAGACTAGCGACCTAGTCTTCGTTGTTATCATCGGCCTTCACGCCGTGATGCTCCGTCGGGTACTAGATTAGTCTCAATATTGCTATCAGTGCATTTTTATCATTTCCCCCTCTAGTTGAAGTTGGTTTTCTTGCTATCAGACATCGGGTCGTCCGCTGATCGACATTGCCTATCGTAGTAATTATTCGGCTCTTAGAGTGGGAAGTGAGGGGTGATTCTTGCTTCATCTGATACCAGTATCTGTTTCAATGATTTCTAGTAAATTCTTTGCAGTCGAATTCCTAGGGCCTGAACGTAAATCTCAAATGCGCGCGAGTCGTTATCGAGTACAACCACGATGTCTCCAAGCCCTTGTCCTCCGAATTCTAGGTTATCTATATCCGTTAATCGAAAATCTCCAAAAACCCCGTCATTCCCTCCTCTCACATCTTCAACAAACACTATTCTCCACATCTCAAGATTCGTGCCCTCCGGTCTGTTCGCAGGTATGAGTTTTGCAGAACATGAACCTGCCCTAGTCGGCATTCTTTCGAGGTAGCCGTAAAAAGACAGGAGGTCTGTGCCGTTGGATATCCATTCTGAAACGTACAGTCCTGGGCCATCTTGGTCGACTTTGATGCTCATATAAGACTCGGTTGCGCCATTGCTACCATCGTTGCCGAGATAGCGATATTCTCCAGCGTACCGCAAAACCGCCTGCTTTCGCGCAATAGATTCAATGGCAGGAATCAACGCTTTGATAACGGCCTCTCTGATAACTTCCATTGTATCAGCTTTCCCGGCAACCATAACCAATAACCCCTGTCCAAATTCAGGTATCAGCATTGCGCACGAGTGATATCCGTGCAGAGCCCCGGTCTTGAGTATGATATCAAGCGGTCGTCCGTTATGTGTAAGACGAGTTGTCCGATAGAGTTCTCATGCTAGACCGTAGGCTGAGGATGTACTGGAGTCAGTCCACGAGTGATGCTTTAACCATGCGTTTATAGTGCTTGGGGGCAAGAGTTCGGCGCGGAGGATTGAGCGCAAATATCTAGAAAGATCGTTGGGGGTGCTGTAGAAACCGGCTGTTCTACACTAAGATTAGTTATATGGTATTAGAATCTACATTATGTAGACTCACGCATCAGCGGCTCCAAGCTCAATGCCCCAATGGTTTGGAAATAGTGGAATGATACTCTTGTTCTTAGCCGGTGTTCTCGTTGTAGTGCTGTTCATACCTAATGGCTTTAGAGCGGACCTTGTCACACCTTCCTCAAATGAGAGACCAGATGCTCGCTCCAGGATAATACCTAACAGGGAGAATGCGGCGTTTGAGTATGTAGGACGATCGTTGACAGTGAATATGCGTGAGGCTGTCCGAGCTCGGTCGATGATGTCTATACAGTCAGCTTGGTCTTAGTTAAAAGTTTCCTGAGATACGTACCAGAAGATGTGCATGCCATGTTCTCGAGCAGATTGTTTTGGCCAAGGGATGTCGGCAATCCTGCCTTTGCCAAATCACTCGTGCTATACCCCATTTCCAACACCTCTCGCCATACAAAACAAGGGCTACCAGCTGGTAGCACGATATCAGTCAAACGCTTGAAACCATTTTGAGACTGACTTACTATCGCGAGGCAGCCCACCAAGATACGACGCAAGAGATCTCAGCGTAACCTGCTCCCAATTGACAAGCCACGGCTCTTCCTTTCTGTGCATCAATTCGGGGATGTAGAGCGTCACGGGATCATCCAAAGCGATCGACTTCTCAAGTAACAAAGCATACATAGTAATGGTTTTGGAGATACTGGCAATTCGAAAGCTGGTGTCTCCGTTTACTTCCGGCTTTAAATCACTGGCGTTAGAGAAGGAACTCCAGAGTGTCTCTTCGGCGGATGTAAGCTGCACCGCCCATGATTCTTGTCTCCATATATCGGACTCGGAATCCCTGAGTAAAGAGTTTATGGAATCGTCCAATCTGTTTCGCAATTCAATGATATCATCGTTTGTAGTGCGCAGGGTCAATGGGAAAGTTGCTGGTCCGGGCACACAGCGACTTTGAGCGAGTGAGTACGAAAGCAGAACACCAAGAATGATATGATTTACGATTAGTGTTGGGCATACTGAGCTGTGCCACATAATGAATCGAATGCATAAGGTCAAAAGGTAAATCTAAATCAGTGAATCATCTTGTGGATAATCCAACCTCGGATTGTCTAAGGGTTTGCCATTGAGTTAGGGCTAGGATCTGCATCGACGCGGGGCGCCTCCGCGTTCACTATCAGCATTGCATCGAACAAAGCTTGATTCTTCTAATCTATGGGCATGCAATCTAGAGTAGGCCAGATACGTAGCTCAGAGCTGACTCAGTGTATACATAATTAGTTAATACTTGTAGACTCAGTAGATTGAGGGACGACTCGCCAACAGTGCCCCACCAGTCCTTATCTATACTATGCTCCTCTCGGGAAATTTTGCAGAGAAGTTGGAACTAATTCCACCACGTTCTTATCGTTTTGTAAGACTTGCATGCTTGTAGTAGCACAGAGTAGCACTCCGGACAGTGGCACTAACAAGATTACGTGCTTTGAAATCGAACTGAGCTGAGAGCTGTGTAGAGGGCGAGGCCAGAAACGGTCCGGCGGCACGGATTTAGCAACGGGCTTAGTCTAAGCTCGTTCCAGGCGGGCCGTTGATGTCACTTTCCATTCATCGTTCTTCTTTTTCCTTGTACATAGACTGGTTCTTCTCCTTTTCTCTTTTCTTTTCTTGTATTTCTTAGATTTCAGTACATTGCTTGTATTTTATTGTACTTACTTACTTACTTACCTACTTTACTACCACTCGCCATCAACTGATATGTACACCGGCCGTCAACAATCCCGAGTCGCTCATCATGACCACGGTTTCGACCGGCACCGACGAAATTGATACTAGGAGGAATGTTGCTCTGACCAACAACAGCAACAGTCAACTAAACTCGCCGCGACTGTCGGAAGGAGTGTTTCGAGGACAGCGCAATGCCCCAAATGG
This sequence comes from Talaromyces amestolkiae, assembly GCF_001896365.1. Lineage (NCBI taxonomy): Eukaryota > Fungi > Ascomycota > Eurotiomycetes > Eurotiales > Trichocomaceae > Talaromyces > Talaromyces amestolkiae. Next base: position 217,303 of record NW_024468050.1, on the reverse strand, counting down.
TATGTCGCCATGCGATGATAGTGTGTGTTGCGATCCGAGTGAGCCGGTTGGCTAATCTTTGTCGCGAACATGCACATACCTGGTTCATGATTAATTTGCCTCTTACTAATTTTGCGACTCAACTTCAGGAACGGAAACCCCCTCAAGCGCAGATAGAACACTCAACGATGATAAAGGAGATGGGAATAACAACGCTGAAAAACGCGTCGATAACGCGCAGTCAGATGGGTCTTTACCAACTAGGTCGCGGACAGCGGCTGAAGAGCTTGAAACATCGGAGAGCGCTGGAATTGACCCTCTCTCACAGGTACGCCAAACTGAGCGCAATTTCTGGCTACATTGAAGCTTCGCGCATACCATTGGACATCCGCAATGTACTAACGCTGTCGCCAGCATATACTGAAACGGACGCAAACCGAGAAATCGATCCCCTACAAGATAAAATCGCAGACCTCTTACGGCCAGGATTCGGGCGGAGATGGAAATAAGCCCAGTCCAACGGACCCGGTCAATCGCAGCGAAACGTTTCCTCTAGGTCCTAAGACCAAAGAGAAAAAGTAAGACAAAAACCGCTATTAGTTCGTATTAATATGAAAGATGGAGACTAACTCGATTCGGCGCGATACAGAAAAGGTGTATCTTTCCTCAGTCGCATTATTGGCACCAAGAAATCTCAGCCAGCCGCCGAAACGAATGACTCCAATGCTTCGGCCTCCCAAGCAGACGGCGCCAATGGCAGGAACGACGTCTTTGCGCATCCGATCGGCTTCATTCCCCGATTTCCGCCCCCTCCCAAATACATCAAAGTCAGAGCGCATTACAAAAGACAAAAAACATTTGATCGCGTATTCTTAGCCCAGGAACTCGATGGTGAAGCCGGCGAGTCTATCCGCGACGAAAAGCCAGACAATGCGTCCAAAAATAAAGCTATTTGGGCAATGGTGTTTTCCAAGGATGGCAAGTATCTTGCTGCGGCCGGTCAAGACAAGGTTGTTCGAGTGTGGGCTGTCATTACGAACGCAGAGAATCGCGAGGCTCATGAACAGGAGGAAGACGAGATAAAAGGCGGCGAGGGTATGCGCTTAACTGCGCCGGTTTTTAAAACGAAGCCAATTCGTGAATATCACGGACATACGGGCAGTGTTCTAGATCTCAGTTGGAGCAAGGTATAGTTCTTTCGCCCTCATGTTGATATGATTGGATTTTGACAGTAACTAGAACAATTTCCTGCTTTCTTCGTCTATGGATCGCACTGTCCGTCTATGGCATGTCAGTCGGGCGGAATGTCTCTGTTGCTTCAAACACAGTGATTTCGTAACCTCGATTCAGTTCCACCCCCGTGATGACCGTTTTTTCCTCGCTGGGTCATTGGATTCAAAACTACGACTCTGGAGCATTCCGGATAAAAGCGTCGCATTCTGGGCGACCGTACGCGACATGATCACATCGGTTGCTTTCACACCAGACGGGAAATACTCAATTGCTGGCTGTCTTAATGGACTATGTATCGTCTATGAGACCGACGGACTCAAAGCAAATGCGCAAGTGCATGTGCGCTCCGCTCGAGGACGCAACGCCAAGGGTAGTAAGATAACCGGCATCGACACGATGGTATACCCTCCTAATGACCCCAATGGGGATATCAAATTGCTCATCACTAGCAACGACTCTCGAATTCGACTGTACAATTTCAAGGACCGCAATCTCGAAGCGAAATACCGAGGGAACGAGAACTCTACGAGCCAGATTCGCGCATCGTTTAGTGAGGATGGCAAATATATTATATGTGGTAGCGAAGACGGGCATACCTATATCTGGCCCACTGCATCTACCGAGAAAGACTCGGAAAAGCGTGCGCTCGAGGAATTGGAAATGCGAACTGATATCGTCACGTGTGCGATAATGGCGCCAATAGCTACGAAACAGCTACTAGGTTTTTCCGGCGACCCCCTGTACGATCTGTGCAATCCCCCGCCGGTCACCCTGGTCAGTAAAATTGACCCAACTCGATCATCTAAACAAAGCGACGATCAAGCAGAGAACCGTGGCAAAGATCCCGAATCCACGCCCACAATAACAAAGGCAAACGGTTCACCGACATACCTTGCTCGATCCAGCCATCCCGATGGTAATATCATACTGGCTGCAGACTGCTGGGGACGGATCAAAGTATATCGACAAGATTGCGCTTACAACAAACGTCCAAACGACTGGGACGTGACGTCGACTTTCTCGAAGAAGCTTCTTGGACGGTCGAATTCGGCGCGTCATAGTATCGCATCATCTATCGGACGCGAGTCCAAAACACCATCTGAGCGAATATTGGCATGGAGGAGCTCGGTTACAGGCACCGAACTCGCAAGTATCGACTCAACAATTGGAAGTAGGAATCGTACTCCATCCCCGCGCAAGTCAGCGTTGAAACGACGTTCGCGGTATTCCAGTCCTGTAAATAGCCCTGAAGCCAAGACGCAATCGGGCTATGCAACTCCCATGACACATTCGGTGGTTGACCACGAGTCCGAGACAGCAGATAGACAAAGAGAGGCCGAAATCAAAAATCTCGAGGAGAATAGAACCAACTCGGCTTCAGATACTGGGTCTCGGTCTAGCTACGCGTCAGAAGAATCAGAAGTGGCCGACAAAGAAGGCAGTGACAACGACAAAACAGCTGAATTGCCGGAAATACCTCAATTTAATGAAAACAGTCAAAGCAACGCTTTCTGGACACGGAGCGCAGATTTTGTACGGAACATCAGATCGCAGCGATTATTGACTCCTACCTATGGGACACAAACCGACGATATCGAAGCGATGCGCCGAAAATCAAGCGCACCTAGTGCTTTGAGCAGCGATATGGGCTCTGCTTACGACAGTCCTTACGACTTGACGCCTAATAATGAGCTAGATGAAAGTGAAACCTTGCGATGTCCGCGATGTCGAGGTAGGAATTTCCGGGCGACGAAGACCAAGGGCGGTGGGCAAAAGCTGGTCTGTGTGAGGTGTAATACTCCCCTTGGGTAAATAACCTATGACTCTGCTTGTACTGGTTCTTTTCTCTTGTGATCTAATTGTGTGTGTGTGAATACTTGCTTATCTCTTGACCCATGGCACCCCGGGACATGGGCTGTATAGTAACAAGATGATGTATGTACGTTATGTAATGACAGGACAAAAGCTAGTTAGAATTTCACCTACATTAATTATCAAATGCATACTTAATTCAAATTGTTCATTTGCAGTTGGCAGATGATGTTGAATATCAAGCCAAGCGCACAATCTGATTGGCCCGTCCTCTAGCTGTGATATTTCTCCCCGCACATTCCATTTTCCAGCATTTGTCTTTAGCTCCATGTCAACGTCTGTCAATTTGTCGCAACACAGCATCAATCTGTCGCCGAAGAAGAATCCGGAATTTTTGATCGAATATTCACTGTCCGAAGACCATCCATCAAACCGAATCACTCTGAGCGGTGTTGCCCTCTCTCAGTCAACTGAGCGGCGCACGAATATTCACTTCAAGATCAAACCAAACTCGCGTTCACTATACCACCACCAGCGCAGACAGCTCAATCTCAATTCCTTCAGGGACAGACTTCAAAATGCCATATCTACCAACCCCCAACGCATTCCTGGAGCAATCCTCACTCTTATTAGAGGCATATCCCGACAACGTACGCTTCCCCCATCGCATTAACTCCAAGACTCCTTCCATGTCTAACTCCAATGACTTCAAAATATAGACAAGAATAACAACAAAATACTCCTACCCCAAACCCTCGAATAAAAACGATACCCATAAAGTCTCCAAACGAAAACCTACAGCCACAACAAATATTGAAGACTCAGCAACGAGCACAACAACAACACAAACAACGACATTTGCAACCCTTACACTCAAAACATACAATCCGGTAACGGGGATATGTCTAAAATATAAGACGAATAAGGCCGCGGAAGTGGGGAGATTGATTTCGGGATTGGGCAAGTTGGGCGCTGGGGTGAAGATTACTTCTTCTACGGAGGAGTCTGCTGCGACGGCGACGACGGATGTAGAGATGGCTGAGGCGTCGGGTGAGGTTCAGGCTGCTGCTGCGACTGCTACACCTGCTACACCTGCTGCCTCGGGTGGTGGAGGTGGTGGGAAGAAGAAGAAGGGAAAGGGGAAGAAGTGATTTGGTCTATCCCTTTCTCTTTCGTGTTCATTTTTCGACTATGGCATTAGTGGGTGTGCATGAAATAGATTTCATTTTCTTATTCGATTGATCTGGCTTCCAGGTTGGGCATGAAGCGTGTCCTTTCAGAGCGTCTAAGGTCGGAATGATTCTGCATCATCATCTACGTTCGGTTACATAACTGCTCAGGTAGATGTGAAGTCAAGTAATGTCTATTCAGTCATATGTACAAGCAAAAGTAATTGTAAGAAAATAAACGAGTGTCCGTAATGCAACCATTAACCATGCAATATCCCGTGACAGCCATATCATATCCACATAACTAAACCACCACCAATCTCTGCTCATATGTGATTGTACAAGATCAGACAGAAAAAAACATTATCATATAATCCGGAACTACTTCGACACAACAAGTCCGGAGTTCATATTGATTTCGTGCGCTCCTGGCACCATCACAGGCGGCGTCATCATAATCATCATGTGCATCATCTGCGTCATTTCTTCAGACCCAGAATCAGCCGCAAGTTGCATTGGATTCGCGCCGTTGATGTCTGCAATGGTGGTCGTTGCGCCTCGCTCAACTAGTAGTCTTACAATGTCGATATGCTTGTTTTGGACGGCGTAGTGGAGTGGTGTACGCCCGTATTCGTCGACGGCATTTATGTCCGCGCCATAGCCTAGAAGGAGGTGCACGGCGTGGGCGTTGCCTTGTTCAGCGCAGATGTGGAGGCCTGTCTTGTTGGTTGTGCTGATAGCAGCACTAGAGGCGGCATGAGCGCTGGTATCGATGCTTGTGTTGAAGAGGTTGAGACCGTTAATTCTCATGTGCATATTCATATTGTTGTTGGGAGAGGCGATGCTCTTCCCTTGCATAATATTTGGTGTAGTAGGTGCCCGGTTCCTCGTAATATTTGGTACTGGTGGTGACGATAAAGACGGAACGGACCGTGGAGGAGTAAACGGGGTAGGGAGAGAAGTCGATCGATGCCTATCCGCCTGCAAGACTGGTGATGGCACTGGCTGCAATGGCATCAGTCCAAATGCATCCCAGGGGTGCTGTCCCTTGGCGTTGGGAGACACGACACCAGCGGATGAGCTCAGATATAGGTTCGGATCAAGATCTATATTACCAGTGTTGGCGTTGCTAGTGCTTATACTGTTGGACAAATCCTCGTCTATGAGACTGGGTGTATATAGACTCAGTGGTGGCGTGGATGGCGCATGTGATAATGATGGTGAGGGATATCCATTGACGAAAAATGATGGATCTGTCTCAAATGGCGGTATAGGAGTATGCGGATAGTATGGAGATGAAGAGAAGACATCCTCAAACTGAGGCGGTGTATAATCAAAGTAATTATTCGCAACCGGGGGGAGAACCTTCGGTTGCTGGGTGTGATAGACTGGCGGTTGGTTGAGAGATAGATGATACCCATCGTTGATAAAGGTGAGCTGGGATGCTGCTTGGGCTGCTTGAAGACGTTGTTGTCTTTCCTTCTCTTCTCTTGCAATCTGCGCACGTTTGAGTCCTGTCGGGAGTCAGTATGCTATATAAGTCTTCAATATCTCAACAGACAGACTCACTTCTTTTGCGCTGTGCGAGACGATTCTGCATCCGTCTACGCTCGATGGCTTCCGGATCAGTCCGGAGACCGGTCTTGGTACTTGATGATGCCTTCACCATTGTGTATATACTATATAGAAAGAATCCGGATGTGATATATCAAGGTGTACTTCCAGAGTGGCGAGGCGAGACGTGCGGTACAGTGGGATGTAGTCGACTTATGAGCTAAACCATATATTCACAGGCCGTACGGAGGTATCTGATTTATACATTACCCGTAGTACTATGAACATATGCCAGCCTTGGACGAATACAGTTCCAGCCCCATAACCCCCCCGCTCAAATTGACAGGACCAATGAAGTGGAAGACCGATTGTAAAAAGGGACCTGGCTAACAATTGCGGGTAGACCTGCTTGGGAAGGCTCCATCAGGTGCTGGTGTCGTGTCGAGTTACATCAGCCACCAGACTTCATGTACCGTTCTTGAGCGTTTCATGTTCGGCTTTAAAAATAGGCGAGCAGGGTCATCAAGTCGATATTCCCAGATAGGTGTAGTACGTGGAACCTAGTTCAAGATAGATGTTGATACTTCATACAAGGAGAATCTAGCACGATCCTGGATAGATGCATCCAATAAGGCGAGCGCCGGAGCGACAGGTGATCCCTCAAGGCACAGACAATCACAAGAAAAGAAAAGTTACAGGTAGACTGCTCCAGAAAATGCAGGGTTATCTTACAGATACTGATTCTTGCAAGGACAAGACTCCGTCACTCCCTCCGTCACTCCGTTACGGGGTAAATCTCTTGTATTCTGTACAGAAGTTTCTTGCACGAAGGATTTGTGGCTTGCTCTAAGATCTGCACCACTGGGGCACATGCTTAGCTTCAAACAGATTGAAGCTGATTGCTCGGTGGTTAACCTGACCTACTAATCTGGTAATTTTGTGCTGTTAGTGACAAGTCAATTGACCAGACAAGGGAGTGGAACTTTTGGGGGCCTGACGAAAGTCACGATAGTATGGACTAGAGATGCGCACTAGCTTAGTTAGATAGTGGTAGGCTGGTAGCTTCCCCCGTCTTCATAACTTCAATCACCGATGCTACCATGTGCATAGTACTAGCCTACTAGGCTCGTTGAGTTGGATTATTAGGCTCAGTATTAGCACTTCAATTCCAGTTAGTCTGTACGAAGTTATCCACCAACTTCAGCCAGTCAGGGATTGGCTAACATTGAAAGATACGGTGCTAAACGGTGCTAAATGCTTCATTGGCCCCGAAACGGCGAGGGGGCTGAAAAGACAAGCCCATGCTTGCGTCACCCGAACGCCAGATCGGTAGGAGATGTTTTCCTTTCTGCTTGGAGTGTCGAGACTTGCTTGAAGCTGATAAGAAAAATACTATTTAAAAGTATTCATCTGGCTGACCAGAAGATCCGTGCGGGCTCTAGACGAGGTGTACCAGTCGATATGGATGTAGAGTTGTAGACAGGGAGTTTGCGAAGTCTGATGAACATTGTTTAGGTCGCCGGGGTCGGAGGGCGGATGGACAAATGTTCATCCGCCGTCAAGCCGGTCCTCGTGGCTCCAACTCAATCACTCCAACCCTCACTAATTGCTACGACGATACCACCTGCTACTACCCCGATCGCACGGATACGTAGCACTCCATGAGGTAAGTAGTTGCTACATGGCTGCATAGCTCTGGGGAGTCGTCCACCACGATTGCAGTAAGTCCACCGGTTATACTGTATTCCCGGTGCTGTGAAATAACCGACGCACCCGGAGCTTGGTCAACAACCAAGTTTTCCAAGGTTGAGTACCTCGCAGTGTATCCCCGAGTTACTACATTTGTTGTAATGATATGGCATGTCAACCCAAGCAAGCAGCGTTGCTACTCTGCAGTCCATTCTGTACCTGCGTCGGCACCGTAGGCCAATCACCCAATGGAGATTCTAGTCTCTGGTTATAATAGTACGTACAAGGTAGTATTGAAGCAAAATGAAGGTGTTAAGTGCGCACTTATGGGTCAAAGGGAGACTCCGTACTGGGACTACTGACGGGAGTCGCGGCTTATCCATTGTTGGTACGTATCCACAAAACAGATTGATTAATGATCACGATCTTGGTCTAGCATGTTCGGCACATGCTCACTGCCGATCAGGTCTAGAATGGCCAATAATAGCGAAGTCGGTATGCACAGGTTCGCATATGCTTAGTGGCAATCAAAGGATGATGGTGATTGCCATCAATGATGGGCTGATCAGCGCGTATGGAAGGGTTCTAGAAACTGCCAAATTAGGCCTGGAAACCTAACAGTCACCGACACTTCTCACTGAGTCAGTGAAATATAACAAAAATAGTTGATTTTCTCTCCTTTCACGGAGAATTTCGATCATAGTTACGGTTTAGTATTTACGTATAATCTTATCAACGTGCCAGGCACAGCTGATCTTCAGCCTTCTTGGGGCTTTTACACCATACCCGAATACGCAGTCGTTGCGTCGTGATTGGAACTGCTGTACTTCAAAATTTGTACCAAGCCCGATTTGCCCAGAAGGACTTCATAGAAACTAGTCATGTGCCGTATGTTATGCGAGTCAACGAAACATCACGGAATACCGCTGGGTGAACCAAGCTTTGAGATACCGAGTTGGAAAACGGACGACCCACGTACTGGCCTGGGCTATTGTGTTCGAGGAATAGTTGCTCGCTAGAAAGTTCATTAGCGACAGAAGGATCAATCCTCCGCTCAGAACTCCGAAGATTTCAATTCTTGGGCCTTCCATTGAGGATTCAGGTGGAACCACCAGGCTCGTCTCAATTCTCGCGGTAATGACTAAATTCGCTCGTTCATAACGCGATGTAAAATATATGAAACCGCAGGGAATAATAATAACGCCGAAGTATAAACGGACCCACGTAAAACCAACCGTCTTCAATGTGGCAACTTGACTGTTTTGGTTCATAGATCTATCGACTTTCAACTAGGTCCAGTCTAAGATATAGCCCTCAATTCAACAAGCTAATCAAGCCACCTACCTAACTTAGATGGAGGATCTCCATTGGCATCCTTTCTTTTTTCAAAGTCTGCGGGACCAGGTAGCAGAAGTCGAATCACAAACTTAGAAAGCAATGAAAGAACAAAGGAAAGAAAATAGAAGCAGATCTGAGACTGTACAATCTATACCCCTCAGACAAGATTCACGGAGAGTGATTCAGACAGGGTTGAATTTAATAGTCGCTTTCAAACTACTAACTAATCCATGATACCAGAGTATTGCTTCCCTTTTGGGTTTAGGGATTTTTAGAGGTCCCTGTAATTCATGTGTCTGTCCTATAATCGCTTGCTTTGCAGGCAGGTGATTTTTCAATTTTCCAACCAACAGAGCATGGATTCCCTGGAACCAACATGCGTCAAGTAACACAACGTGGATCTCGGGTTACCCGAAGCGTAGATCTGATGTTTGGGTTTGCTTTTATCTAGCTTTTCGACAGGGGCTTGCATATTTTTCGTCGTGATCCGGACTGAGTTGTTGTTGCTTGTCGGTGCTCGAAAATTTGGAACGGCTGAGGCGTCAAGATCGGGTGAGATTATTTTTAGATCTTATGGAAAGGCTCCTTGATAGAATTTGAAATTGAAACTGCTACACGGTTAATTACATCCGGGGTCCCTTTCCAGTCGATTATATCTAGCAATTTATTGTTGCTTGATCGATTTGTTGTTGGCCCATTGGGTGCGTTTAGTCGTATTATTTGACTGATGGCGCTTACTCTGGCCAGGAACACCATCAGTAGTGCTGCTACGTACTTACGTACGCTACAGTTCAGCTGTCAAAAAAGAGCATCAAGTAGCATTCAGCTGTGATAATAACTGACAATAATTCAGACGAGGCTCTTCTGTACGTAAAGGGTGTACGGAACTTCCGGGTTTCACGGTCATCTGATGCTTGTATTCCGTCAGTCTTGTAGAATCTCACCTGCTTTTACGCCGCAGACCACTCGATATGGCAATATAACCCATTATGGGCTGATTGTTAGCCACGGCCCCATTGACCCCCATTCCAGAACCCTGTGGCGCTACCAGTTGGCCCACGGACGTTGAAGCTATAACATGGAAGGTGTATTGATATATACCGGATCGAGGCATCATATCGTTATTGTGTTTCTTTGGCGTATCCGCTCTGCTACGGGGCAATCATTAGAAAACAAAAAGTTATATAAAAATTCCAAATTAACATTTTCGACCTGTGTTATCAGCAACAAGCCATTTGGACTTCGAGTCGCAGTTCGAAAGAAATGCAATGTCCACGAGAAGTTAGGGCTATGGTCGAGAAGTGGGAGATGTAATTTAGGTACATGATGTCAAATTTGTCGCTTCTTTACATCGCGGGCTTGTGGTTTAGTGGTATAATACTCCCTTAGCATGGGAGTGGTCCGGGGTTCGATTCCCCGCGAGTCCAATTTTTTTGCTGATCGCCGTCATGAACTAGCCAGTCTATGATTATTTTCGGCGGATGTGCTTGCATGTAGATAGCTTCTACATAAATTGATGTCGATATGTTATGCTCAATCATTCCCTTTTCCAACAGCACGGCGAATTGCAACGAAGTCAATTGAGAAAGAGAAGAACAACACGCCCTGGCCTAGCATAGAACTTAGCTCTTGGGGCGCCCTCCAGCCTGCAAATCAGGGTACGTTAGGGTCCTAGAGGTGCGTTAAGTGCCCAGGCCACACGCCACGTAAAAAATTCCCTGCATAGGCGGCTTGAGCGGACGCTGCAGTTTGCGAATCGGCGAGTTTAGAGTTGTTGGTCAACCTGCCTAGATCGGCGCTGACTCGTCAATCTGATACCGGGGCTATTCGAATACACTACGAAATAACAAAGTACTATATAACGTCAAAAAGTTTTCTCCTTGCATCGCGGGCTTGTGGTTTAGTGGTATAATACTCCCTTAGCATGGGAGTGGTCCGGGGTTCGATTCCCCGCGAGTCCACTTTTTTGCTGATTTCCCCTTCTGTCCTTTACGAGGATCCATAGATCGTAGTCTCTTTTTTATTTTTTACAAGCCCAGCTAAAGGGTGGTTGTCCTTGGAACCAACCGAGTACAACTTATGCAGGGATGGATATCAGTGATGGATACACAAAGACGCTAAAACCGCAATTAGGGCTAAGCTCAATTGTAGCAGTTACTGTCTTGAATTGATTCCCAGAATAGAATCGACTGTATCACACTTGACCAAGTCGAATATAACAGACAATACTGTCTTCCAGAAGTGCCAGGGTATGTTTCAAGATGAAGATCGCGTCATGCAATGTAGACAGACTGCAGGTTTTCTACAAGGGTGCTATTTCTCCCCCAAGACTATATTGGGTGTGCTAATTTAGTCGTCTCCTCTTTTTCGAACAGTAGAGTCATCATTCTTGATGGCGAAAATCGAAGCTACTGGAATCTAGACAGAGTCCATGTCGGGCGTTCTTGTTGCTGTTTCACCTACTGCACATACATGTAGATCATCTGCTCGTTTCATCATGAGCTATCAGATCCTAAGTTAGTGTTGGCACGATGTCTCCTTGTAGAACCTATCTTCATCAAGATATGGAACAATATCTCCGTAAGGAAAGTGGTATACTCCCCGAAAAGCCTCATTGACATCGAGCTGCGTATTCGAACTGCCCTTGCAGTGTGTGGGTATGACAAGCAATTCCACGGCCCTGGTGTTGTCAAACACTAACACATATCGGACATTCGACATACGTAAATGCAAGCCACCCTAAGTCCACATGCTCAGCCTGGTAACACATACCCAATAATAAATTCCCCGAACACCTGCATACCCGTGACAAGGTAGGTACGTACATCTGTACGTACAACGAATCCCATGCTTCGACATTTGAACGAGCCTCGTTTACGGCAAACCTCCATGTCACTCGGTCGACTTCATACGGAGGTCAACCCGCTATACGACAACTTGCCCCAGTCCGGGGATTCTGACTTCGTTCATGCAGATGCAGGTACCCTTTCCTCGGCTTTGCACCTTGCTCAACGTGAAACGAGATATAAGCCATGGACTATATGCGTTCGTTCTGCAGTCATCTCTACTGTTCGTGTCGCGTGGTTTTGCACGGACTGCGTTGGTCATGCACATTGAAGGATAGAAACGGGAGCAGGAATACAAGATAGCACAGGTATCGGGGTGTATACACCCCCGTCTCGATCATGATGAATCGACTGGATTTATCCCAAATATACATACCTTCTTGCATATACGAATTCGCAGCTAATATCCAGAACAAGGATGTTCTGCAGAAGCGCTATTTACGTGAACACCCAAGGATGGCAATGCATGTAGTCGATAAGCTATGGCTCTCCAGTATACAGCTCCTCAAACATGAAGCTTGTCATTGTCCCTATTTTGGAGTCCTACATGCATGACTTGAGTCAGGACTGAACGTCAAAATACGTAGATATGAGAATTTACCTGGTCGTCAAAGCGTCGAGACACCAGCTTCAGCTATACCGATGAACCAACTCCTGCAGGACGAGTATTGAATGACATTACTCGTCAAGATTATAGAAGATATCATGTTCATTGATTATATTCGAGGCTGATAAGAACAGGAAAGAAATAACATACGAAACGCCGGTAAGCTCTTAACCTGATACATACATACAAATCACTTCGTATAGGATATCGTGCATGACCGAACCCGAAACTTCAAGTACACAAACAAATCATAATGGTATCGTTTCATAATCCTGGTTCAAAGAGTGACCGGACGGACAACTTAGATGATAGTAGCTTATCGTGATGCCTTTGGCGAATGGCTGCCAATGTGTAGCTTGTTCTTCACTTTCTCCAATTTGCTGGTCTTACTTTTCCGTGCGTTTCCCTGGCTGTCAATAGCACCGGCTGAAGACCCAGAGGATGAAGATGAGAGACTGTCTTCCTTGGAGTGGACGGCCTGGTTTGGTCTGCTAACTGCTATACCTCCGGCCTGTGTGTGGACTTTAGGCTTTTCGTCGTCCACTTTGATGTCTGCTTGACTTGTCAATATTGTGTCAATATTGTGTCTCCTTCATGGACGAAAAGGGGCAACATACTCTGTAGATCTTTGGCGAGTTTCTGAGTCTCCTCCTCAAATGGCTCACTAGTATGTTTCAGTGTCTGGCCTGGTCCGCCATCAGGAATGGCTCTTGACGTGGAATCAGCTGCATTTCCAGGCTGGGCAGGATCAGGTTGAAGTCCAGTGGCGGTGGTCTTCAGGTCATGAGTGGCTGCTGTGCCGGCTGCTGCGGTGCCAGAGCTACTGCCCATATTGGTTGTGTTCAGGGGGGTATCTACCGTCTCAATGTTTCGTTGTTCACTGACTGGGATGGATGTAGGAAGACCGCCGGCTTCGACGGAGGGAGCATCGTATTGTTCTATGACGGTCAGTTACAACGTACCATCTATGAATAAGGTGAAAAGGGAGTATACCATCACGATTTCCAGCATCATATGGATCCGTCGCTGTACCCAATCCCCTCTTTCCAGCCACAGGCTCTTCTCCAAGCGATGTTTGTTGCTGAGTCTCTGTGCTCTCACCCCATATCGCCTTCTTGCCCGCCTCGACGACCTTGTCGACGGTTGGGATGCCGGTCATTCCTGTCGATGTTGTAGGCTGACTACCGCTAGCTGTCGTTTGGCTCTTAGTGTTGTCGGTGTTCTGTTCGCCCCAGATGGCTTTGTAGCCGGCGTCGACGACTTTGTTAACGGTTTCCATGGTGTATGTGTATTTGGAGATAGGTGCAGGAATCTTTGTTTGATTGTTGATTTCCAATTGACTGTTGATATGAAAGAGAACGAGAATATATAGACAACGAAGAAGAGTAATAAGCTCCCAGAGGTCAAGGGAATGACCGAATCGACTCCAAGCATACGTCAGGGCTTGGCTGGTCACGTTGTTCATTGGCCGCTGCAAGGACAGCGCTGCACTTTCGTGACGTCATCCCCAGATCTTCCCCGATGCGGAAATCTTCCATCAGCCACAATCCTTCGACTCTCTCGTACGTATGAAGATAAGCAATTCAAGCAATTCAGAATAAACTATGGCTAGCTAATAACAGAAAGACCATCGATACAAACATTGTGATAAGAAGACGACAAGAACAACCAACTCCAAGAGTCGCAGTGAAACCTCTACCATACCACACCATGCAATCAATCAATCGCGCAATGCAACCAATCATGCAACCCAGCCTCATAGATAACAGCAGAAATGACGAAATTAAACTCCCTTCTTGCAAGTAACAGTCTAGCATAATCATGCACTTTTAGCGGCCACGGTCTTGCCTTTCTCCTGGGTATCATTGGCAGTAGCAGTAGTGGTTTTGGTAGTAGTCGCAGTAGAAGCTCCCGGATTCAAAGGGTGCTTAGGATCGTAACCAACGCTCTTGACAATACCTAGACCCTTGGTGCGGCCTTCACGGAACAGTACCCTGTCGCCGATAGACAGAAACTCGGGACGCTGGATGAAACGGAATGCGACCAGTGCTCGGTCTCCGGTACGGATAAAGGCGCGGTCAATGTCGACGATTGCGCATGTCTGACTGACTGCTCCGACGTGAAGCATGGCCTGATATTTGGGACGGATAGTGGTAGCATGAGAAAGAATGAGCACTAGCACTCGGTTAGCTGGTGCATTTGTGTATCAGACAAAGTGCATACTCTACCTTCGGCGACAAATTCGCGATATACTTTAGGAGGCTCACTCTCCTGCTTAGCCATCACGACCATACCCTTTCGAACCTCTCTTCTTCGAACACGCTTCAGAGCAAATGAAGCAGATTGTCCAGCAGAGCATACATTGACAGGTATCCGCTTACGCTCAATAGACTTGATGACTGTTGAAGTGAACTGGCCAAGAGAGTCTGGTCCAATCTGTACCGAGTCACCCGCATGCACGACTCCCGATTTGACCACACCAGACACCACAGTACCGACGAAAGGAACAGAGAAATGGTCGTTGACAAGAAACTCGAAAGGCGCCTGCGCATTGTAATGGCCATGATGGGGGAGAATGTTGAGAAATGTGCGAACAAAGTCGAGACCCTCTCCAGTGACATTGGACACCTGGAAGACAGGGCAGATACGTTGACTGACAAATTGAGTAGCTGTGTTGACTGTCTCATCCATATCCTTGATGAAGATAGGAATCTTCCTAGCACCAGGAGACTTGAGGATTCGCGTGAGCTGGGTTATTGTCTGCTGCAGAATTTGTGGAGGACATATATCAATCTTGGTAATGACCACCATCACGGGCACATTCAGCGCGAGTGCAATTCCGAGATGCTCTTTGCTCATTCCCACCAATCCGTTGTTGGCTGCAACCATCAGTAAGCAATAATTAGGGCTGCTACTCAACATTCCAAAGACGGTAGTTCGTAGATAACGCTCGTGACCCGCAAGGTCAGAGAAGGAGATGACTTTAGCTGACTTCTTGCCGATTTCTTCCCATGACAACTTACGGCCTTTATCACTTCCAACGATTTCTCCTCGAGCGTCAAATCCCATGATCTCCATGCCTACTGAACTAGTCCGGCCAGTCTCAATCTCGTGCTTGTGTCGGAACAGGTTGACTCGCGCTTTACCACGGCCATCATCTAGATTTCCCTTGACCAAGACACCGAGAAGCGTACTCTTTCCGGCATCGACGTTGCCAACGACAGCGATTCTTGTCTCGATAACCTCTTCAGGTCGATCCGGAATCTGACGGATCAACACTTTTCCACAGCACCCCTTCATTCTCTCGATGCGTGTCTGAGCTTCCTCTGCACCGCCAACATTGTAGGTTAATAGCACACGGCATTGAGCAGGAATTGTGTTTGCGGCTTCCTGAAGACGTCCAAGCGCCGTGTCCCACTGGGCTCGCTCAAGGTTCATCGGATCCCCATTGTCTTCAAGACCCAGGTCAAATAATGTTTCTCCCTGGCCTTCATCGATACGCCGCTGAACAATTCCTGCAAGAATCTGAAGTCTGTTCTCGTCTTCAGTCGGAGCCGTTCCTAGAAGGACATCCTTGAGTTTCGCGGGACTTGGGACGTCGCTCAGGCCAAGCTGGTCGAGGATATCAAGTTCCGCATGTTCTTCAGTCACAGCTGATGGACTGGTAGTGCCATGTCCGTTGTCGCTGGGGGCGCCTGCGGTGGTCACGGAGGCGAGCTCGGCGCGACGCTTTTGTTCCTTTTCCACGTAGTCGGCGAACTCGCTGAGTGCCTAGCAGTAATGAGCCAGAAGCCGTCAAAGTTAACAGGCGCATCATTTTGTCTTGTACTCACCAGTTCACCCCTGCGCCGCTCCTCCGGGGTCTGCTTGGAAACTACCTGCGGCATGTTGCAAGCGATAGTGTCAGGTGGTCAGATCACGGTCGGTGTGCTCAGTGCCAAGGTAGTAGGTAGTCAATCGCCGTAGGCGCATTCAATAATGTATTCGTAATATCATTATTTTGGAGATGTGATAGTAAATCGCACAGATCAAGCTGTCAAGCCGTTAAGCCATCTTGGATAATGATAGCTATTTAGTGAGAAGGTCTGTAAGAAGCACAAATAAAGAGTAAAGATTGGGTGATGACAGTGCTGAGAGTCTTGAGAGTGAACTACGTAGCAGACCAGCAAGTGTGGATCGCGGGGCACTGCTCCGCTTTTATCGATAAACGGGCAGAGGCCATCAGGCAGGCTCGACATGCAGAGCCTCTTGATTTACTACTACAAAATAAGTGAGTCACAATTCCAGGCAATAAGGTCTTCGCGAATGTTTGGCCAATTGTGACAAGGTGACTCATCCACATCTCCCGACTTAAGCGCGATCTTTCCATAATTGGTTGTAGCTAATCCTTTAATCTACATAACGCAAAGTATGACACTGCCCTGATCCAGAGGCTGTGTTGTGGGTCGCATTCATGAAAAGAAGCACGACCTCGATACTGTGTTCCATTTCGCATGTTCCATAAACTTGAAGGCAATCTCATAGTCGCCAATGGTTTCGTATGAGTCATGGCGATGGTTGAGGTTGGAAACGTTCCGTCATCATCGTCATCTCAACATTAGGCAGTCGCCGGATTCCACTTCGTTACCAGCTTATATTTCATGTTGGCTGGATGTTGTGATTCTGCTCGCACGATTGAAGGAGGCTATTAAGACGCCTGAGGGGATATAAGGACAACCGAGTCACCTGCGTCAAAATCCATCAGCTCAAATATTGTAACGTAGTCAATTGATGCGCAAACGTACCGCGAACAAACAACATTTCTTCTTGTTTCCTTATCGTCTATAATGATTCAGTTGTCAGACTTATCCTTCGTAATTCGATAACGGCTGCCGTCGGAGGTACACACCTTGACAGTCTCTTCTTCATTCTCGTCCTCCTCGACCACATAGATTGTCTCCTCCACATCGCCGAGAACCAGGTTGCAGTGACTGTCGTAGGCCTAATCATGCAGAGGAGCTGTCAGTCAGTGCCCTAACTTGAGATTTCGTCGCAGAACCCACGTGAAGCCGTCCTTTCAGTTCACGATCTCCTCGCAACTTGACAAACACAATTTCGTCCAACGACAGGCGGACCAAGTCCAGAGGCTCTGCCACAGAGTTGTCTCCAGCTTCGATGTCTGACATATTGATATCTGGACCAGCTGTAGCGAAGGTAGTGGTGAGAGGGTGAAGAAGCGAGCTCTTTGATTTTCCTTAGCTTCCGAGCTGTGAAGTCCGCTTGGAACGCGGGATTACAATGCCAAGACTTGTGTAGAGGGGGATACAGGTAATAATGCACATTTTTCAGTATTTAATACAAGGCTTAGCCCGATCTGTGCTGGTATAGTACAGGTCTTATAGCTAATCCGATTCGAGTCTAGCCCGGAATATAATAATATAATTCACATCGACGTTCGCATTTGTCTGAATGAACTCTATTGAGCTTTCCCTTTTTTTTTATAACCGTTGATTGCTTCATCATTTTTGGGGATTATGTTCTATACAACCACAGACTAATTGGCTAACGATCACATATGTACATATACACGCTCGAAACGGTATTACAAACGGGTATCAGACTAGCGATATCATAAGGCAATGTCACAAACAGGTATCATAGAGACATAGAAACAATGCTGTGGAACTTCATTTTCGGCGTCTTGTGATTTCGCAGTCCAACTATCCCGTACGCTCTGCTCCGTTGCGTCATCGGGTCTGGAATCCTGTGAAACGCCTTCTTGTCGTCGCCCATCCCATGCGCTCATCTCTGCCACGGCATCAAGTCTTGATTCTTCCTTCAACTTGTCCGGTTTGTCCGATGCTTCCGGCTTAGGCAATTCTTGGGAGTAGTCCGGGTCTTGCTTCAATTCCGCTAGCAAGAGCCACTGTAGAGGCAGAAAATTATGAAGTTCCCCAAGGCGATTTCTGACATGCTTCCATAGAGCTTCATGCCTAGGCTGAATCTGCTCATCTTCGTCCGCAACAAACTCCCCACAATCTGACCAACGAACTGGCTCATTGTTATGGATTCGTATATTTGCATTCTCGAAATTCGTCCTGCCACGGAACTCTATCTTACCGGCACGGCTAGGAAGGGTGATGCTGTACGATTCCGGAAGGAAGTCCTTCCACTCCGCAAGGAATCTTGGGAGGAGCCGATGGGTCCACTCGAAGTCCCACCGATCCGTCCACCGTTTCAGATCGACTGCGGCCTCGACTATTTTCTCCATCAGAATTTGTTGTTGCTGGACTAATAAACGAAGTCTTTCATATTTTTCAAGAGCTCTCCAGACATGTGGTCCTTCACATTTCTCCCGCAAGGCGGACTCTTCAATAGGAAGAAAGACAGATCCGATGCGCAAAGGAATATTGAGGGAGTTCTCCAGTACTCTGAGTGCGTGATTGCGCTCTCTTCGTGTTCTCCGCAGCAACTGATACGCTTCTCTTGCCACTTCCTGAAACGGGCGATATAGTCTATGATGGCAGGTAGATTTTGCAAGCTTGTGGTACACAGACATGTCATAAGGCTGGCCGTCAAGTCGTAACATGCCTTTGAGCTCGAAGAGTAGCCCGCGATCAACTTTGCCCCAATTAAATTCCTTGCTAAATTTACCGACACGTCTTCGAGAAAGAACAAATGCCCGTTCAAATAACTCGGCCCATATGTCATCCGTGATTTCGATTCCATATTGTTGTGAAATATAGTTGATTATTAGCAGCGCCTCCCTGACTTGACTGTTGCATCCATACGCGTGCGCAACTGCAAAGAGCAACTTGCGGGTCGGATATATTGGCGACGATTCCACAAGCGGCCTGGCAGCAGGAAGTTGGTCAGGAGACTTGGTCAGTATAGCCTTCACATCAATCATCCATACGTCTTTCAGAATATCATTCATGTCCTGCCGACTCCCAACCCTAGCGCTCCCAAGAAGAAGGTTTATGTATGTGTCTTCGTCGGCAGTTAATTCCAGCCTTTGCATATCTGCAAAAATGGAACGCACTTCTTTTCGCACACTTCTCCCAGCCGTACCGAATCCTTTGATCATTTCACCATGGCGTCGTTGCCGATAATAGTATGGTGATACGCGTAACTGATGACGCGAGGGTCCATAAACCGCAAGTTCCCATACGGCGGCGTGCATCATGAAGTTGTAGCATTGAGCATCTGGCTCAACTCCGTCACGTTCCATCCTCCTCCAAATTGTATCCGTCTTTTTCAGCTCGCCAAGCGAAGCTGCAATTCGAAGGAGATGTCGATACTCGGCGAGACCCATTCTTTTACCATCGGCGGTCCGTGCTATTAGGATCTGGTTCAGAGGCATCAAGAACTGATGTTTCAAATCGGTATGGGTGTTGACCATTTTGATTTCTAAAAGAGCCCCATGCATCGGCGTTAGTATATCCAGGAAAGGCTCAAGGAAAAATTCCGGCGTCAGACGGAGGAGAGCCGAGACGAAAACACTGTCGGGCAATAAATTGACCACCTCTGAATTTATTGGATCGCCTAGAGTCAAGAGTATCTGTCTCGGTTCGCCATTGCGAAGGACTCGATAGACTTGTGCGGTTCGTTCCTGAAGAGTCCGCTGCGTCTCTGGTGCGACGTCGGACGATTGTAGCGTCTGATGATGTGGGAAAGTCGTAGAAAAGCGTCTGGCCGACGTGAAATCGGCCGGAGGGATGACTCGCTGAGAAGATGTATTTTGAGCACGAAGCTTGTAGACATTTCTTCCATAACTTGTTGTCACGCAACCCGCGTTCGAAAGGCGCCGGGCAGCGACGAGGCAGAAACGAGATTGGCACCCCCGCCCACCGAGAGCCAGCATCTTGACAATCCAACGCTATACCGGCATTAAATCATAAGTACAGAGAATTTCAGCTGACAATATCTGAGACACGTGTATCTGAAGCAATTGATCAAGACAATGGAATGCGGGGACAGCGTTGGTGGATCGCGGGAAGGCTTGTGGAGCGATTCCCCGGATTTTCGACAGGTTGACTTTTTGACAAGTTGTCCCGTGCCTCTTCGTCTGCTTCAGGGGGTCCGCCCCTTGCGCCTCGTTCGCTCCGCCAATCAGATTAGTGGCTCATTCACACACTGACAGATTAAGAGAAGACAGTAGACGAGCTTCGAGCTTGTGGAAAATTTATGATTTGAAGTGAGTTCGAGTATTTCCAAGCTGAGAAAATATCTGACTCGCACAATGCGCCGTCTGATCCTTGATCCATACTTTATCTGTACTTTGAGTTCTCAAACTGGGACAAAGAGCTAGCCTGAAAATTGATCTTTCAAGACAAGTTTCATTGAATAATGGTCATAAAGAATACATGTCCATTGACCACAGGTCATTTACTATTACAGTACTATTGAATACATATGATACAGTCTGCCTGAATATATCTATACAAGATTCAACGGTCTTGAAGGAGAACTTGGTCATATCTTCTCCCTCTTCAAATCATTGACAAACATATATCGTCCGATAGTAATCCAGCCCCATCGAAACCACAGCATCTGACTCTTGTGCCCATCAGTCATCGCAGTGCGAGCCTGTACCCAGTCCTGAAACGAGCTGATATACAAAAGACGACCTGCACAACCATTATCTTTCGTGGCTCCCTTCTTGCCTGCTAATTTCATCGAGTCACCAAGGTTTGTGAATGCACCGAGCACCATCGTCAAGAACGAATCGAGGATACCGGAATACTTCCGGACGACGTTTGTTGTTGTTAACGTGTACAAGGTCACGGGGCACGAGTACCCGCTCTTGCCATCCATCAAAGCCTTCAAAAATGCGACCGCGCCGTGGTATAGAGATCGATGGTTGGGGTGATTGCTAACGCCGTATTCGTCAAAGGTCAAAATGACGTCGATGGTAGCTTTGGGAGCTACGTCTTCACGCGCTGCTCGTCCAGATGCAAGCTCGGGAGCAAAGGCCGACGCCAAAAGGGACGAGACATCCTTCGTCGACCATGTTGTAGTCATGCTATCGGGGAAACGGGAAGGGTCATCGATCACGAAAACGTCGGATTCGTCTCGGAGGCCTAAATGGACGGCGCTTTGTTGGAGCTCTTTCCGGCGGATATCGCCTAATCCGTCTGCATTACCTGTTATTTTCCGGTCGAATTAGCTATACGAATGATTATTTTGAAGGTGATTGCCGGAGGAACGGAAGCTGCCGTACCAGTACTCAAACATAGTATCTTGACATGATTGCCCAATTCTGGTTTTGTAAGCGCCAACACAGAAGGCGCGAAGAACATTGCTTCATCATCAGGGTGTGCAATGAGCAGACATATGCGCTTGTTGTGCAAGGTGGGAAAAGAGCTGAACCCAGAAGAAGTTGAAGAAAGCGTCCAGAAAACAGTCGCCACAAGTGGAGCTAGAAGTGCAGTGACAATCCACGAGAAATTGATTGTCATGATGAAAGACCTTGTATGTTCTTCAAGCTCTTTTTGTGAGGGGCTGGTTTCTTGGATTCTTCACGTTCCGCAACGTCGCATGCCACGCGACCTCAATTATTCCTGAAATGTCCTTTCCCAACGACTCTCTTATCCTTTATTCGTTTCGTTACCAACCGGCGTATTGGTTGGCAAAGACGAGCGACGAGCGATATTCCGAGAAAAAGACACGCAGTGGTGAGTCCTGATCAATCAATGGGACCAAGAAGCATCCCTCCCCCCCATGACCAGCTTCCTTCCACGGCAAGAGATCGATCAACACACGAGCTAGCGGCTACTAACGAGCTCCTGAACTAGTCGAATGCTACAAAATTGGTCGCATGAGCATGAAAGTTCCACCAATATGTGAATGAAACGTGGCTTTAAGGCTTGTGCTGGGTGGAAATAGGGGGAGGGGCAACTAAGTTCGAGCTTTCTTGCAAGTTAGCTCCGCAACATTGAAAGAAGGAATAAGATGACGATCCCAGTTCATCACAGTATGCATTTGATATATGTGTGGGTTATAAATCATACTTTCTGTTACCATTACAATAACATGGGCTTGTGGTTTAGGGGTATAATGTTCGCTTTGCATGCGAAAGGTCCGGGGTTCGATTCCCTGCGAGTCCATTCTTTTTTAATTTTTCTCGGTTGATTTATGTGGTTCGCTGTCTTCAGCGTGTCAATATTTCTTTTTTTTTTCGTTTATGTTGGTGGATTTGTTGTCCATGATCAGTACTAGCGTTGATCACTAGTATCATTGAGGAAGCCTGGTGTTGTTTATGAACTAAACATGAGCAGGCAATGGCCCATCTTTACCAGTCATTAGTATTAAAGATTCACGTCGTACATACATGTCACGATGGGAAGGAAATATTAAGTGGCTCATGTCATCAAGAGTCCATCGTTACAAGTTGGGTTTGCAAATAGCCACTGAAATGATACCGATCAAATCCAGTCTCTCCCGTTTCCAAGTTCTCATACAATATATCTACTCCCATACCCATTTCCGGAGTCCAAGTCGTCAACGACCCATTCGGAACTTCATGGCGACGGGGAATTGATTTGATTAGTCTCTTCTTTGTGTTTGATGCTTCCTCGCCAAATCCGGTGATGGTATTATCGCTTTTCCACCAGGCATGTAGGCAGAGTGCTCTTTCATAGCCGCACCAGATGCCTTCGCGGCCTAGTTGCATGAGATACTCACTGATCCAACCTCGTTGAGACGGATCTCGGAGGACGACGCCAATGCAAGCGAAAACAAAGGATACTGGCATGTCACTTGGGTATTGGGAAGGTTTAGTATTATGTGTTGATTTGTGTGTTGTCGTCGTTGTTTTCTTACTGCCTTGAGTGGCTCTGTGTATACCTTCCGTTCGAGGGGTCGGGAAGGAGAAAGTATTGTCAAGGGCGCGAATGATGTAGAGGCATTTCTGCGCCAAATTGATGGACAATTGCATCAATCTTGGGTTGCGTACCGGGTCTAGCATGTGGTACAAGTGGACCCGGATCGCATAGTAGTGCAAAAGTATCATCTTTTGCAGGTGAGAACGCCTCCTTAGCTGACAGTCAATGGCGTCGTGGGGTACATCACGAGAAAAAATCGTTTCTCTTTCCAAAAAACCTCCATACCTTTCTTGGTCACCTTCAAAGATGGTTTCAGTGTCGATTGGACTGTTGTCCACGTCTTCGGGCCAACGTAGAGGAATTGGTATTGACTGATACCATAAAGTCAACCGATGAAGAACATGAAGAACTCGCTCTCTCAAACTGTCACCCGTAACCCGCGGCGTATTGCTGGTCCATTCATAACTCAGAAATGCCGCTGCTCCAAGCAATCCATGCAGTTTTCTGCAGTACTCAACAGCCATGGCTTCCAATTCGGTCTCTGTGAGGCTGACATTGTCCCCAACATCGACTGTCGTAATAGGCATATATATAGTGTCTGATTCGAGAATTTCGTACCAGAAATTATCCAGCAAAGGCCGCCCGCGGTTGGATAGTGCATTTTGACAATCGAGTCTGGCAACTGCATGAACTAGACGTCGACCGAATGTTGTTTGAATGAGTGATGGCCCGCTCCTATTGATTAGACCGCATAGTGCCTCGAGGTGGATCACCCACTTCTGAGGATCATACACCAATACCTATGACAAGAAAATCAGCGCAATCGCTCTTCCTCAATCCTTAATATGTGTGCATACCTCAAACCATGTAAGAAGATAAGCGGCGGCCAAACACGCATTCATATCATCTGGTGGGCTCCTATGAGAAGAGCTTACAACTTCTTTCCCTTGCTCAAATCGATCGACTGACTGCCGGAGTAATCGTACAGCTTCTTCATAATGCTGGAACGCATCCACGCTGTGTCGCATTTGAGGACGAGGGGTAGAGCCGTGGCTTTGCTGCAAAGCCGATATTACCGCGACAATGGCGGTGCGAACATGATGGTGGCTAAGGGCTAGAGGAGCAATATCCTCTTCGAAAATATTTTGGAGAGGAGACAAGGATCGTAGTGGCGCAAAGTCGCTGAGGAAGTGGTTCAATAATGTGCGCTGGTGGTGGTCAATCGGTGTCGATGAAAGTATGCCTGAACTTGATAGAGGCGAGTAAGGCGACGGCGATGGGATGTCTGAAGTCGTTGATGGAAATAGAGATGCGCTGGTAACGGCAGTCATTGTCTGGGGGGAGTTCCCAGCGGCGCGACCTTTGTTCGCATTCTTCTTGTTTGCCGGCCGAAATGCCACTCGTTTGGCGCCATAGCCCTCGCACTCGACCGCATATTGTCTACATCGTAGGCAGGAAGGTTTTGTTTCGTCGCACTATATATCCATAGTTAGCGCATAAGAAATCCAACCAGATTCAGGTCCTGACTGACCGTGCGATGGTGCCTTTTACATGTCCTGCGGAATTAGTCATTTAGAGTTGTCGCGCATGAATTGTGGAGTAGCTTACCAGCAACCTCTTCGGGAAGAATTCGGTCGAGATGTAGGACGAGAGCTCATCTGGACTATTTCGGACAGTGAAAAGTTTCCCTCATACTCCCCTCAAGTCTGCACGCCTTGTGTAGTTGGTGATGCCATCGTAAAGTCAAAAATTGAATCAGATAAGCCGAGGAGAGCGGATGATAAGAGTTGGGAGACCCTTAACCGTAAATAACCGCTTGTAACGACCTGTAAGATCTGACATTAGATAGGGGAAGCTTGTATGTCGGATGTGACTCCGCTCCGGTAATTACGCGTGATTACTGCACGAGTCATAGGGTAAGTTACTGAGCGATTTCACCATTTGCTACTCGATGGCGACACCGGGGAGAGAGTGGAGTACTGACATACTAGCACAAGGGTGTAATTTACGTATCGATTGTATTAGGCATATCGACTGTAAATTCCTTATACACTGGGCAGGTACTTCTGCTTCACTTCCTCAGGCACATCCTTGTAAAGCCATTCAGGATATCGCTCACACAACTCCCACGACGTCAGCTTCAAAAATTTCATCTGCTCAACAATCCACGGCTCCACCGCCTCCCTCGCAGTCATTGCCCCTGATCTCTGCGTTTGTTGCACTTTATCAATCATCTTATCAATCCTTTCCCGCAACTTGAGCATTTTATGAAGTAGAAAATGATCGTTGATAATGGGGACATCCATATTTTGTGGACTGATACTCCTCAGAGAAGTGCCGCTGTCGTCCAGATCCGGGTCGACGAAATGATAACTGGTCACCATGCTTATCCGCTCAGGGGCGTTTTTGGCAGGTAACGCTGCATGGCGGAGGTGACAGCCCTGCATCATAACAGCGCTGCCCATGCGAGCACCGCGCGCTTTGACAATGCGGCCATCGCCTAAGTCTATTGCTGTCTCGCCGCCAACCATGGTACTGGTGTCACTCAACATGAGCACACAGACGACTTGTGTCGAGTCTCGGTGCCAGCTATCTATAAACTGCGTGGCATCACTCTGTGTATTATTGTTATTGTCTTCCAGAAGAGGAGGAAACGGAGCCGACGGTTGCTCTCCGAGTTTATAAACGCCCTCGACTCCCTCCGGTCCCAGTTGAATGTTGACATGTGCTACTTCGCCTCTGCGACCGAGCACTTTGAGAGGCACCCCAAAGGCTTTGCTCATGCATTCTGTGACGGCAGGGTGATTCCAGACATTATTGATCCATTTCGCTGTCTACCGTACTGTCAGCTGGGAACACGACGTTCGTATGGCAGACTTAGACATACCGGCTCAATAGCACGAATATAGCAAGGTGCTCTATCCCAAGACCACAGATGCTTATCTAAAACTTTCTTTTGCAGCAATTCCCTTCGTAACATGCGCACACCTTCCTCTGAGAACAATGGAAACGGCTCAGTGAAGCAAACATCGGGACATGAGTCTGGTTTCGAMAAGCCGTATTCGGAAAATGTATGTCGTTTTGTAGGTAGTTCGAAAGCGAGGTGGATTGCTGGGTCAAACTCGGGCATTGGCAGGAGGTCATCATCCGTGATGTCAGATACTGGAGATGGAAGTGAGATTGTTGTGGTAGATAATAGTTTGACCTCGGAGTTTGGTAACCCTGTTGATACTGTTGTTGTAGTAGTTGCCATCTTGTCGGGTACATCCGAATCGTTCACTATCCGCACAGCGAGTTTGAATTCTCAATTCGAATATCTGATGTATATTGCGTCTTCAAACTGCTCAAGGAAAAAGCAATTAATTATAGGTTTTATCAAATTGACAATTTCCTGTTATCTGCTCTTTTCCAACGCTAGCATGCGAAACTGCCGAGCCAGAAAATTCCCCTATCAGGGAATTGGATGCGGGGCCGTCTAGCAGCCGTTCCTGGGCCCTAAACTCCTGTATTCTTTGCGATTGAATTTGCGTGATCTGTAAACGCATTACGAATTTTTTTCAGCTAGTCACAAATTCATGAGTCAGGATTCTTGATAACCTAGAGTATGTCTGTTCAAATCGAATGATCGATTGATCATCTGATTGATACCATCAATCATGGCCGGCCAACAACAGCCGGAAGGGAGTTTCCATGATTCACTTGCATCTCTGAAACGATTTTATCGGAGCACCTTATACCAGGCAATCATCCTCGGTCTGGTCAGTTTTACGCAGCCTGGTATTTGGGATGCTCTCAACAGTACGTATCTCCAGCAAAAACTGGTCAATTTTAATATACATAGCTAATATCAAAAGCTAGGTCTTGGAGCTGGCGGTCTCGCCTCTCCAACTTTCGTCAATGCGGCAAATGTCATCACCTATGTGATTATGATCATAACATGCCCATTATGGGCTATTGCAGGGAACCGCTGGGACTTGAAATGGGTCCTGGTTGCAGGTACTTTGGGTTATACGCCTTATTTTGCTGCGCTGTACTGCAATAGTGTCAATGATACGCAGTGGTTTTTGATTCTGGGCGCAGTTACCTGTGGTATCTCGGTATGTTTCATAGACTTTGAAATGTATGACATGATGAAGCTCACGATTTGGTTCACAGGCTGCTGCGCTGTGGGTGTCAGAAGCTGCTATTGCAGTGGGATACCCCGAACCTGAACGTCGTGGCGTGTTCAGTGAGTATCCCAAAATTTACCTGAACTTGTACATTATAGACTAATAGAAAAACAGTCGCAACGTGGATGGCCCTCAACAAGATCGGCTCCCTGTCCGGTAACTCCATCCAACTAGCCACAAACATGAACGCAGATGGCCGACGTCAAGGCAGCATCAATCCGAAGACCTATCTCATCTTGATAGGACTATCCTGTGCCGGACTACCACTATCTCTCACTTTGTCAAAAGCCAAGGATCTGGTTCGCAAGACGAAGCAAAGCGATACAGTTGAAAGATTAGCGGATGATGCAAACAACTCAGACATCAACCCAAAGACAACAGCAACAGACTTCACAATCAGAGCCGCAATCAGTGATCTGTGGACAACTATGAGAATGAAACATATCCTCATCCTCCTCCCCGTATACATCACCGTCCGCTGGAGCGGTACATATCAGGGCATGTATCTAACCGAATATTTCACCGTTCGAGGACGAGTCCTAGCCGGATTTATATCCACCGTGCTAGGTATCATGGCTACACTGCTATGGGGTCTTTTACTCGATGGCAAAAATCCCAATGGCAGAAGTTTTATATCCGCACGGATCTCGAGGAGATGGTTGGCGTGTAACTTTGGTTGGTGGACGATTCTGGCTGTGTATACGGCACAATGGAGTTTGAATTTTGCCATGCAGACGATGTTGCAGACGAAGGGGCCGGAAAAAGTGGTGTTGGATATTTCTGACCCGGCATATGCGAAGGCTATTGCGGCGTATTGTCTTTACAGGTGAGCTTCTGCCCCCCCCTTTCCACCTAACATCTTATTCAGAACTACGATTAACTGTTGAATAGCTTCGGAAGCAACGCATCCGTAGTATGGACCTACTGGATCCTCGGCACGTACGACAACCAAGTCAACAAATTAGCCTATTCAACAGCCACACTACGTTCGGCAGAAAGTTTCGGGTTTGCCATTTCTTACGGTATCGGAGCAACTCCGAGGATATCTCTGATGACAAATTTGATTGTTTCGTGTGTGGTGTTTTGGCTCAGTGTGCCCTTTACGACTTATGCGGCGTGGAACGTTGAACATACGGCAGTAGGAGATGGTATTAGTAGTAGTATTATTAGTGTCACTAACGGCCAGGATGGTCATGAGTCCGATGAGGAGCCGTTAATTGAATGAGATGACATGATATCCGATTTATCCCTTTTATCCACCTTCCGAATCTCCCTACTCATCATTCATCAAAGTCGTATCAAGTTTGACATATCTCTCACACTCCTCCTGACCCTTCTTCACATCAACCAAGCAAATCAAAACAAATCCTACAACCGACATTCCCAACGCAAAGGGGAAGCCTTTCCATGTACTTCCAGTCCGGTCAATAATGATACCGGAGATGATAGGTCCAATCCAAGCTGTCGATTTACTGACAAGCGAATATAGGGAGAAGAAAGTGACTTCGCGGCCTTTGGGGCAGAGATCGCTGAGCATGGTTGCTGTAAAGGCTGTAAAGGGAGCGGCGAAGGCGCAGTTGAAGACGGAGTAGGCCCATACTTCCCATGTATTGTGGAGACCGAATTTGGTTGTTCCGATACCGATGCAGCCTGTTACTTGTCAGTATTCATCCAGGCAAAATGGTAGATGGGACTAAATGGGGAGGCATACCCCAGACAGCATTCAAAATGACAAAAATGCAATTCACAATCAAGATAGTCTTAGTACGAATGCGGAAGTGTCGCTGAATGAGCCAGAAGATGGCAATTCCAACCAGGTTGGAAAATCCCTGCACAATATAGAGCTCGGTAGATGTGGTTGTGCTATAGCTCACAATGGTATTCTGAGCGATACCGTAAATCTGGTTGGTAGTAGCAAAGCCATCGGAGATCAAAAAGAATCCAACTAGGTACAACCAGGTTTGTGTCAGATGAGGAATATGCTTCAGTACATTCCAGTAGACCTTGAGTCCAGTCACAACGTATTGTCTGGCCTCTGCGAAGGTGGATTGTTTGCCAGAGCCGGCTGGCAGTGGCACCTCGAGTTTGTTTGATCGGTTCTTCTCAATGAAGAACCATGGTGTTCCGAACACTATCCAGACTCCGGTAGCGATCCCAACAATGACAACGGCGGCGCGTATATTATTCTGGGTTGAATCATTTGCATGCAATCCAAAGGCCGCACCTAGAGCGATAATAAGAGTGAGAGTGTAGCCTATGGACATGGCGCCGAATGCATAGTTGCTCAATTTGTTACGCTGTAACATGACGCGACCCTGGTACTCATCCTCGGTGATATCTCCACTAGCATATTCTTGCTTGGCTTGAACAGATTCGGGAGTGTTGCGTGCAAGGAGAGGAAGACCAGGTGTCCAGAATGCCTGGCAAAGGTTGTACGATAGGTCTGCGATATATATTAGTATCGACATCTTCTAGCCATTGAAGGATCGTAAACTTACACGTGATGATATAAACGCCAATAGCAGCTCTGTACTGCGAAGCGTCTTGCAGACCCAAGAATGCAAACTGTGTAGCCCAGCAGACGACAGTCCAGAAAATGAGAACCCATCTCTTGACCGGACCGTAATCGGCCATCGACCCAAAGCAGATCAGGAAAAATGCCTGGAAGGCAAACACGATTCCGTTAGAAATCAGCACCACGGTGTCGATGTTGGTCCATCGGCTGCCAAACTGCACTACACATGCACCATCGCCACATGGAAGGCTGTGATCTTCAGAGTCGACACTAGCTAAACTCAAGATGTACTGGAAGACTATTGAGATCTGTGTTAGCGAATAGAAATTTGCGTCAGGCGAGTTTGAACAAAAACTCACTCAGCGGAGCGTATGACAACGTTCCTGCAGAATTGTTGCCAAAGTAATAGAAATACCACGCCCACAACTCCATGCGAGTTGTAACAGGTTCGGGCTGTTCTTGACTACGAGAATTGATGGAGGAAGAGTTTGGGGAGTTCTTCTCGCCAAACTCTTCTACATCAATCACATTGTTGTCTTTGGTGGTTGACACTATCTGCGAAGCATACTTCTCAGGTTCGGCATGAATGCCGGTGTTATCGTCACTCATGGTTGTTCTTGTCTTCACTCGGAAACTGCGAAGAAATGGCAAAAAGTTCGCTAGGTGCAATTGATTGGATTCTTCAAACCAAAGGACATGAGAAGACTTATATGTATGTCGATATGTCCGGGGAGCTGTGGTACCTCGTCTGTATAGTTTTGGTAGCGCAGGTTTTTTTTAGAGTTTGATATCAAAACCGCGTGGCAAGCAAGATAGGATCATTCACTGAGGATATGGCGACATGCCTAGAACCCCGTAAATAAGAGCAATATCATTCGAGATTCAGCGGTTTTGACTTGAACAAATCCACTCGGAAGGGTGTTTCGTTCGAAGAGGAGCGTCTTTCGGCACGGAAAAAGAAAGAAGATAAGTCTTATCTTGCAAGGATTCGACCCGACAAGCCAGAAAGTTGCCCTATTGGGTTTAGGCGGACGGTCTTTAGGTAGTTCTGCTTCTGGTTCAGACTGAGAAGACTACTTAGCCCTAGAATCATTCGAGATGGACTAGTCTGGCTGTCTGCATTAGCAAATTCCGTAAGATTTGAGTTTCGTAAGAGTCATTTCAGCTTCAATATCATATCCATGCCGGGGTTAAGAATACTACTCCGGTACCATTATATAGTAGTTGGGTGGAGAACGCCGGCTCGTCGACCGCTAACAAAACCGAGCATGGCAGGCGTGATCCCTCCAAATGCAAGAGTTTAAGCTGTCATCTAACTGGAATTGTCCTCGAGTCATACCAATGGGCAGAAGAGCCAATTATTAAATCCTTGAATTTGCTTCAACTCAACAACCTAATGGTCATATCCCAATAATGGATGAGAAAAATCGACAAGCTGCCCTTTCCGGGATAGCTACCACCAACTACTACGCGAAAGACGCGAGCCATCAACCACGACACGACCGCACAAGGGCAGCCATCAGCGTCCTCAAACCTGTAATCGCATGTGTAATCCTATTTGCTTGCTTTTACATCAACATATGGACTTTTATTACCGGGCCCACCTTGGAATCAATAGAATCTACTCACTACGATGATTCATCATCAACGGTCGCAACACAATGCCCAGCTCAATATGCCATCGCACCTCATGCAAGCCCCGACATTACCAAACGCAATATCAAAATTCTTTTTCCTTCAGCAGAATTTCGCAATTTAAGCGTCAGGCGACTCAGTGGCGCGGTTCAGATCCCGACCGTCAGTTACGACGACAATGGGCCCATTGGGGAGGACCCGCGTTGGAATGTATTCTTTGAGTTGGAACGTTATTTCCGCGACACATTTCCTTTGCTGTGAGTTCTGATCGTTCCTTAGCATCAATACAATGACTAACAAAAAACAGACATGAAAGCCTCGAGCAAGAAATAGTGAATGTTCATGGGCTGGTTTATACCTGGCACGGTTCAGATCCTAGCTTGAAACCGATCCTCCTTACAGGTCATCAAGATGTATGAATTCTCTCTGTATGCCAGTGTACCGTACTGATGAAGATATGCTCATAGGTGGTACCGATTCAACAAGATACATTATCCGATTGGAAGTATCCTCCCTTTTCTGGCTACTTCGATGGCACATACATCAATGGCCGGGGTGCACATGACTGTAAGAACAATGTCGTCGGAATCATGGCCGCGATTGAAGCCCTCATAGAAGCAGGCTTCGAGCCTCGTCGTACAATTGTGCTCGGTTTCGGATTTGACGAAGAATCCCCAACACTCATGCTTGGTGCTT
This sequence comes from Talaromyces amestolkiae, assembly GCF_001896365.1. Taxonomy (NCBI): domain Eukaryota; kingdom Fungi; phylum Ascomycota; class Eurotiomycetes; order Eurotiales; family Trichocomaceae; genus Talaromyces; species Talaromyces amestolkiae. The sequence goes on along the minus strand of NW_024468050.1, from coordinate 185,256 downwards.
TTCATATTTCTCGCCATTTAAAGCGTGTCTGGGGAGATAAATTTGGTGACTCTTTACCGTTTGCCTTGCTTCTTGACGAAGGTTTGATTGGCATCCAGAAGAAATATAACCGTACCTTTGGTATTCCTCAAGCCTCGGAGAAGGGAATGCTGGACGTCAAATTCCGTGTTCATGTGCCTGGTGGACACAGTTCAAATCCTCCAGCACATGGATCAATTGGGATACTATCTCAAGTCGTCTCAGCCTTGGAAGATAGCTACAGGCCAAACTTTCCGTCTACTTTCACCTCGAACAACCCATACTACTACCAGATTCATTGTGCTGCTGAAGATAATCATGCAGATATGTCTTCTGTATTGAGAGATGCAATTCTCAATCAGGCCGGTCGTCCAGACGTTGACCATCCAAAGTTGACCGAGCTTCTGGTGAAGGAGGACCCCGAGTCTGATATCTATCTCCATACAACCCAAGCAATTACCGTCTTTAACTCGGGCAACAAAGCCAACGTGATTCCAGAGAACGCTGAAATGTTGGCAAATTATCGTATATCCAACGAAGAAAACATCTCCATAGTCCAGAAAAGGATTGTAGAGACTGTCAGACCTCTAGTCGAAAAGTTCAATTTGCGCTTGATTGTGCGAGAGGAGGACGATGATGATAAGGAGTTGCCGCTCAATTCATTCTCGATCTCGTGGTGGCGGCGTATCGAACCCTCTCCGGTATCTAGCCACCGATCTTCTCCTGTTTGGAACCACCTTGCTGGTGTGATCAAACATGTATTTGACGAACCAGGAGACGGCAACGATGTCATTGTTGCCCCGACAATGGCGGTAGGAAATACAGATACCAAATATTACTGGGATCTGTCCGAACAGATCTATCGCTTTGGCCCGGTTCGAATTTGGCACGATGAAGGATGGGGTAATTTACATTCAGTGAATGAGCGGGTATGTTTTTTCTGGCCTGAAGATGCGTATTTGCTGACCTCGACATTAGATTGCTCTTGATGCTCACATGGAGGGCTTGACGTTTTACCACGAATTGATTCGTGTCTTTGATGAGGCTGATTTGGCACATTAGAGTGTGATAAATTCTTCTATTTTCAAACAATCTATTTATCAGAATGAATGATGAAACACACTTGGTATTATGGAAGAAATAGCTGGGCGTCGTAGTTCTGTGGAAGTTGAAATGTTGGAAGCACGTGCTCACCTATTACAAGAGGAAGGAGCCACCTGCCGTCTAGCTAGCCATATATCCTCTCGCAACATCCTACTACCAACAACAATAAAAATGGACGAAAATTAAAAGGAGATGTCGCTGAATCGATTTTCAGTGCCTTCCCAGGGTCAATTGGCTCTTGCAATCGCGATTGTCAACTCGAAACCTACAAATGTCTCCGTAATAGGTAAGCGACAACCAGCTGTATTTTCTATGAAAGGGTATATCTTGACTGTTCGCAGATCACCTCCAGCAAATTCGTGCACATATTAAAACAACTCTCAGTCATTCTCCTAAATCTTCTAGCCCGACCAGCTCAAGTGATAAATACTTTGATAGTGTTGCCTTCTGGAAACAGGCTTATACCAAGGCCGAAGCCACGCAAAGCAAGTTGAATGATCGTATCTATGAGCTGGAACAACGAGTACAGACTTTGAAGCTCAAATTAAACCAAGAGGACAATGAATGTGACACGCCAGAACGCGGCAAGCGCAAAGAGAGCAAGGAGCCGACAGCACCAGACTCACAGAGGAAACGGAGGAAGACAAACAATACCCCTTCAGGGGTAGGAAGCAGTATTGAAGCCGAGTTGGAACGGTTGAGTGGGCTAATCCGACAAGAGAACTTGACTGAGTCAAGTGAGTATTAGATCGCGAAATGCTGGTCATTTGCTGATATCGACTAGAGATCAACTCGGTTATGAGACATATATCAGCACTACAACAGAACATGCAGAAAAAACCCAACTGGCCAGTCATATATTCGACTGTTCTCGATCTTTGCGCAGCAACTTGCTCTGTTGTTCCATGCCTCTACGAACGCTCGTGTTCTGAATCAAGACAGTCAAACAGCACTGACAACATCAGAGTGCTCAATCCGATAGTCGTTCTAGCAGTGATTGAGTCTGCCCATACTATTCTGTGCCGTGCTCAAAACAAGATTATCAGTTCTTCTGAAAGCCAGAAATACGAAGGCCAAGTCACATATCACTTGACATCACTTTTTGAAGCAGTCCTATACGCATTGGCGAAGATATGCGATCCCAAAGCTGGTAGCAAAGAACTTCCAAAGCTCAAACAGATTTCGAAAAGTCCGTCAGCAAAGAATACAATGCAGCAGTCATCGGCCGAATCGTCTGAAACTTTGCATTGTGGAATCTCTCTTGATGAGATTTTGCAGACTCTAAGACATGTACTTGCGGGCATGATGTTGAAGGCAACTACTCTCATTACTGCTAGCCCTAACAATATTTTTGAAGGGTATCTCTACATGTTTTTCACTCGCGTGGGGACTGTTCTCTCGGTGCTCGAATTCAAAGACATCGTTACTAGCCCGGATCTCCAAACCAGCTCAGACAGGCTACCTTTGCCGGATGGCCTTCGCCGAGCAGGTATTAGGAAAGATGAAGCCATTGAAGCAACATTAACGGCGTACGAGGCCGAAACATATCATTTGGTATGGATCTTGGAAAAGGCTGTTGCGCTGATACATTCTATTTCAATGAAATCGTCACTGTCTGATGATACGACTAATGCTAGTGATGGGAAAGGCTCAAACGCCGGACTTCTTCTGAGTCTGTCTAAAAAACGATTACAGAACACTCTACTCATGGCAGTTTTTCACGAAGAAGAGCCATTGTTCTTGGAGTCTTTGAAAAAGCCACAAAAGCCTGCAGGAGATGAAATGAATATCCCAATCACCAAAAACTCAGAACCACCTTCGGAATGGTTCTCGAGGGAAGTCTGGCGGTTGTTGGGATGGGATGTACTCGAATCTATTTGGAAGAACGGAAACGAGAATCATACAAAATGAGTAGGGACTTCACAAATGTATCACATTCGCCTATGGATGTTTTAATTGAGATTCAGAATGCGAATTGCGTTACCACCGAGAACTGCTTTGACTGCCTCTTTGTCGGTACTCAAAGTCCCTTCAATCGCCTTGTAGTTTGTTGTAACACTGGGCCAGGTCGCATCCTCTTCGGAAAGTGGAGGGAAGAAGGGGTTATCAGTACCTATAATCATGAGTATCAAAAGCTGAATTCTGAAATCAAACAAAATCAAGATTTACTCACCGAACAATAGCCTATCATGCCCTCCAGCTGCATGTATAGCTGCTTTCAACCCCGCTTCGCCATACACAACCGCATCAAGGTAAATGTTCGTATTCAAAACCGTCCACACATCCCTTACAGGTCCCTGCGTACTTCCACCGTTAGCAACAAACTTCCTCTCATGCGCAATACAACTTTCAATCCTCCCCGCCAGAAACGGCAGAGCACCACCTGAATGCGCCAGCAGAATCTTGATATTGGGAAACCGATCAAAGACACCCGATAAAAGCATCCTGGTTACTGCAATAGTGGTCTCAAGCGGGAATCCGAGTGCTAAAGGGAGAACATGGCCATATCTTTGAGTAACTTCTGGACCACCAAAGGCCTCATCGGGGAGACCGTAGTGAGGGTGAAGGAAGAGTATGGTCTGGGTTTCTTCTAGGGCTGCCCAGACGGGGTCTAAGCCTGCATCGTCGAGACCTTTGCCGAGACCTGAGGTGCCCATGATCACGCCACGCATGTGTGAGAGGGTTTTGAGTCTTTTGATCTCGTTGACGATGATAGACGGGTCTGGTGCGGAGAGTGGTAGGGCGCCGAAAGCGTACAGCGTTTTCACTTCGCTGATAGATTTGCTATCCTTGTTGACCGTTGCACAAGTCTCTTCAAGATCGTTGTTTATCTTTTCCGACCACACTTGCGCGTCGTCCACTTCTAGAAAATCCAACCAGGGGTTCGCCAGCGATATGACACTCGTAGTAATACCGTGCTTTCTCATGAACGCGAGCTTGACCTCGATATCGGAGTACGATGCATCGACAGGACGACCTCGTTGGCCAAGTGCTGTGCCCGCGTCATCATCAGATGCGAGGATGATTAAACGGGAGTCAGCGCCGTTGGCAGGATCGTGGACGTATGGCACATTTTTGCGAGCTCGGAGCATGTCCAGGTACGCTGGTGTGTAGACGTGAGTGTGGATGTCGACTATTGGTGATGCCATTATGCTTGAAGTATCTTAGATGAGAGACAGAGACGAATTAGTGATCCGCTGATGCTTTGTTGATATTTATTTTGTTGATAGTTGATGCTGGGACTGGATGAGGGGATATGCGGGGAAGGACGAGATAAGCTCTGTCCTTGCTGTATCTGATAAGATCGCGATTGTATCCATGACTCATGGTCTTCCATTAACTTATGCCATTTCACAGTGTAAGGGGTGATAGAGATGTGACTACTTCTATTTAAGTATTGCGCATTATCTATTATGATCAATCAATGTATTTATTTCAGAGAAAATGGGTTGGGATATTGTGAGATGGAATAGCCAATCCAATTGTCGGGCCACCATAATGAGCTGTTTCCCACGTGAGTATGGCAAGCGCATTGAACTTGAGATCCGAGATGAAGAACAGAAAAGAGATTGGTGGTAGAGAAGAAGTCGACTACTAAGAGGATGGATGATTGTTTGTAGCTCATACGTGGGGACGTGCGGTAAGATTAGATCAAAGTAGATCAGATAAGCATTCCACTTCCTCCTCGGTCTCGCATCCCCCATGGCAAGAAATACATGACAAACTCGAGCTCACGGATTGATCTGCGATAAAATAATCTAAATAATACGTCTGTCCAACATTTGCTTGTATAGCAATAATGCTATATACTACGTAAGTGTGTGTTGCGCAAGTCGGCAATTCAGAGCGGGCTGGATTGTTCGGCAGCTGGAGGCCCACTCAGGACGTCATGACTACCTCTCCTCGTTCTCTCCTTCTCTCCTTCTCATCTCTCGTCCATGACCTCAGCATCGAACAACCCTGCCAGTCCGGTCATACAGCAGCGGGAATCGAGCAATGATGAATGCAGGATGGAGTATTTGCATCTCGGAGCAGTCGGAGCAAGGTGCAATCAGGGTCAGCTTTGTCATCGACCACGACCCATTTCCAGCCAACAAGCTCTACCTGAATTCATAATAGTGACATCTGCTGGTCTGGTTCATCCGGGATTTTGTCTCCGATACTAGGCATTCTTGTTCCACAATTGATGGCCCACAATACGTAGCTGCATACACGACCTATGGGAGACACACGCTCCGGAATTTTTGGCCACCAAGGCCTGTCGAACTGGCTTGATGCGACGTTGAGCTTGCTGCTTTCAGACGTTCGGAAATCTCTGTCGCGAGTTTAATCATACATTGGCGTGTTGTGCACGGCACGTTATGCTTACCTCATGTTTCCTTCCCAACAACCTACATAGTCGACGGCACTTGAATCTGTCTGATCTGCTTCCCAATGCAGAAACTTGATTCTTTTGACAGACATGTTTCAAGACCTGTAGGGTTGCATCATGGAGTGGTGGCGTCATCTTGATCAAGAGCGTTCTGCTCACAAACTTTCTCCTATATTTGAACTCCCCCATGTTCTTTGACAACAGGGTTTTTCATTCCTTTCTTTTGTCGACAGGTAAATCAAACAATCGGTCGAGAGTGGTCAAATCGTCATGATGCTGACCAAAACAACGATTGCCGCCTTGTTGGCGTCGCTATCATTCGTGACTGCCGTTCCACAAGGTGCTACATCAACTTCTACATCGACCACTTCTTCGTCTAGTAGTTCTTCTTCCAGTAGCGCAAGGAGGTCTTCCCGATATGCGGCATCATCAAGCGTGCCGTCTACTCGACCGGGTCTGTCGTCAGTTTTTCATGGCGCATACAGCGGCTCAGCGACGGTGACTGGCGCACTGAAAGCCAGCTCTGTTGGCACTGGGATTGTCGTTGGAGGCGTACCCCCAGCTGAGACGACGTATCCCAGTGACGGACAACTACATGACGCTCAACCGGCTCCGTATGTTCCTGCAGGAGGTGTTGGCACCAATACGACTCCTATCTATAACGTGCAAAGTGACTTTGACTACGAATCCTTGGTATGTTTGTTACCCAGGTAGCGTTCACAACTCTGTTTATAAATCACTAATCCGGCATTCATACAGGCACTCGCTCTCTACCAAGAATGGATCGAGCTGGATCTTTTCCAATACGGACTTAAAACCTTTTCTGATTCCGATTTTCAGGACGCTGGCTTGACTGCTGAGGATCGAACCTTGATTGAATTCATGGCAGAACAAGAAATTGGCCATGCTACACTCATCAGTAACATTCTTGGTGCCGAAGCACCGCAGCAATGTAATTATAACTATCCATTCACGAACGTGCGCGAGTTTGTGGACTTTTGCCAGAAGCTCACACGATTTGGTGAGTCTGGCGTGTACGGCTTTTTGGGTCATCTCAATAGCCGTGAGGCTGCAACGCTGCTCTTGCAGAGTATCTCTACAGAAGCTCGACAACAGCTGATCTTCAGACAATTCGATGGCCTATTCCCGATGCCTGTCTGGTTTGAAGTCGGAGTGCCTCAGTCCTGGGCTTGGACTCTCCTTGCTCCTTACATCAGCTCGTGTCCCGCGAACCAGACACGTCTAGCCTGGCAGAATTTCCCTGCTCTTTGGATTTTGAATCAACCCAATCCAGCCAGATACAACGCTTCTCAAGGCTTCAACGAGACTCTCGGTGCAGGAACCAATACATTGAACAGCACCGGAATCTCCGGCTCAGCAGCTTGTTTCAACAACACTGGTCAAAGCGGCAACTGCAATCCTGCAATTACCCAAAATCGCAGCATTCCGCTGTCGTACCCCGGTCGAGTGGTCAATCTCACCTGGGATCAACCTGGAAAACTCGTTGGACCAAACAACAGCTACGTCACGTCATCCTCAGCCGGTACTCCAGCCTATGTCGCATGGGTGTCGCAGTTGAACGTGACTTATTCCGCGTTGAATTTGAGTAGCAATACCTCTGGATCAACTGTTCAGCCGGATGTTGAGACTTTTGCGGGTGATCCTGCTGTTAATGGAACGCTGTTCATTGCAATTACAGATTCGGACATATTTTTGACACCGTTCAATTTGAGTTTGATTAATGAGCATGTTGTTGCTGGGCCTGCTTTGTACCAGGCTGGCTAAGTTCGATTTTCGACTCAGCGGCAGACGCAAGGGAGGTCGGTACATGTATGAGGTGATGATACGTAATGATACAGGTATATTGAGATGACATATGTGATTTAAATTGTGATAAGATGTGGGTTGTGAGAATACGATAATAATTAGATGTGGAATGAACATATTGCTTTGATTTGAACGAACAGAAGCTTATATATGCGGTGATTCTTCTCCAGGTAATCATCAACTGAGACATCTCTTTTTAAAATCAGCCAAGTACTGTCATAACTCTACGTCTGGATTGTACGGCATCCACCGTTCCCATAGAAAGGCGACATAGAAACAGTGAGACCAGTCTAAGCTCAATGCAATCCACAGCGACATGCAATTCAAATCCCATAAAGAAGACAGCCTCTATAAGTTGGCTTGCAACTTCTTTGCGCGATCTTTGGCAATATCACACATAGCCTAATCAATCAGCCCTCGAGCCCTCGAGCCATGAAGAGTAAGAGCATACCTCAATATTATCTCTTACTTCCATCTCAAATTCTGCCCGGTCAATGCGCCTCCTCATATCGACCATGATAACATCTCGGCCTCGCCCATTCACCCAGGTCCTATTTTCCCATTAGTACTCAAATACCAAAATCATTCATAAGGAATCAGATTAGAGGACCATACACATATCTCAACCCCGGATACCGCTCCTCATACTCCTTATTCAACGCACTCAACCTCGCAGCTTGGTCTGCAGCCGCTTGTTCGTCGTTCTGGGCTGACTTGTTGATATTAGCCTGCTCGCGTCTACTCAATTCACTCAGTCCGGCCTGCGCAGTTGGCGATGCTGCGCCGAGGCGAGGGTGAGAGCCTAGAATGCCATATAGAGTCTGTTTCTGTTGTGGGTCACTCGTTGCTGCGGATAGGGCTGATAGTTTGGTGTGGATTGTGTCGATAAGAGTGTCATATGATTGGAAGGGTTGGTTGGAGGTGAGGATAGGTTGGAGGATAGTGTGGAGTTCGGGGGAGGGTTCGAAGACGGTGTCGAGGGCTTTGAGTTGTTCGCTCAAAGGCAAGCTGGGGAGGGATGTGATTGGGGGAAGGGTTGGGGCTGCCATTTTCTGTTCTGGTGTTGAGGATTGATTTCTTGAAGATATTGTTTGTGGCATAAAATGTTCTAAGAGTGTGACTTTAAATGTGGTCGACGTCGGAAGCTGCCGATAAGAGGCGGAAGGCGCCTGCATCACAATTCATGGTTCTTCGATGCATCCAAGCACCCCATTCTCTCAACAACAGACACGAACAGCTAATATTCATCTCATCCGTACCTCACCATCAGATATTGCACATACGTAGTAAAAGCATTTGCCATCTACCTCTCCGTACTGATCAGAAATGGCTAGTCTACGCACGGCACATGGTTCGCCAAGACCGAAATTGATTGAATTTAGTCCGATTACTCCGACGACGATCGATATCTGAATTGATTAAATCTGCCTGGTTTTGCGTGCTCTGCAGATGAACATGAAACAAAGATCGGCAGTTGCAAGCCAACTCGAACGTTCCTTAATTTGGTTTTTTCATTTCATTTCTCTGCCGCCGGCGCTAATATCTACCATGAGTATTGCTCTACATGCGATACTTTTTCCCGTGCTTGATATCTCAATTAGCACATTTGATCAATCATTGAAAGTCAGATAGCATCTATCAATTGTATTAATCGCACAGGGAGAAGACTCCTTGCATCTATTATAGTAAAAGTCAGCGTACTGTACGTAAATACAAGCTCGTATGCGTATCACAGAGTAATCGGCGCTACTCTATAAACGGACTAGATCTTCTCCACAGGAACCAGAAAACTTAAAAAGAGGCCGTGTATCAATACCGTATTGTTTACGTACACGGATTATATGCTCGAATACACAGTATAAAGAGAAGAGGGATGTAATCCGAGGCCTGACAAAGAGTGAGTAGAGAGTGTATAGGAACATATGCTAGTCAGTCTATGTACATAGGTGGAAAGAAAATGGCAGTATGTAAGTGCAGCATTGATGCGACAATCCAGGCTACTGCAAGCTGACTATTTCTCGTTCTTGTTCATGTCCTCGCGGAGGAAATCCTCCAGCTTGGTCCATTTGAGGTCGGGATATCGGCTGTTATCCAACGGGTCCAGTTTCCCAGCTCCAGACATCATGTTCACCATGTATTGCATGCCTTGCCATGCTGGAAACACTTCATTCTCACCGCCAAACAGGCGCATGGCTCGGATCAGGAACTCTAGAAAGCCCACAGTGCCCATCCAGGACGGCTTGTATTCCACTCCTCGCACAGCAGTTAGTGCATCTGCGATGTCTTGTACGCTGACAGAGACGCTGGCAATTCGCAGGATCTTAGGCGTTGGATTTGGGTCTGCCGCCACGGCAGCGGTGTATGCAGCAGTATCCGCCATGGTAGTAAAGTCGAGCAATTGAGTCGGCTTGCCTACATATGGGACCTTGCGGCTTTTGTGGTTGATCATCGGTGAGTCGCCGGCCAATAAATTCAAAAMCCCGCCGTTCAGGATGCTGGTCCAATCGATGCCCGATTTATCCAGCCTGGCATGGAACTCACGGTGCAAGTCCAAGTTGCGATTTGACCCTGGTTTTGTTTTTGTGAAATCAAGGGCAAAGTCAGAGGGAATGAATCGCGGCACTTTGGCAGCCACAGAGGCATCGAGAAGATTTCCCTGAGCAACATGCATGACATCTTGCAGCCCCAGAAGCGTCGAAACGACACAGGTTGCTCCGGTCAGTTGGCGGGTGAGTGCTGGCAGGTCGGAAAATTCCACTGGAATGATCATCGCGCCGTGGTCTAGAAGGTCGCTTGTGCGAGACGGATCAGTATTGGGACGCACGAGGGCCTTGACGGACACGCCTCGTTCGATCAGAGCAAGTGTCACGATCTTTCCTAATCCACCAGCAGCGCCGGCGACGGCGACAAATGGCTTAGACATAAGAGGCGATATGTAATTTCATTTCCAGTGTCTCTTTCCAAAGTTGGCATCGCAACTTCGACTTAATATACCTTCCACCATCACCACACTATGAGATATAACACTTAAACTTTACTTTGATTAGTAATTGCGGCGTTGAAGTCGATGCCGAGATTGAAGTCTCACAAACCGGGTTTGCTCCAAATCGAGCTTTGTTCAGGCTAAGTGCAAGATCGATTTCCCCACCTAAACGAAGTGATCGGGGGTGCAAAATATGCCGGGTTACGGCCGCGGTCACAGAAGCGGTGAATATATAAATACCATGTATATTATAGCCCTAGATATCCTATCTAGGAGCACGAGTTGGCGTATGAATTGGCGGACGAACTGGCGCACGAACTGGCGGACGAATTGGCCCTAGATATCATATCTAAAGGCATCAATGATTAGTCAATATTGACGTTAAAAATGCCGAGTTATCTGCCCTGTATAAATGCACCTTTGTATGGGAGCTTCAAAATAATGTGCTTGTCCTTATAGCCAGGTATGAAGCACATTTGTATGGGGTTAAATTTTTGGTGCTATAAGTCGGGTTGCGCTAATCCGGTGATTTTATATCTAGGGTTGACTGTACCAGTACGTAAGTCCGAAGTCGTAGGGCGGACAACTTTTAACTGCATTCTCGGGATTCAACAGATTAATCTCCATTAAAGTATGATGGTACTTGCTATTCAAGCTCCTGCTTATAGAACCTTGAGGTATGGAGTGCTAACAGCCTTGGTGTGGAAGTACGATCTGCGGGTGTGCACGGAACTTCGAAAAGTACCGAACCCCTGAATGCCTGCATTGGTGGACCAAAATTTTTCTTGCGGACCATTATCCTCGCCTCTTTTGAGTCATTGACTCGCAGTGACTTTGATACAGCTCGCACGTTTGGGATGCCCTGATATTCGTCCATGTTTGGTTTCTTCACTGTTACTGTATCAGCGTATTCGAGACATGTTCTCGATCGTTCCTGAAGTCGGGAACGCTATCTAATAGGTACTCCACAGATATAGTAGTTGCATGCCAATAGTCGATGAGCAATAGTTGGGTCATGCCGATTGACGCTCTTGAGTGACGAACCATAGGAGTTCATACTAATGTACGTACGTACTGTAAAATTCATCGTTCTTTCTCAGAAGCTTAGTTAGGGCAAATCTAAAAGTACAGTACATGGGAAGGTTAGCTGTGGTACCGCCCGAGCTCCCTGCTAGCACCCCGAAACGGACTAGCCCGTATCTTCCCCTGCCCAACTGGCAACTCCCCCCTCCCGCACGTCTAGACATTGATTGTTTCAATTTTATTTATTGAACTCGCCTCTTTCCCTACAAGGGATTACACACACGGGCCTGATATTATCACGGTCTTCTCCAAACCTGTGCGACGACTCCAACGCGCTTTTCGGACAAGGACGGCTACCAGTCTTTTCCAATGCGGCAACCGCCATGTCGCTCAATGGGTTAGATGGTCCCGCTGTCATCGATGCCTATCAAAGTGCCTTGTCGGAGGCAGGAGGATGGTGAGTGTGACTCCTACTGTGTCGACACTGGTTGACAGTCGTCAATGACCCCTCAATGCTCGAATTGGTACTTTCGCATTCGTGGAATGAGATAGTTCGAAATGGACGACAGGCGTCTGACAAATGACGACACAATGTGACCACAGCTAACATTGTCTCTGGTTAGGCTCCTTCTCAAATATGCGTCCAGAGACGAGGTCACCTTGCTAGGCCGAGGGACCGGCGGTGTACCGGATGTACGAGCGACGGTGGAAGGTTATGAGGAGAAATCGCCCTTATACGGCTTTTTACAATATCGCAGGAGGAAGATAGTGCTCAAATATGTCCCTGATGGAATGTCACGGCTAGTTCAAGGTGGGCCGCGCCCTCTTCTTGTTTATCGCAACCCCGATCGAATACTGATACTTTGCCTATTCACAGCCCGTACAACAGTTCAATTCCAGTCAATTCTTGACAAGTTCTCCCCTCAAGACACCACCTTCGAATTCAAATCGCCAGGCGACCTCACCGAAAGTGCTCTTTCGTCAGCTTGTCTGCTGCATGCAGTATCCGGGTCAATTACGTCGTCTTCGAGTTCTTTGCGCCGCCGGCGGTTGATGGAAATTGCGGAAGATGCCGAGGAAGGGCCTCCCCCGACTAGTAGCGGACTTTCTGAGGCGCCTCAATCGCCGGAGGACACAAACGATAAACGGCTCAGTCAGGCGTCAGATGCGACAGCGGTCCCGCCGAAAGCGAAGAATGATGAATCGCCGAATATTCCTCCTACCCCTGAAAGTGAAGTAGATGCTCGATCAGAAACAGCTTCAGTTCGATCCATATCGCGCAGAAGATTTCTCGACCAATTCCAGCAGGATTCATTTGAACGCAGGAGCTCCACTCAGTCGATGAGACCTTCACTTCAAGAGCTACACTACGCGGCCCCCTATCGTCAAAAAGTGAAGACCGAACATCGTCCGTCGGCAGACATAAATGGTCGCCCACGCACAGCTGGCTCGATGTCGCGTGGCCAGGAACATCGTCCTACCGCGGCTTTACCTGCCGGTGTTCGCTCGCGAAAACCTGCTGGTCATCCTAGCCGACCCAAATCTACGCCAGACGTACCTCCCGTGCCCACTTTAGCTTCTCTCAGAAATGCGCCTCCAGTGCCATTACTGATTCCTCCACCTACCCTATCAATTGGAAAACCTAAGCTTTCGCCAGGTGCAAAGTCAATGAATGCGCTTCCGTCATCTGGGATGTCTCCAGAAAAACAACGGTTAATGAAAGCCCTTGAACTTCGCAAAAGGCAAATGGAAAAGAAGACGCAGGAATTGCAGAAGAAACAGGAACTGCAGAAGAAACAAGCGCAGAAGGCAGCAGTACAGCCTACGATCAGTGAAACCGTCGAGGATAATGAGAAAATTGAGCAACCTCCAACAAAGAGTGACACACGCGAGCCGACGCCACCCGAGACTGGTGATACAACAGCTATAGAACCACCTGCCGTCAATACGAATACAAGTGAAGATAAGAAACCCCTATCGGCGGATATTGCGAAAGCCGACTCTGCAGTGGAAATGGTGGTCTTAGCGTCGAAAGATACGGAGCCTTCTGTTTCCAGCATCGAGGTAGAAGAAGACGCCGACAATGACGTAGAAACTACCTCCGACAAGCAGGCAGACGAGCAAGACCTAAAGCCTGAGCTAAATGAGCAAAGTTCACTACAAGGTGATGCCAAGTCAGATACAAAAACTACAAATGACGAAGAAGAAACGATGACACCACGGACAACCGATTCAGACAATACCATCAAAGCATCTGGTCCTCCGGATGTTGAGGAAGAGGAAACAAAGATTACAGATGAAACAGGGGCTACAGCAGAGGCTCCGGTGGTAGATACCACGATACAAGAGACCACAGTGGAGACACCAGAGAACAACGAACCATCAGAGACATCACAAGCTGGTGACGAGGACGATCAAACCGAATTGATCACAATTGTCGCTTCAGTGAGTGACCTTAAGCCAGAATCTCAGGAAGCGACMCCTGCCACAACCGAAGAAGTACAAGAAGTCGAAAACTTGTCGAGTGCAAACTTACAGGCGGAGGACATCCCTTTACCGCTAGAGTCCGGGGACGATTTCAAGGACCAAGTTCCAACTAAGGCCGCGCTAGAGCCGGTCTCCACCGTCCAGGAACAACCCCTCCCGCAACCCGAGCAAGCAGAAATCGAAAAGTCGGAGAAACAGAAACGACTCGCTCTGTTGGAGCCAATTCAAGTCCCCACGCCTGACTTTTCGGACGATGAGAATTTATTGTCAGACGATTCATTGATGGAGGAGCTGAAATCTGCCACTGTGCAAGAGGCCCAGCCCGTCTCAGTAGGCAAGGGCCCCTTATCCGCCGATGGAGAGCCGCGGACACCGCTCGAAGCCTGGCAGACACGCGCCGTTTCCAACCCAAGTCGACGTCCCAATGAATTCAATTCGCTTTCCGGAGAAACTCGATCGATATCGGCGACGTTTGTGGACAATAACAATCAGTCGGTGCGACCGGCACCAGTGATGCAAGCTAAAAAGGTTAATGTGTCCTCTGGTATCTCGAAGCGTATAAAAGCGCTGGAGATGTTCTCAAACAGCCCAGCTCCTCCAGGCAGCCTTGCACCTCCAGGTAATGTCGCTTCGCCGGCAGCATCGTCGGCTTTTGAAAAATTCCGCAAGCGCGCATCTGTGTCCTTGAATGGTAATCTCCCTTCAGCGACGACTACTAGTGTCAGGTCATCTTTCATTTCTGTCGCCGAGTCCTCACCCCTGAACCGAAGTGACTCGAGATCACTGCCCAAGACGAATTCGGTTTCCGTCACTGCACGTATCGTTCGAGACCCAAGTACTCCTTCAACCGAGCCAAGTGCCAGTCCTCTAGACGCAAACGTCCTCGGCCTTCAACGCAGTCCCCTCATAGTGCGACATGATTCTTTCGATACTCAAGCATCGGAACATGTGCTATCGGACAGTGCGACCGAGCTTCGAAGTAACAACTTCTCGCGGCCAGGAACCGACACAACCGTTTCTCGTTCGGAAAGTCGAGCTTCTTTACAGTCGCAAGTTGAGGATTGGAGTAACAGGAACGGGTCGACAGGAGATTTGGGGTCAAACTCCGATGACAAGAAAGATTCTCGTAGGTCTAGGTTCATGCGACGCATGTCGTCGTTAAGATCTCCAACGCGCAAGAGTCTGATCAGTCCTCCACCTGGAATAGACAAACAACGAGTACCATCGCCGCATGCAGAGGAATCGGCTCGGTCTGCATCAGTAGCAGCCATTGATATTGGCGAAGTCAACGTCCAGTTCCCAGACACATTACTTTGGAAGCGACGATTCCTGCGGATCGACGATCAGGGATACTTGGTTTTGACACCAGGCAGTATGGATACCGGCGCCCGCAATATCGTGAAACGGTACCACCTTTCTGAATTCAAGACACCATGCCTGCCGGATGAAGAAAGACAAGAGCTCCCGAATAGTATCCTGCTTGATTTCCGTGATGGCAGCACCTTACAGTGTGCTTGCGAGTCCCGGAAAGGGCAGGCCGCTGCACTGCAGAGTAAGTTGATCTATAACCCAATGAACAGCATGTGACTAACGGGGTGTAGCACTCGTCAACGCGCACAATTCCTATCAAAACTAAAAATAAGCTTCCACTCAGAAGCGCTCATTTCCATCGTTTTCAATTTCTTTGGTCATCTTCGTACGGTACGCATGCATTTCGAGTCCATGGTTATACCCAGCATCATCAAAATTCTTTTTTCATCGCTCTTCTTCGCGTATTCTTTTTCTTTTTGATATCTATGCCACGACGGACAGGTTGACCGGTCATGGCATCATCTTCATGAAAATAGCCACATTACCGCTTAGCGTTGTACATCTTATTCCCTCATCATCTACCTCCACACCTCACATATTCCTTTCTACACTTGCTTGACGCCGTTTCTTTTTCCTTCTCACTATGTTATTCCTTTATGAGTCTCCATTCACTTCATGTACTTTTGTCTCTTACCCTTCTTGACTCCATATTCTTTTTATCCTGGTACTATCTCTATCATTTTGGCGGGGAGGTCTGTTCCCTGCTTCTTACATAGATACTCCCTATAGAACAATTCCCTCACAAGGAGATTAGACATGACACGTCTCTCTGGTGGCATTCATGTAGATTCTACTCTAGTCGTACAGGCCATATCCTATCCAAACAAAAAAAGGCTATGAACTTTCCGCAAGCGGATTTTTCTCCTCCCACTCCTCCAAAAGCCGAATGACCTTGGGAGCCCAAACCTCTTCTCCAGCCACCAGGTCTTGATATTCCAGAATCTTCTCGGGATCCAGCGTGTAATCACCCTGTTTGGAGCGGACCAGTGAACTCATTAGTCCGCAACTTCCGACTGCTTTGCCGAGATCGTGTGCGAGGGAGCGGACGTAGAAGCCGGAGGAGACTGTCATGGTGATTTTGGCGGCTGGTGGGTTGGGCCGATTTTCTTCTTTTGGTTCTTTTGTCTCTTCTGTGGTGTTCTCTGTATCTTTGTTTTCATTCTTTGCACCGTCGGTGGAAGTTTGGGCAGGTTGCGATGTCTCGGTATCAGACTTCAAACGTTTTAAATCCGTCGCTGTTTCTGTGGTTTGGTTTGCGCTTTTCTCATCAAGACTGGGAGAGGCCTTTCTCTTTTTCTTCTTATCCTCCAAAAGCGAGTTCGCTGCTGCTTGCTCGGCTTCTTCTGCCTCCGACGCAACCGGAATCGCAGCCTCTTTATCCAACATCTTCTCTGCAACCTCCTTCTCTTCACCCGACATTTCCACCTCTGGCCACCTATAGTCATGTGTCCCAGGCTCATACCATTCTAAAATCTGCAAATCATACACTGTGACTTCTCGCGACTTGATTTCGACCGGTGGCTCCATTCCTTTTCTCGCGTACTCGTATAACCTTACACCTTGTATACTCTTCGCCGAGAAAATGGGTGGACGCTGCATAATCTTTCCGCGAAATTTCTTCATAGCTTCCTCAACCACTGCCCGCGTAATATGCTCATAGGGCGCTTTCCGAACGAGTTTGCCGGTGCGATCATATGTATCCGTCTCCGCACCAAACAACACCACCGTCTCGTAGGTCTTGGGACACTCCAGGAATTTGATAAGATGTTTCGTACCCCTTCCAATACCCGTAATCAGTACGCCTGTCGCCATTGGGTCGAGCGTCCCGCCATGGCCGATTTTCACTTCGGGTCTCTTCTTGCGTCGATTGCGGAAGTTGACGTCGTTCTGGCGGCGGTTGATTTCGCCTTCAATCCAGGGCCGGAATGTGGTGGAGGGGTTGAAGTGTTTTTGCAGTTTGCGGAGGACGTCGGCTGATGTGACGCCTTCTGGTTTGTGAACGGCTTCTTTGTGTCAGTGTTTTGTTTTTTTGTGAGAGTTAATTGATGGTGGTGATGGTACATACGCAAAATACCCTCGTAAACTTTTCCTGCTGACATTGTGTTTTGATACAGCTGCACGCCGCGAATGATGCTTCGTTTCATTAAGCTCATAAAGAGCGATGCAATTGGCTATATGTAGCGTAACAAATGATGATTGCGGTGCAGAATGACTGTCAATGGTAGACAAAATTCCAGAAGGAAGCTTAATTTTTAGCGGGTCGAACTGCGAAGGGTTGCTTACGTAGTTTTAGTTACCTCCGGAGGGACTCCGAACGCGTGCCTCATTCCATTCCATCCCAGATCAACACTCATTCTTCTTTTCCGTCACTTCTTCTTCTTTATCTAGAACTAAGACCGAAGCTGTACATCATGCTCACCATATCGAATCGATCCAAGTCATGACGTCCCGCGAAGACCAGATCCTTAAACCCCGAGATCCCTCGGTTGAAGACGAGAACGAATGGGAAGAGTTCAGCTTGGCCGATGTCAAAGTGCTGATCCCTGGCAAGTCGCGTTATGCCAATCTGCTGGATGCGTCGCCGGACAATCCAGTGAGGGTCGTGGGGAGTTTGAATGAGGTCGAAGATGAACAGGGACATTTGGGTGTGTATTTCTTTTTTTTTAACTTTTGGTCTGGATGTACATCATATTTCCCCGCGCAAGGTTATTGTGCTACGACAATAGCCTTGCATTCACCCCCGCATCTATCATCATCACTCACCCTCGCTCAAGCTAACAACTTACTGTCTGTCTCTTGTAGTGCTCGATGAAGACTACCTTTCGAAGCGCATCGTCATCGAAAACGTGACTCATTACGCCTACGGTCAACATGCCGACGGTGAGATTGGCGTCTGGGTCGCCGGCCAAGCTGGCTGGTTCTCCATTGTTCCCGCCAAAGGTTACAAGCCAATGTTCAACGATATGGTAGAAGCAGTCGATTTGCTGTACTTTTTAGTCGACCGTCATAGAAATCAGCGCCCGAGACGGAAACGCCGAGGTGGAGAGGTTACTTTTGAATACTTATGTGATGAGGTAAAACATCACAAGATTCTTCTATATACAACTTTCGCTGATGGTGCCAATTAGTATGTCACTCATACGCACGGTATTTGCGAGGATAGCGATGATTCTGCGGAGGTTTTTTATAAGCACGCTTCGTTTTTGCTTTCACAAATGGTTCAGGGAAGGGAAGATGTGGAGTGGAATGAGACAGATGTTTTTGATCACCTGGTCAAGAAGTTCCCGGTTTGTCTTGACCACTGCCTACACTAATCACCTTTCACTAACATCAAGTAGGATGAATACGAGCGGGTGCTAGCAGCGCAGCAAAAACCGGACGATAAAATGGCGACGGAAGATTTCGAAGGAGGCACAAAGAAGGAGGCGGTCAACATTGAGACTATCTCCAACTCCCAGGCAGACAATATATTCGGTATTATAACGGATCTCAAAGAGGCCGGTGCCTTGGCCAAACGTCAATTGAACCTCGACTTGGTCGTGAGCACTCTGCAGAGTCGATTCGACATAGCCTCGGAAGAGTACGCTAGAAATTTGATCGCCGCCAGGTCGGCTCAAGTCATTGAGCGCATGGAGCACTCAGACTTTGAATGGCATAAGAAGGCTATCTATCGAGAACTGAAGCAGATCGAAGAAAAGGCCGATATTCGTCAAGTCGCAATCACTCCACTTCGACCTCGAACATCTTTTGACGAAAGCACTAGCTCCTCCGAACATGAAGACGAAAATGAGGATGAGGATGATAGCCCTCGGGCACGCAGACATCGTATGCGAATGTCTGTATTACGACCATCAACGACAAAAGCAGGCAAAAAGACGCGCGGCGGGAAATTTCCTGGAGCCGCTAGAGATGTTGCACAATTATCTGAAGACAGTGATGTTGCTGAAGACGTAGAAACGCCCAGCAAGTCTCGCGGCCACAACCTCGTCCGTGATCCTCCACCATCTGTGACAACTCTCAACAGCCGTGCGCGCTCCATATTGTCAGATGCCGACTCCACTTCACTAGTTATCCGAAGAACACCTTTACAAGAGACACATCAATCAGCGAATCTATCTGGCCCCGATACAGCATCCATCATTCATGAAGACAGTAGCATTGTCACCAATGACTTACCCGAAGATACATGGATGTGCTCTGTGGAAGGATGCGGCAAGGTGATATACAAAGCCAGCTCGAAGCGATCCAAAGAACTCATCAGTGACCACACCCTAATGCATGCGGAGGACACGCAGACAAAACTTGATCTCGTATTTGCTGAGCAGAGACTCAATCTTGGTCTTGGAGTTGATAATCTGTTGCGTCGCATTCGTGAATTTGGAACACTTGACGATATTAATGGTGATGACGTTGATGTTGCTGCGAAACGAGTCAGAAGATGAATTAATGATGCAACGGACTTACGATGAACATCTTGGCGGGTCGATGACTTGAAACGTCAAGTACTCAGTTTGTCCCAAAAAGCTCGACGATGTACTTTCGACCGTATCATGCCGGCTCACATCATTGACTTCCAACCACGAATAATCACATTGTGTGTTTTACATGGTTTGAAAGCAAGAGAGCGACAAAGGAGAAAGTCACGCAGTTGGCTAAGTGAAGTACCTAGCTGATTGGTAAAGGCCGGAATAGCTACATACTATTGAACAGCAAAGTGATACCGCCGAACATTTCAAGCTGAATGCAGCATCTACTTCCGAAAATGGATAATGAGCTATTATGATCACGACTTTAGTTCTCTCGCGCAGAGGGTTCTAAAATTGGATGACTTGACAAAAGACACTTCAGTCTTATTATATCAATAAAGACTCAACTCCCTGACGCCAGGTTCCTTTTTCCCAGGTCCCAAAGACATGATACTATGTATGACAGTGAAAAGCAGGAGAACAACTAAATTCTTCCTGTAAATAGACAAAACCAATGGACTACTTTTTATCATTTCATAGCATTTCTCCTACTCTTCCCAGGCCTTTTCTTCGCACCACCACCACCACCACCACTGCCGCCCTTCATCTTCTTAGCCGAGAATCCACGTAGATCAGCCGACGACATGGCATCGCCGGACTTGGCGAATCGCTTCTTGCCGCCAAAGCCGTATTTCTCGTCCTTCTTTTGTCGCTTGGGGTTTGCGCCGCCAGCTGCGTCTTTGCCGCCGCGTTTTCCGCCAAAGGAAGAGGACTTCTTGTTGTCGTTGTCAATGGCGACGTCGAAGAGGTCGTTGTCATTATCGGTGGGGCCGGTTGATTCGGTCTTACGTTCTGCGATATGTTAGATTGACAGACATATGAACAACAAAAAAGAAGGACGTACTCCGCTTCAAACTATTGATCTTCTCTAGCGTCTCCTTCTTCTCCTTCTGGCGCTGCTGCAACTTGGCAACCTGCACCTGCTTTCCAAACTTCTTCAGATCACGCTGTCGTCGCGCATCGGCCGCCGCCTTCTTGGATGCTGCCTCATCAAACAGCTTTTTCTTGATCTTGGTCATGTGCTCATCCGTCTTGACCATTTCTGCGAAATAATCGGTCGGTCTGGTAAAAGACACACCTTCCTTTTTCAAAGTACGACGAGCCTCAATTGCAGCTGCTTGGCAGACTTTGTAAAACGCAAGTTCGCGAGTGAGATCGTCGTTGGGGTCGGGAACGTCCATGTCATCTGTAGAAACCAGGGAATTGTGTTCTGAAAACGGAGTTTGGGAGGTGATGAATGATATGCGCTTGATAGAGGCGTTGATGGCGGCGGAGTTATTGATGGTAAGACGTTGGTGGGGGATGACATCTGCTCGTTCGTCTTCGGAGAGATCTGAGAGTGGTATATCTTCTTCCTCTTCTTCACCTTCGATTTCTTCTTCTTCATCATCATCTTCTTCTTCTTCGCTTTCTGCGTTGTCTTCTGCGAGTTTGATGCCGCCCATTTCCGCATCTTCTTCCTCGTCATTGGCCTCGACATCCTTGGTAGCTTTTACATTTGCCTGAAAACCACACATTAGCGTAGGCAATCGATTTGCATGAAGGATTGAACGGCATACCTCCTCGACCTCCTCTGATTCTCCCTTCTGGGCCTTCTTCTTCTTCTCAGCGGCCTTTGCTAACTTCTTCTGGCGCTCTTTCTCATAATCTTTGCCCTTATGGGCGTCGAGCGCCGCGAACAACTTGCTCTTCTTCACCATTTCGCTTTTTTTTGATTGTTCTTCGTATGCGAATAATACTTGGTAAAACTTATTACCCTCTGTTTTCAGCCTCGAAAGAAATAAGAAGTGTGCGCAGTGATCGGTGTAATCAAGCAGAGTTACTCGACTGACAAACGGAAGCTCAAATTGGAGCAAATAATTTTTTTAAGATTTAGCAGTACGACGCTATAACCGATATGGACTGGCAGCGATAACAGTAAACGCTAGCCTATTTTAGACTAGCGCAGCTCAGAGATAGATCCATGGATGATTATACGGGAACAACCAGATCCAACCTGGACAAGTATAGAAGTTGCATTTGTATACGCTGCTTGATGAAATACATCTTATTTGAAATCAGTTGATACAACCACCAAAGCTGGACTGGCCGAGCGCTGTGAGCAACTAGCGTGTTCAATCACAACGTCCGATCAATATACAAATCAATCACCATGTCAACAGACATCAAAGACTCCCCATCAGGGGCTCAAATACAGGTACATTCAGCATGATTTCCCTGTTATACACCCTGAACTCAAACATCTTGGGCTCTAATACCTAGCCTTGTACGATACTATACTAAACAAAGCAGACACCAACAGAACCCTCCACAGGCGCACCCGAACTCGCCGCTGCTGTCGATGAACTTCTCGACCAACTACAGCACAAATTCGACGGTGTTTCTACCGAGATATTTGGCAAGCGTATGTCTTGCTCTTCTTTCTCTTCTTCTCTTCTCATCAAGATCATTTGCTAACACAGTTGTAGTGGATGATATGACTAGACGGCTAGATGAGCTTGAGGCTTCGTTGGGTGAAGTACAGGAGAATGCGGGAGCGTCGAAGTCGTGATCCCTCCATTTCTTTTTCAAAAAAAAAGGAGGGATGCAAGGCATAGTATCGGCGGTTGATGATATGAGCTGGGCTCTATGCAGTGAAGCCTTGTTTGACATAAAATGTTAGACGTGAATGAGCTATAATTCAACTGCGGCACTGCAAACAGTCTCTTCGCTTTCTACCCAGACATACATATGATAAACATGTACATTTTCTAATGCTTCGATTTAATGTTACTATTGCAAGGTATCATTCTGGTCTGTCTCAATCTCTTAATCATAAATTTTATACAACGATAAACAATGCCATATCCTGCCCATTCCGAATGACTCGAGGACCATGAAATATATCACTGAACGGCCTCGGACCGTAAGCGCATCAGACCAAGACGAATCTATAGCTCATCCTTAGGCTCCTTCTCAGTCTCACCCAAGAATTGACGCAAAATATTGCTACGAGAAATCAAATCATCAAGCTTCTCCGGCGCAAGACCACCCTTGGACACAATCTTGGACAACCGGTTGAACTCCTTGGTGACGTATCCTTCACTCTCCTTCAGCTTCTCAGTAACCTTGATATAGTACTGAGCATACTGCTCCTGCACATTCTTAGCGGCCTTCTTGATTTCGTCGGAAAGCTTAGCGAAGCTCTTGGTAGGCACGTATTTGGCCACGAGCGAGTCGAGCGTGGGGATAGTGCCAGCCTTCTCGTTGAGACCGCCGCCAACGACGCGGTGAGTGCCGACTTTCTCGTTGATGTAGTCCACAAAGTTGTTCTCGGCGCGACCACCTTCGTAGGCAACAGCCTCCGAGGAGCCAGCAGGGAAATATTTGATCGTGGGGAAGCCCTGGATTCCAAATTCTTTGGCAAGCGATTTGCTGTTCTCGGCTTCACAGTCGACCTTGGCGATAACCACGTTTTCGTCGCGCGCAAAGTCGTTGGCGAGGTCTTCCCAGGTAGGAGCAAGCTTCTTGCAGTCTATATCGCACAAACCTTAGTATCATTCAGCTCCCAGAAACCAAGAAAAACTTACGTCCACACCAAGGAGCAGTAAAAGCTACCAAAACATTCTTATCAGCAGCCCCAACAACGTCCTTGAACGACGACTCAGTCAATATCTGCACATTGCTGGGAGGCTGATAGGCAGCCTTGGGCCGAATGCCAGTCTTCTCTGTAATAAAAGCCGACAAACTCTCCAAATCCCTTCCACCGTTGTACTCAGTAGGGGTATCACTCTTGCCATCAAAGAACTTCAACGTTGGGAAACCCTGAACGCCATATTTCTTGCCCAGGGAGCGGTGCTCATCGGCATCGACTTTTGCGATTTGCACTTTATCGGAGAAGGAGAATGTCTGTGCCAATTCTTCGTAGACGGGAGCTAAGTTCTTGCAATGGCCGCACCAGGGGGCGAAGAATTCGACTAGTGTGGGTTTTCCGGATTTGATGGCGACGTCCTCGAAGTTGGAGGGGAGGAGGTCGAGGACGGAGGATGCGGCGCTGACGATGCTGATGAACAGCGCGAGGCTGCTTAAGATGAAGCTCAAACGAGCCATATTGATGCTATTCGGTCAACGATATAGCAATATGTGTTTTGAGTATAATATTAGATGAATGAGGATTTGTTGAAAGCACCCTTTGATTAAATTTCAAAAGGAACCCAAATATTGCAAATTTGTGATTGAAGCTTGGTAATTAAGGACAGCTGGAGTTTCCGCAACGTTGCCTTTTGCCGCAGCTCTAGTTAAGTTTGTATTGATGGTAATTACTAATACAGCCGCTCTTTAGCACATTATTCATCAGCCAGTTTCATGTTTACTCAACTTCTAACCAAGGGTTAGGCTATTATCTATTGGCTATGGTTGTACGGAGTATCCGATCTGTATATGCAGCTGCATATATAACGATATTTCCGCCCGACATACTCAGGGAAGCGTCGCTTGGTATCGTCTTTTCCTCTTTCCTCCGTCGTTACTATGCGTAATGATATGTTACATAATTACCATAGATGCGAGCGACGTGCCCTACAAGGTGTTGATGCCATCTCAGTCAGTGAGAACTGCTATTGCCTGGCTCATCGGTGGCGAGCCAGCCATTTATTAGCATCGTCCCATACTTTTGTCGTTTTGAAGTCTTTCGGTGCATTTTGAGAAGCCGCATAAACCTGTCACATTGTCAGCGCCATCCTCAATTATATAAGAACGTTAACATACCGCATCCCATAAGGTAAAAGCAGCATCCAGATTGTCTTCGAAACTCTCACTATGCTGGAACCACTCTTTACCCTTGGCCCTAACCTCATCGCGAGTCTTGGGTGACGATGAATCGGGTTGGTAGAGTAGGTCGTCAAGATAAGTCCGTACTGCGATGCCGAGTCCGCAATCATTATCATCGACAAACGGCAACCTAGTGCTTGTTAGTATAAGCAAATTTGCTTATCAAAAATCAAACTCACTTATAACTGATTGATGTCAATCCTTCGCTGCCAATTTTCCGGTCCACCTCGCCACTCAATAGCATCGAAGTAAGGACTACTTCAACTAACTCTCTCAAAGTTCGTCGAACAGCAGAGATCAGAGAGCGAAAAGAAAGGAGCTGGCGACTGAGCGGTCCAGAGTACCCAATTGGTTTGTGCTTCAGCTTTCCAATACATGCGACACGCGAGATGAGAAGGTTGAAAGATTTGTCCTCGTCTATAACTCATTAGCCCCCATGTCTGTCAGACAAGGTTCTATAGCATACCTGAACCCCGCATTGGACCACCTGAGTGGTGTGGGAACCAATTGCTAGGGCCTAGAACTCCCATGCGCAGCATCTCGACGGCAGTAAAAACAGATTCATACGTCTGAGAATCGACTGAAGCATTGGCTGAGTCGAGTGTCTTGATTGCTTCAACAAAGCACTTTCCCCAGTCTGTGAGCTCATGCCTGCTATTCACGTAGCCGCGAAGCTGCAAGAATACTAAAAGGGTCTGATGTAAGATCTCGTCTTCCGAAGAGAGCGCCTTTTAACGTGAATTAGTAATGTATTTCAAGTACGGTGTGAAAGCACTTACGGCAGATTCCCTAGAAGAAAAAGTCTTTGACACAAATGCAGGGTTTGTCAAGCTCTCAGCAGCAAATTTTAGCGATCCGCGAGGGGTCTGCTTGACGTCAATATGCTTCCAATCAATGTGAACCTCCCTGTGAAACAAACCTGAACGTTAGCCAACTCAGTCGGCAACTGCTTATGACTGATCCTCCAGCTTCGAATAGAATCTCTGACTGAGGGTAGTGTTTTGAGATTGATAGTGCGGGTTGAGTTCTCTTCATGCCAAAGTCGCACATTGATGACCTTGGTCTGATAGAAACGATGAAGACAATTGGAAAGCAAACCAACAGCTTGTTCGCGAATTGGCATGAGTGAATCACCGGCAAGACGACGGTACACTTCAGAGTCTTCCACACCAAATGGCAATGGTACAGTAAGCTGGCCGGTGGTTAAATAGTTGGGGATGTTGGGCCCCAAAACACCCCTAGCGATGTAGTAGTACAACTCCTCTGGTAGACGCTGTCCAAGCAACTCATGCACGTCCGATGGGGCCGTTTCTGGTTCTAAAGGACCAACACGACCTTCGTTATCGGCGATCACATGATGTTTGATCGACATATAAGCTCGTTTATAGCGGTCAAGGTATTGAAGGTCCTGCACACGACGGTCCTCTTCGAACTGTGAACATAATGTGGTGGCATGTCGGTTAGCGCCGTTGAAAATATTCAGTGCATCGCGAATATTCCATGGCTTTCCCGGGAAAGTTGAATTTTCGAACGGAGGAAATGTGCGAAGGTACCGAGAGCCTAGCAACAAGCCGAAATCAAGGAACTGCTCGTTCGTGAGTCGGCCAAGTTCTTCCCGGCAGTTTTCCTTGGATATCCAGAGGAATTGGCCGGCGTCGAGGTCGAGTTTGAGAATAACTTTTTCAACGTCAAAGAGAAACACATCGGTCGATCCCCAGACAAAGTCGACGAAAGGTTTTGGTGTACTTTCAAAGTACTTGAGCTGTATTTTTATGACTGTCAGCAAGATTCCTCCATC
This sequence comes from Talaromyces amestolkiae, assembly GCF_001896365.1. NCBI lineage: Eukaryota > Fungi > Ascomycota > Eurotiomycetes > Eurotiales > Trichocomaceae > Talaromyces > Talaromyces amestolkiae. Next base: position 158,938 of record NW_024468050.1, on the reverse strand, counting down.
AATTGCAAGACCATTGAAATATACCTGGGCGGCAGCGCTATAAGGAGCTACAAAGAAGTCGATATCATTTTCGTAAAGAATTCGTTGCAGGAATCGGTAGAACTCGACTGGCTCGGGGTTGCCTGTTCATAGCAGTATTAGCGACTCGATTCGAACCCTCAATTCACGAGCAACGTACCCGCGTTGCTAAAAGCATCAACCACCTGATCAGCCTGCTGCTGATCATACAAGTCCCAAGCTTGCTCAAACGCGCGCGCAGAGTCAGCCCGCCTGGAATCGTTCCGGACACGATTCTGCGAATCCTCGACACCGAATTGAAGACCGTCAAAGACGAAAACGCAGCCAATGCCCAGTTCCTTGAGCTCCTTTAGCTCCCGCTCGATATTCGCCCGAAGCGCAAAGGGGAAGCCGCCGAGGGCAATTAGAAGCGGTTCGCGAGTAGACGGGTGGTGGAGGTGTTGGTGGAGGTAGTAGGTGGCATCGATGCCGATGACGGTTCCTTTAAGGCTGGAGAGAGCGAGGGTATATGCACGGCTGGTAGCCCAGTCATCTAGCGCACGAACAGCTGGTATTTATTAGAGAGATGTGTAATGGTATGGGGGCAATTGGGCTGGACGTACGGGGCATGATGACGAGAGCTAGAAGCTTTAAAGTGCGTATTTTTCTAGAATGCGGGCGCCGCAGTGCGTGAGAGCCGAGCAGCCCCTAATATTCAGGAGTGAGCGCTGATCGGATGAGTTGTCGGACTCAATGCTGAATATTAGGAAATAGAGTCACGCCAATCAGCCACAAGCAAGCTGTGAGGATGTTGACAACAGAAATTATGGAATATGGAGGAGCTAGGACTTTAGGCTGAGGCTTGACTCCATAGAAGTTTGACTGTCTCTGTTTAGGAAGGTGCAGGCCCACCCTTCGGGGCAATATCCGCTAGTCCTAATATAGTTAGAATCTCACCATGCTAGTCTATCGGCTTGCGATTTGCACGTGATCTGTTCGCAGACATCGACGAGATAATAGTTGTATAAGATACTTTCCAGAATCACTAAAACATGCCCACTGCCAATGTCAAAAGACCAATAGGTGTCAAGTCTTATATTGACTCAAAACATCGATACCCACCCCGATCAATCAATGAGTCATCTCAATGACAATACTCAATTCGGTATTCGCTTCCACTCCCCTGGGACGATAAGCAAAGGACGAATGCGGAGAGCTCCGAAGGGCCCAATGACTGCCTCAGCCATCTGTCGTACACTCGTGACTATACCCAGCCAAGATATAGAGATAGGGTGTATCTGATCGAAAATAAATTCGTTTCCGTATCACTATCATCAATCGGCCCACTTCTAATCTTCCGGTTCCCCGCATACCCAAGAACATAAAGACCTTCAATTTTCCTCTTTTTTTTTTTGTATAGATTTGTACCTAGCCAGTCTACAGTATAACGCAAAATGGCAACTCCAATCCAGCTCCCCATCATCGACATCTCCGATCCCCTCAACCCGGCCATTGGGAAGGACATGCTCGATGCCGCCATCAAATATGGATTTTTCTATGTTCACGGTAAAGGAAGTGATTTTTCAGCGGCCGAGGTCGATTCTTCCTTCGATCTAGTAAGCACTGATTCGGACCCTTCGAATAGATACTATGGTATACTGACGGGTGGTGTGTAGTCCAAGAAATTCTTTGCGTTGCCCAACGAGGAAAAGGAAAAGTGCCGTATAAGGACGGATGTATGTCAGATTGCGCCTTGAGTTGGAGCATTTTGCTGACGAGGAGTTTAGAATCGAGGATGGTCCGGAATGCATTCTGAGATTTTAGATCCGGAGCATCAAAGGGTACGTACCTGCAAACTGACTGCTTGACGTGTGCTAATAGACGAGTAACAGACTGGCGACTTCAAAGAGTATGACTAAAATGCCATTTCCCTATTCCGTCTAGTCATTGACATAGAATAGAGCCCTCAACTTTGGCGAGTTCAAAGACGGCAAACTCCAACAACCACTCCCCCCAGCCCTGGAGCCCCATGAAGGCGATATCCAGCACTTCACGAATTTATGCAACAAAACAGCTGCACGCGTAATGCGTCTCCTCGCGCTCGGACTGGAGGTACTTCCCCTTGTCTTCAAGCCCTGCAAAAAGCATCAATATGAACGTTGATTGAACAGATTGATCCCGAGTTCTTCGTAACCCGACACGACGCCACTCGCGGCTCAACAGGCTGCATCCTCCGCTTCCTGTACTATCCATCCATCAACTCCCCAGCCTCCTCCAGCTACCAACACGACATCGACGTGCGCGCCGGTGCACACTCCGACTACGGCACAATCACTCTCCTATTCCAACGACCCGGTCAACCAGGTCTCGAGATCCTCACCGCAGACGAGAAATGGGCACCCGTTCCCATCTGGCCCGACGCCTCAAAGACTCTGAATAAAGACGATTTCCCGCCCATTCTAATCAATATAGGCGACATGCTCAGTTTCTGGACTAATGGGCTACTCAAATCGACTATTCACCGCGTCGTGTTCCCGCTTGCTGAGCGGTCCCCATCGGCTTCTGCAGATGAGAAGCCCGTGGATAGGTATAGCGTTGTGTTTTTCTGTCATCCGCTGAATGATTGTAACCTCGTTCCTCCTGTGCCGAGTAGATTGGTTGCTGCGGCCGGCGAAGAGGCGAGTAGAGTTGGGTTTGGGGGTGGTGCTGGCTCACTCAAGGAGAGGAGCTCGATGACGGCAAAGGAGTATTTGGATTTGAGGTTGTCGGCTACCTATGGGCAGCGTGAGGAGGTATAATCTTATCAAAGGTCTGAATTAATGATTAATGATGCAGACTATAATTCCATTTCGGACTTGGTATTGGACTCAAAAGATAAGAAAAGAAAAAGAATAGCCATTGCGTGATTGATCTAAATATAACGCATCAAGGATATAGAACAAAAGAGAAAATCAACCCCAGGAATGTCCACAGGATCACATGTATCAATCTGTCATTAGCAGCTTAGCTGAACGACTTGGCTGATTGATTTTCCGTCCTAGTCTTCTCCTTCCATCCTCTCTCTTATCACACACCGACACACCTCCTTATCAAAACAATAGAAAAACAGCTCTTTCAATCAACATCTTATACTTCCTTTCTCAATCACTTACAACCCTCAAAATACAGTTCGGTCAGTTTCCACTTTCCAAGAGAAATAGAACATCAAAAAATTTGCAACGAACCAGAAAACACATTTGAGATGAAGAAAGTGAAAATCGAGAGGTCAGATCGTGCTTTTTTTACATTCTTGGATCGTTGCCAGAGACAAAATAAAGGCCTGTCAATTGCACTCATCCGGAGAGCAATTGACACGTCAAGAAAATCAGTAAAAAGGGTAAAGAAGGGGTTGAAGAATCAAAAAAGTCGACGTGAAGAGTTATTCGAAAATTGAGCTTGACAAAAAAAAAGAAAAAGCATCCATGTCTCGCTGCCGGGAGAAAGCTGTCAAATCAAACATACAAAAGACACACGATAGTACCATCAAACCCGAACTGGAAGCTCCATCTTCCCAAAGGCATAGTATATAAATAGAAAAGAAAGGCGGAAACATTCAACACAAAATGGCCAAAAAGCGAGAAGAGTAAACGGCCGATGAAAGATGTCGCTGAAGGTGGGGGGACCATTAACGTCAAAGGTAGCATAAAAAAAGGAGTATAAAAGAGGTACAACACTCGAGTCCGTGGGTCCAATCCAGTAAATCGTGCTGTATCCAAGTCGATGACTAAAGCGATGGCGATTTGTACATTATCATGGTTGTGGTAAACGATTCAACGTGGTTGGCGGTCGAGGTCAAGAGAATAGTATCGTACAAAAGGAGACAGGCAAACTGCTTTTGGCTCAAGTCATAACTATCGGACGAATCGTTCGATCAAAATTCGATGGCTAGCGCATCGGTTTACCAGGCCCACACCTTAAGCTATCAGGATGTCAGCAAACCGCAAGTGGGTAGTAGACCAAACGAAGCGATGGAACATACCAAGGAATCCCATGATCCAGTGCACAAGCTGATACCGTCGTTGCTTACGCCCAAGCAGCTAACGCGGTTTTCGTGCCCACTCAAGGATCCGACCTTGTCTCCGCGAAGGACATCCCAAACCTAGATTTGTAAGCAAGCGAATGCGAAAATACAACGCGGCGACATACCTTGCACTCAAAGTCATCATAACCAGCAAACAAAAGTCGTCCAGACACGGAGAAGGCGACGGATGTGATTCCGCAAAGGACTTGGTCGCTCTGTAGACACATTAGTATGGAGGTCATTATAAACAGGCGAGTTCCTTACCTGATAGGTGTTGAGTTCGCGATCCGCACGAATATCGAACAGGCGGCAGGAGGTGTCGTCGGAACCGGTACCGAAAGCATTTCCATCTGGGAAGAATTGAATAGCGTTGATATCGGATTCGTGGCCAGCAAAGGTCTGCACAGCCTTGCCAGTACGGATATCCCACAATTTGGCGAAAGCGTCGCAAGCACCAGACACAAAGACGTTCTGGTTGGTAGGGTTGATGCTAATAGACATGACGTCGCCGAGGTGATCGGCGAATTCGGTCACCTTTGATCCAGACTCAATATCCCACAACATACAGGTCATATCTCCGGACGAAGTGATGATCCGTCGGTCGTTGATGAATCGGCAGCATGAAAGATAGCCGGAGTGGCCGGACAATTCGCGTGCGACACGGGTTGGACCTTCACGGGCGGAAAGATTATAAATAGAGCAAATGTTGTCCAAACCACCGCAGGCGACGTAGTTGCCACTGGGAGCGTACGCGCAGGTCATGACCCATGACGACCGTAGGGGGATGGCGTGCACCTTATTTGTTGTGTAAGCGTCCCAGATGATGAGTTTTCCGTCTTGCGAGGCCGACACGAGATGTCGTCGATCCGTAGACCAGTGCATGGCGTAAATCTTGGCCAAGTGGCCCTTGAGTGTCCGACGAGGCCTCATGCCGATGCGCGGGAGAGGATCGGTGTTATTCATTGCAACTTGTTGCACTAGATCATTGGTGTTAGTGATAATGTAGACATACGGAAAGATAGGTGTGTTTGATTAATTCCGAAACAGATCGGGGACGGGCCGCAAGTCAAACGGTCATCTTTCTTGCGATTGAAATTGGTGATCTTACAGGTCGTGTCGGCGAGCTCATCCTTTCTGCGTTTAATCTTATCCTTCAAACCCTCTGCTTCGCGTCTGGCTGCTGTAATCTTAGCCTGCATCTGCTCGCCGCTCATATCGGCCGCCATTGTGTCAAGCAAGAAACCCCGAGGGCGATTTGGGGGTACGTGGGTGTTGAAAAAAGCGAGGGGGGAGATGGAGACAAGAAAAGCAATTGACCACCACAAAGGAGCACGAATGAACAGACGACGGCGACGGATCAAGGTCGGCGAGATCAAATCCCCTATGGAGTATGGACAGTTGGACACGACGCAGGAGACGTTGAAGGACGACTGAGTGGAGGTGTGGGATTGAATTGAGAGACAAGGGACTGTTAGACCAGTCGGTACGAAGTCGTCGGTCAATCAGTCAGCGACACAGCACACAGCACAGGACACACGGAGGGTGAGCAACACAGAGAGCAATGAACAGGAATTTGGGGGGCGGGCGGCGGCGCTGTCAGGGTGGAACTGGAAACACAGGAAGTCGGGATGGGACTGGGAGAAACGCAGTGACCAGCAGAACTGCTCAGTCGCTTAGTGAGCAGGGGCCGCCCAATCACGGGACGGCGGCTGCTGGCAACGACGGCGACTGGCTCGCTGGAGGACCACTCAGTGCGCACTATTCCCCGAAGAATGTCTGTTCGGTGCGTATTGTTATTACCTTACCGTATTGCCGTCACTTGGATTGCCTGACGACTTGGCAGTGGTTACTTTGTACTATAGTGAGTTTGCGGAAAGCCACAAGTAAATAACATACGGATGTATGAGCAATACTGTACAGTTCTGATTCTGGTAGCCAGGCGGATTTCGAAGCATTCGGTAACAAAGAATAATCGATCGATTGATCGAATTGAACTCGAAGACTCAAGCCAGATGAACAAATAATGCATCCAAGCCAATCAACTCGAAGTGCTAAGCAGCTAAAAGAAGGGGGGCAGCTACAGAGGAGCAGACATTGGAACATTGGGTTTGGGGGAGGGGACGTGGGCTCGACTAGCGATTCTCAGATGGGGCGCAAACATCCACTCATCCATACGGAGTTGGACTCCGTTACCAGACAATAGGGGTCAACCGATCAGCTGAGAGGAAGTATACACTTTGCTGATACATCGCGCTGTTCTCAATAATTTCATTTCAGAGCTAGATCCATGAGTTTGCTGTTCAGATGAAGACGTTAGACGAGGCTCGGCGACACACCATGGCGAAGAAAAAGAAACCAAACCAGGAGAGCTTTGACAGACGGGCGAGTATCGTAGAATACGGCAATACAAAACGATACACGCACTAGGCTTTAGTGCAGACACATAATACTTGCATGTACATGGTCCGTGCAAACGCAACCTCAGCTAGTCTGCTTGTGATCTAGTGTACCCTAAATCAGGAAATTTCAGCCATTCAATTGGTCTACCCACCGGCAGCTCCGTAGAGCCAATAAGTCTAGCCACTCTAGCGGACGTACCATGCCTCGTTGGGCAATATTTAGCAGTGCTGCAACGCTGGGAACACTATTGGCACTAATCCGAACCCTGGCTTGGAGGGTGAGGAGGACATGACGAACCGGTACAAGTGCAGAAAGAGCTTCTTTGATGTGTTCTGGAATATTACGAAGTATGAAGATTCCTTCGATGTTACGATGGTAGCACACGGGTTATGGGGGTGTTGTTTTATTGATTAGAGAACCAGAAGCGCCGTTACTTCATCTGAGTGACTCGCTTTGTTCAAGCTTGTTACATCAAGCTTACTTGGCACCACCCTGCTAATATCGCAAACTCAAACCCTTAATACTGCTCCGTCTTAGTACTACGTATGTACGGAGTACGTATCTAAGATACGTACTTACGTACAGTACGTACATACTAGAAGATTATCAGTATGCTCAAGTGGCAAGTGGCTTACTCCATGTCAGACCATCGAAAACCAAACCTGATTCTAGAATCTAGAACATTTCCACATACGAACGTCAACCTTCGTCTTTGGTACGTGCATGAAATCAAATCGCCTCACTTCACGAATCGAGCGGATGGATCATTGCCAAGCCGGCAGGACACCGGCTGCTTCCATTTCTTACAGATACGAAGATAAGTGATTCTTCTAAGAATCCATGTACATGTATATTTGGGTAACTCTCCAAAGTCGTTGCCGCAATGGTATAATCAGATGTTAAACAGCTCGTGTTATTCCGAGCTTCGTCGTTATGAATTGACTCCAATCGCCTCGCTCGGACATAGCACGAATTCATCATCGATCACCCGTCCTCTTCTGGATAATGCACCGATACCATTGATTCGGGAGCACGATGTGACTTCGTCGTTGGCTCACTACGCATATTAATATAATCAGCTAACTAACTTAGTTGGTTGATTGAATATTGTCCATTATTAAGCATAACGGCCATGGCCGCGTTAGTGTTTGTGCCATTGTGGGAGGATCAGGGTTGATTTTCAGGGACTCAGGGGTAAATCCTTAATTCCGGGCATGTCATCACACTTGCTCAGGAGTCCGTACAGCAGAGTATGATATGTGGAGCAACACAACATGAATTGACTGTAGTAGATGCGGTACAGGCACAAAGCTGTCATGCCCAAAACGTCAATCTTCAGAATGATGATCTGCGGCCACCGTCTCTTTCACCCTCATCCAGCGGTACGTACTAAGCGTTAGCCGGTTTCCAGTTCCCACGGTCAAAGGAAGACGACCTGTCGGATCGACGCCGTGGTAAAAGTTTCCTCTTTCAGTAGGAACGGAGTATGCAGTGGGATGAAATAAGTGTCCGGAGCTCCCCCGGTACCCATAATACCCGCTCAAGGGTGCAGAAACTTATTTCGTCGTACTGTATCATGCATGCTATATAGGGTCAATCAATACTTATTGCGCGTACTAATTTATGTTTGGTTGGTTACTTAGTACGCAATGCTATTAAGGGATGGGCAAAGGTGCTTCTGTATGTGGTCGATTTCAGTAAATGGTCGTTTGTGCTGGATGCTAGTGCCTGTATATGAGTTAACTATTATTGCGAAGGATCGTCGGCTTACTGCCATTGCATGGTATTTTGATGCCATGGATCTGTAGTAGAGCGAAAAATAGATGAGACCTAGGTTCACTCACATTCGGCACTGAGTTGTCTATACCAAGGTGTATGACTATGTGCGTCTGCCAGCGATGTGTAAAATTAGACCATCCCAGCAGTCCGGTACAGACACATGCAGCGTCCAGAATCCAGACGCGCCGTCATCTCAATAAAGTAGCCAGCAATCTTCACATGCAGCAAGAGCTATTAATAACCCTCAACCTCAAACGAGATGGGATGCAAACCAATAGGACTCTCCATAGCGCCAGTCTCAGATGGCGCCTATGCAGTAAATGTCAGTCTAGAAGATCAGGAGTTGAAACAAAACAAAAATAAAACACGTCCAGCAGTCTTGAAGAGTCTAGATTGTAGTTGATAGTCGGATCTGTTTATAGAAGATGTAGGTCGACCACATCGGCAAGCCGTGACAGACCAGCCAGAGGCACAGAATAGCCGCCGTTCTAATCTTAGATGCCACTAACAACAACCCTAATCACTATGCAGCCAGTCAGATTCGAGACGTCAATCGACTCGTGGTTAGATCGAGCTGAAGATTGGATTAATTCCGAGAGGTAGCTTAAGTCTGGTTTGTTTTGTTTCTAGAGTCCCTCCCGCCTATCATTGTTCTGTCTGTGCATCGTGCGTTTAATCTGGTTAGAGTCGATCTGCCGAGATACTTTTGCCGGACGTTGCATTCACTGTAGTGTGAAGTGTCTAATCATTCAAGATTCTTGTGAAACACATTTCCAGGGTATATGGTGATGTAATGGCATACTGTTCCATGCGTATACTGGTCTCGTGCACTTTGGAACTCAATCCCGTCAATATTTTAGTCATCTAGGATCGTCGGCAATTTGTCAAGTGCTGCATGCTTGCGATGACTCGGAGTAAGGTATCATCCTATCAGGTGATATCAAACGTAACACATAAACCACCCTCCGTGATGCGATCGCCAAATTGTAGGCATATCGGGATGCTATCATCAAGAAAATCAAGGACTTTTTCCTGAGACTCATTCAGGTGACCTTGTATTTGCCTAAAGAGGAGGGTAGATGTTGTGTTGGAGGCATTGAATTGAGGGGTTGGGTGCGGAGTAATCATACCATGCTGTAGCACGTATTGTCGTGTTGTCTCGGGTAGATGCGTCAGAAGTTTTATGATTGGCCAGATGTCAGCGGATTACCATACCAATACAGTATCTGCTGACTCGGATTGCGTTGTTTCTCTAGATAATTCTGACTCTGGTGTAAGTACCTTGAATGACTGTGGCATAAATCAATAATTGCAAGATGGTATGGATTTTGACGCCGGATTTCTAGTACAAAAGCCATAGATGTACTAGGCAAGGTGATCAGGGACAGCCTGAAGATTCTATAATTACAATGTGGCGACTTCGAACTACGAGTCAGCCAGCCAACGGACCATTCAGATTCGGTGATCGTGTTGTGATCAAAATAGGATTAAAAAAAAAGCACTATTCACTGGCTATCCCGCTACTCAAATCTAATTGTAGATGATAATACTATGTAAACAACTAGCTAGTCATCAAACAGCGCATCTAACTAAGCGTGTAGTTATGGTGCCATGCTTACTAAGGACGAAAGGTACATTATTTTGTCTCCTGGTTTCATCGTGGCGGCCCGACATCCTGATTTCTGGACTCATCTATTTTCTTTTTTCCTTCCATGAACCGTGTGCAAATACTCCTGCAAAGCATACTGAACAATCCCATTATTATTCGAGTATTTGCCTTAATTTTTCTTGCGATCAGCTGGTTGAGTGTTGAGTCCGCCACCGAAGACTCCAGTCGGTCCTCATCCGAAAAGCAGAGATTGCTAATATTATCTACCCGTCCGACCCCCTCCAACCACGCTTCCCTTTCCATCGCCTTCGCCGAGTCCGGTGCCAGTCCCAGTCTCACTCTCTCTCCTCCACTCTTTCATTTCATCCATCATTTTTCTCTCTTTCTCCCTCGTCCATCACCACCAACGATACTATCAACGTATCTCTAATGACTCATCTGGTTTCATTTGGTTCTTTTTCATAATAGCGGGTGTTTTAATTTCGGGTTCCCTTCGTCGTCCCCCTTGTTCATACCGTCTTGTATCTCCCATCGCAAATACTTCAGGGGCGGTGTGAATCATCAACTCGACCTTCGACAACAACAACAGCAATCGACACAACTAATTCTGGCCTCTCGACGATTACCTCTCTTGATTATTTGTCGTCTTGCTTCACTGTTTCCCAGGCAAAATCCGATAAATTGTTGTCGCTGAAACTTCGGCAACCCTCGCCACCATGAGGGAGGTCAACTTTAGCATCCCTAATGTGAACAAGGCATCCGTCAACATCACAACCACCCTTTATGACAGACGAGCCTTGGACTGCACATCGACACTACCTCTCATCAATTCTCTCAACCATCTGGCCTATTTGACCACATCCTCGGGCCGAATTCGAGATATCCTCACCGTCGATGGCGGTATCGAGCGGTTGGTATGCATACTCAAGGAAGGCCGCAGTGGGGATTTGATGGAGATGTGGAAATGGAGTCTTGCCTTCCAGTGTGCCGTTAACATCGGTGTACGAGGATCGGAAGCCGTGCGAACGCGTGTGGTCGAAGCCGACGTTGTCCCTGTGATCGCTACCATTCTCGATAATTATATTCGAGTCGTTGACAAAGTACGCGCTCGTGCCGATGCCGATCGGTCTTCATCAAGAATAGTGGGATCCTCATCAAACAATCATTTCGTGCGAGAACAGGCTGGCCTGTCTACATCTGCAGCAACCATCTTTGAACGCACGGCGGCCATTGAACAGCGACCCTCTCGCCGGCAGGCACCTCCACCTTCCATTCAAATTCCTCAACCTTTCAGCCAAGACCACGTCCATCCTCATCATCACCACCATCACCGACACCATCACCATCATCATAATAATGGTAATAATAATGAAGCACAAGCCTCCAACACCGAATTCACCCCATTCCACCAGCCAGCTTTGACATCTCCTCCCGAACGAACCACCTTTGGCCGTGATGTCCTTAATCCACGATCTCACGATCTTCGATATCAAAACAATACACAAGATATTCGACAGATGCAACCCCTCGCTACCGCTGTGCCCACCATGGATACTGCCGATGGAGTTCACCATCGACCCGTCCAGCACACCCTCCGTCTCCCTAGTATGCATCTTACCACCCCTCGCACTGCTGGACTCGTCTCTCAACCTGATTCGCCTACTACACCTAGCGGTCCAGTTCAAGCCCGTAGCATACCCCAGCCTGCAGTGCAAATCGTGCGACCGACGCTACGTCATCTCCAGTCTGGCTCTGGCGACTCGGACGATGCCAATGGGGAGGATTCTCCCATGGCTGACGAAGGGCCAGCGGGTGATGTGTCGGAACCTATTGTCGGTGTACAAAACTCGATGGAAATCGATAACGTTGATGGCGACGAGTCGATGCTAGAAAATACTGACTCTCACGGCCTCACTATGGCTGATCCATCACGAAATCAAGATGCGGAAACATTCAACATCACTCATCGATCTGCTGTAGATGGCAGTCTCGTCAACACCACAAACCCTCAGACTGCTGGTGCGCTAGGCTTTTCTCCGACAGCTGGTCCAGCGAACGCAAACTCTCCGGTGATGAACGTTTTGAATCACAGCCCTTATTCCACGTTCCTTCGCAACCATAACTCTCCACTAGGTGTTTTGAAGGGTATGCCCAGGGATGAAGACGTGCTCATGGCCTTGCAACTACTTGCCTACGTTTCCAAATATTGCAACCTTCGAAGCTACTTTCAAAATACTCATTTGGTTCCTAAGCTCAAGATCGGTCGGGAATTAGATTTGCTGGACGAGCACAACAAGACATTCCTGACCGGTGAACGAGCAGACGACGACATGATGTTTGATGACAAGGAAGAAGGAAAAGCCGATGATGATGAGGAGGAAGAAGAATATTTGCTTCCTGACAACCTCAACATCTTCCCATTAGTAGAAAAGTTTACCGTGCGACATCATTCCAAGGATATGCAATACTGGGCATGTGTCGTCATGAGAAACCTGTGCCGCAAAGATGAATCCCGTGGAGGTATTCGTCAATGCGCCCACTTCGAGTGTGGAAAGTGGGAAGACTATCAACGTCAGTTTGCAAAATGCCGACGTTGTCGTCGAACCAAGTACTGCAGCAAAGAATGCCAAAAAGCTGCCTGGATTTGGCACCGACACTGGTGCCACACCTCACCATGATCCTCATGATCCCTCTCCATGTCTCAATCCATTGCATCTAATTCTGATCTCCTGGCTCAGCCCAGGTTTGCATAGCGACAACGTCATCATATTCCCATGACCGAATCATTTGGTTTGTAACTTTGTTTTCTTTCTGGCAGGAGGGTGGATGCGTGCGGTTATGTGGCATATCGGATTACCATTTCAGGTTTTGGTTGTGGCTATGTGTTTCTTTCCTCAACCTGCTGGGTTATGGGATCCGCACGGCGTTTGTATTATCAGATACCTCATCTGTTTATCTTCTTTTTGTCATTTCATCGCACTTGTTTGAGTTATTCCGCATTACCATGTCGCCAACGACATCATCATCATCACCAATCAAACTCCTGATACTGATACCAATTTGGTTTTGGTGCTTGACACCATTCATTGCCTGCAGTTCTAGATATCATGTCATACCACGATCTGTCTGAATCTATACATATCCGCGTGCTATTTCGTTAGTCAGCTGTCACCACGGCAGAATGCATTCATTTCAATTAATCAGTCTCATAAGATTTTAGACCTGCGTAGCAGTCATTAGAGTAAAGAGAAGAATGCATGTGGAGCAAGTAGATTTGACAGGTAGCGAATCAGCGACTACAAACCTTTACCCCCGACCAAGGACCGCTGTCAGACATCATCCGTACCAAGTATGCATCTCCATGTCCAGCAATTCACATAAACGTACATACAAAATAAGATTCCACAACGACGCCAATGAATTGGGACACGTTATCCTTCAACATCGCCACTTTTATCTGCGGCGTCTTCGTGCTCGACTTCGGAGCAGACAAGTTCATTGATCATACCGTCATCGTAGGTCGTCGGCTGGGTATATCGCAGACACTGATCGCCCTGTTGACAGTTGGCGCTGAATATGAGGAAGTAAGTCATTCCTGTTCCTACGTACTTCGATCGTGAGTGGGTATGTACTGATATGGAGCAGCTCGCAGTCGTCATCGCAGCAATCCTGCAACACCGCTCCCCGCTAGCACTCGGTAACATAATCGGCTCCAGCATCTCCAACATCCTCGGCGCATTCTCGCTGGGGTTACTGTTCCAGTCTGCTCCTGTCTTCGGCACGGCAGACAGGTTCGATGTTACAGCCAAGATATATACAGCGCTAACATTCCTGGTTACCACTGTTGCGGTTGGGGTTATCTATTTCGATTTGCTGAATCGCTTCACGGGGGTTGTGCTGGTTGTTGCGTTTCAAGTATATGTTGCCTCGATTGCATATGCTATATACCGCGGCTTTAATATCCCGGTTTCCGACAGTGACAGCGAAAGCGACGACGACAGCGACAGCGGCATCGGCGAGGACGATGATACCGTAGTACCAGCCACAGAAACATCCCCTCTCCTACACCCTACAGACCTCCCACCAGCCAGACAACAACGCCGCAAACACCGCTCTTTACTCTACCACATCATCCAGCTCCTCATCGGGCTTGTCACACTCACTCTGTCAGGCTACGTCCTCTCTCACAGCGCCAGCTCAATCGCCGATTCTCTTCATCTGTCCGGCACAGTGTTTGGAGTCACCATCCTCTCATTCGCAACCACGCTGCCGGAAAAATTGGTTGCTGTGCTCAGTGGTGCGCGCGGTCATGGATCGATTATGGTCGCGAGTACGGCGGGGAGTAACGTCTTCTTACTGACGCTGTGTCTTGGTGTTGTTGCCATGACTTCTAGCATGCCGCCAAGTGGTGTCAGCGGGGATAAAATGGTGATGTTTGAGTTGGGGGTTGCCTGGGCTTCGGCGGCGGTGTTTTTGTTTATTGTTGTGTTTGGGGGTGGGCGCGTTGCTGGTGCTGGGCTTGTGGCTGCCTATGTTGCATTTTTGGTTTTGGAGTTTACTGTTTATAGGAGATGATGTGTCTGATGTTGTGCTGTCGACGGCTTTAGATTGTTTCGGGTCTATATTAATTTCGTATCTGCAACAACGAGTCGTCGGCTTCCAACATTGAAGGTGTTCTATAATGTTTCGGTCTTGAAACTACATACAATGAATACAAACAAAACATAAACCAGTAACGATACGTCATTGCTGTTGCCAGGTCAAGGTTCTTGTTTCCAAAGGTATAAAGGTTTCGCATGTATCCTGAACTCACCTCACAAACATACACGTGGGTAGAATTATACAAGGATAGACTGACTATTCAGATGTCGTCCAAATATAGCGTCAAAGGATCGAGTTTGGTTGGCTTTCGGCCCTAATTTCCACATCGCTGAGACACTGATCTTCAAGGATTGACCTAGTTACACCTTGAACAGGCGCCTGCTTGTCGCATGAAACATATCTGGCTACGTCATTCAGGGTCTACAGATTACCATCTATGAAATGATTGATGTAATTTTCTGAAAGACACGATTATTGATTGAGATGTTTGAGTTCATTCTGATCTAGTCTCACCAGACTGCTGAAACAAGTCATCAATTGACGCCATCCATGGATCAATATCCGGGGATACCGGCATAAATTTTGCATGAAATCACATCGAGACCGACGCATTCCCGTGGCCCTGATTGTACATGGCCACATTGACACATTCTAGAATCCAAGTCTCCTTTTCAAATTCTTCGTAGAACACATCCAGAACAGCATGAACCATGGACACCGCCAAAAGAAAAAGATACGCTAGAAGCCTCTAAGTGTTCTTCGCGTCTTCTAGCGTGGGGAGTCTTAGCGAATCAAAGCCTCAAACCAAGAAGATCGGCACGCCTGAAACGCACTAAAATAGCCCTACAGTGGGTCTAACCACATCTTGACTGTGTAGTTTTTTGTACAGCCACTTCTAGTCTTTCTCCGTTGTACTCCGTACCTTGAATGGCATATGCAGGGACGGACTCTCCTTTCTTTTTTCCTTTCTGAATGTTTGGTTGGATCCTCTACAGACCGCAACTCTTTGATGAAAAGCATCCCCTGACCAAGCCGGCTCTTACGCTGACTAGAGTCAGAGTCACACGCATAAATAACATGAAACAACTGATGCGGCACGTTGCTGTTGTATTATCATGCTGCCACGTGGATGCCTATAACCTCGGTTTTATAGGCACTCCGTTCTGTACATATGTACGTAGTCTTTGACTCTTTGCACGGAGAATATCACGTATATGTCCTAGTCCTAGTTTATCCTGCGAGATGAGCATCTGAGCTTAAAGAGATGCTTAATCTTATTCCACAGCCTCGGTTCGTGTCAATCCCTACGTATGCAGAAGTAATATAATGATCGACTATCAAAACTCCAAGCTAAGAGCTGGGCTTGACCTTAGTCTGTTGGATAACCCGCTGATCGACTCAAACTCTCCGCGACTCTCTTGTGCTCTAAGCATACAATCAGTCTAGCGTGGCGAACTTTGCTCGATGCTAAGCAAGTGGCTTTACTCGATACGTCTTGTCTAAAAGTAATCTGAAACATGCACCCCAAACAAGGCCCCTGTATGCGTAGTAGCTGAGCAAGCGGACCATGTTTCGTATATTCGAAAGTTCTCCGAGGTTGACTGTTGTTGGACGGTAGTCAACGGCACCGTTGTAACCATTAAGAGAAAAAGGAAAAAGAAAAAAAAGACAGTCTAAGCGAAGCGTGGGATCTGAATCTGGTTCGTCGACTGCGAGAAAAATCCGAGAGGGAGCAAAGATGGTTCATCCAACCGCAGCCCAMCCCMCCCGCCGTTCGCTGGGCTGACCCGCCAACTCGTGACTCCAAACTCTCTTTTCCGAATCACGGAGTAAACTCGTTTTCTTTCTCCCCCCATTTCTTCCTGGACAGGTTACGTATCTTCAGACTACACTAGCTGGTAGTCATTCATACAAAAGGATTCTCGCCCCCCCTTTCAAGATCGATCTTCTTTCTTTCTCTTCTTTCAATATGTCCTCTGCACAAGACGAATTCGATCGCCTCATTCAGGCTAATAGAGATTCATCCCGCACTCATCCTGAAGACCGTGATCAATCTGACGGCGACTCCTCCCCCGCCAACCACAACAACAACGACGCAGCAGACGACGACCAGTACGAACTGTCAGACGCCGATTCAGATTACGCCGACGACATAAAAAAAGACGGCAACATGGTTTCTCGTACAGCCGCCTACACCGTCCCCTCGACAGTCTTTGAAGCCAATACCGGCCCTAAGGGTGTCATCGCAGATGCGCAATCGTTTGAGCGTGCACGCAAGAAGTCGTTCCGTAGGACACTACTTAGTGCCGCGGGCCTCGATTCGAATTCTAGATTATTTGGCGGAAACGGCAGCAGCAACAATAACAACAACATCACACAACATAGCCAGACATCGAGCAGTCCGCCTAGCGACGAAGAAGATGAGTTTATGCGTCGCTGGCGAGAGTCGCGATTGCAGGAATTGCAGGAGCGGAGTCAGAGGAGACCCAGTCCCTCAAAAAGGGTTTATGGGCGCGTTGATACGGTCGATGCGGAGGGGTATTTGAATGCGATTGAGCGCGTTGCGTCGGATACCGTAGTTGTCGTTTGTATTTATGATCATGAGGTAATTCTCCTCTCCACCTTCTTCTCGTTCGGAAAGAGAACTAACAGAAAAAAAAGTCATCCGTCAGCGCCCAAGTCGAAGACGCAATTGAAGTCGTCGCGCGCAAACATATCACAACGCGATTCATCAAACTGCACCATGAGATTGCTGAAATGAGCCACATTGATGCGCCGGCTTTGCTGGCCTATAAAGCTGGTGATGTCATCAGCACGCTTGTCGATATTCCGAGACAGATTCCGCGCGGAGGCAAGATTAGCTCGATTAGTATTGAGGATTTATTGAAGCAGTATGTACTCTACTCTATTACTCAAGACGGGACAAGTGGCTAATTATGTACAACAGAAATCGGGTTCTTTAAAAATTGCCGGATAGAAGTCAAAAGTTGCGCAAACTCTCGATACAATACTCCATGACTTTGGACCGACAGCTGGCCTGTCCCCTCTCGCCATTGCATCCCATACTTTCTCCTGCACTATATTGCATCTGCTTCTATCTTTTTAATCCGTCCGACTCATGCCATCCTCGTCATTTTCATTTGTCCATCTGATTTGTTGAGATATCCCATCCCGCCTTTTCTTTCCTTTGCTTGCTTTTTATTGGGGAGTTGGAGCTATGCATACATGCATATCATTGATGAGTGCTGATCTTCTGGTCCACAAAACTACCTTCTTAAGTGTACAATAATCGGTTCGTATATGTAATTCTAGTCACGAAACCATTTGAATCTAAAAAGTCATTGCATTCAACCTACTTACGCGGAAGTCGGTACACGTACCCCCCCCTTAGAAACGCACTCGAAGTAGAACTCTAGCAAACAGAAAAGTCATCGATTGATCTCATTGCGCTAAAAACCATTGCATTGCATTGCATCCATTATTTGAAAAGGGAATAGTCATTTGAAGAGAAGGGAAATTTTAGGAAGATGGAATCATGAGCAGATGCAAAGAAACAGGTTGAAAAAAAAGGGAAGAATGTCAAGACAGAGGAGTGATATAAGTCTTTTTTCGAGGATCAGACGACACCGCGTGTCTGCACAAAGTCCCAGAGCATTTTGATAAGGGCGTCTGGCAATGTGTACAGGTCTACGTGGAATTCACCTTCTGTTGAGCGTCAAGACGCGGATTAGCTGGGCATTTCTATACAAGGGTTGTTGGGAAGACGTACGCTCAACGTCGTTTACTGTATACGAGTCTGCTGTTTTGTTGTCGTGGACCATTTGAACGACCTGCAACAGATCGTCTTCACCGAGTTTCTGGAGTCCGTCTGCGAGTTTGTCCATGTCGACCTGCGCGCAGTAAAGTCAGAAAAATTTTCTTGGCCAACTGAGCGCACAATACTTACATTCTTCTCAGTCTTCTTCTTTTTCTTCACACTTTCTTCGCCCGTTGCTCCGCGCTTCGACTTGAGGCCATTCTCGTCCCCAGGCACCGGACCGGATTCTCTCAGTTTGTCAAGCAGAGCTGCCTTGGGATGTTTGAAAGTCTTTATACTATGTCAGAAACGCAAATCTTTGTATCGGCAGTCTTCTTCTCGTCTTATTCAACGTACGATTGTGTGCTTCGACTCGTATCGAGACTGCTGAAAGTTCAGGTCGTGGTTGATGGCGTGCTCCTTATCGGCGTAAAGACCAATCTGCATGTCGAATTCACCCCAACCTTCTTCCTGGATGCGGAAGGGTGGGTTTTTGAGTGCTGTTTTCCAGTGTATAAGTTTTTGAGCGCATTTTCATCTTGAGAACAGCCAGACAAAAAACGTACTCTGATTTGCGCGGTCACCGAAACTGGGATGGAGACGGTAAATCACTTTGTCGAACAGTGTCGCAGGTACTTCCTCGCCATGCTCGTTCAAGAGATAGATCTCAATCGACCATGATCGAAGAGGGAATCCTTCCACGCCTGAATCTCGGCCCTGGCTATATCATCCGATTAGCTTTGTTCTGTAGGATGTAGCGACGGTTCGACGGTAGTGCGCATGGAGGGTAGAGGACATACATGATACTCTGTTCCGTCACGAGCTTGACTGTACGCTTGACCTGGAGGTGTTGATGAGATTAGCTTCAAGTACAAAAGTGAGATGAAAAAGAAGACAGTCTGAAAGAGGGACAAGAACACCACGTAGGACAATCTCATGTGTAGCATGAGTTACCACTGACTCAAACAGAGCTTGCCCAAGCCCTGTATAACCGCGCGGATGTCCATGCAGCTTGTTGAAGCTTATAATCAACCGGAACAGGTTTGCAAAAGTCATGACTTACATCAGGCATCTTGAAAAGCAGTCAGGACAGTCTTTCAAGCGTGGATTGTAAAATAAAAGCCAAGCTCTGGACAGCTTGTTGCAGGCAAGAGAAACGCGCTCGACGCTGCTGTAGCACTAGATTTCGCGCTAGTGGTCTTGTGAAAGAACGGAAATCCAAACAACTCAGAAGTGTTTGCTCGTATACACAAGCAGTAGAGGTCGAATTGAGAGAAAGACAGTGAGTCAAAGAGAAATTGCCAAAGACAGTCTGAATTGCGCGCGCAGTTGTCCAAGTTGGATCAAGTCGAAAAGAGATTAGTCCGGGATAAGTTTGGTGGGGGTGGCCTGCGCCAATCAGATTAGCCCCTCCGGTTGTTTGTCTATCTTACATGTAAACAGTGACTTAAATATTCTACGTTAAGACGGTCTATACATCTACCAATTAATGATAAACAATATGTGCATGTGTTGTTGTGTATATCAATGATATCCTGTAAGCTGATGCTCTAACCTATTCTACCACAGCCATCACGATGCCTACCAACGGTCAAGTTCGCCTTGCCGTCGATATTGTTCCATGCCATCGTCACCGTCATAAGTGTCGTACACGGTATCATTCATTCGCACCGGAGCATTGGTGTGTATCACGTAACAAGGGAAGGGGAGAGAAAAGAAGGGAATCGATAACCGGGGAGTGAAGAATTAAATCGCGAGTGTGGGATTGAATTGGGGATATGGGGGTACGGCGTTGGGGCGCAGATAAGAACAGTTTGAATATTCAATGTGACTGCGCATGACAATATTATTTATTGTGATTTAAGCTTCGGCAGAGAATAGCTTCTCGTTCTCTTGCTGAGCCTTGATAAAAGCGTCCTTAAAGAGGTTGGCATCTAACAAAGTCAGTTTCTATCTTCCATACAATGTATAATGGATGTCACTTACTCTCGCTGTTGGCGAAACGAATAGCCAAAGTCTGAGCCTCGGGCTCACCCTCGCTGACATCTGCAGCGGCGTTCCACACCCAGCTACGGTCACTGCCAACATTGGGGGACAGCTTCATATCAGGGACAACTATATTTAGGTTAGCACTGTGTAGCACAATAGAAACGGAACAAACATACTGTAGTGGTTCGCGCAAACCTTCAAGGTCTTATCTCTACGCATAACCAAGCGAGTCTTCTGGTTCTCCTTGTGCTTCAAAAGTCGGACATCGCCAGTACCACGCTCCTTCCACTCACGAGATTCGCGGTCGAACTTGAAAAGCTTTGCACGCATCTTAAAGGTTTGTTCCTCCAACTCTTCGTTGGTCTTGGTCTCGACCTTCTCGGTGAGGTGAATGACGGGCTCGAAGTGAACTTCAGGGGAATCAACCTCCTCTTCTCCCTACAAATAGACCGTTAGCAACCATACTGAAGAAATGATCGTACCCCACACATGCACACGCACACGCACGAGGCTTCAGGCGCATGCAGCGATAGAGTAATCCGACAGAAATAAAAAGCTGTACTCAGCTAAAAGGGTTATAAGCTTACCTCCTCACCAGCCTTGGCCTTGGATGACCCAGATGGCTCATCGGCGTCATCAGCCTCTTCCTTCTTCTCCTTCTTGGGACCGCCACCGAACATGGAGAAAACGTTATCAGTAGCCTTGGTGGCAGCACCGAGAGCAGCATCGGTGGCCTTCTCAGTGATCGACTTTTCCTCTCCTTCGGTCTTTTCGACAGCAGGAGCAGGGGCCTCTGTAGAGGTGGTGGTGGGGTCGGGCTTGGTCTCGGTAGTGTCAGCCATTTTGTTGGTGGGTGAAATTATTCGAATATTGCTCTATAGATGGAGGGACGGAAAAGAGAGTGTAGTATATCCTTTTTCTCGAGTAGAAAGGTGAAGATAGATGGATGGAAGTTGGCGTAGATCTAGCACAGGAAATTTTTTGTGTAAAAGGAGTTGGTTGTTTTGGTTTCTTTTCCCCGCCGCAAAGACACCGCCCGCATTTTGCCGCTTGTGCTTCCAGCTGCACACATAAAATACGACTATGTATTATAAGCATTTAGATTATTGGCTAGAGTTCTGTAATAAAAGATCCATTCGGTACGTTGCCGCCTGCAAATTCATGCTTTTGAGTAACATACTATGTACAAACAAGTGGCGATTCTGCTCATTAGGGTTATAAGATAATTACTCCTGTCACATCGAGCTTTGGTCTATTAAGGACCCCCAGGGCTAGTTTTGATAAGATTTGCTATTTCACGAACACTGCTTGGAAGAGACATAGCCAAAGATGATTGGGTGGGTAGGTGTGTATACCCCTGAATCAATCTTCAATCAGCTTAAGCTTAAATTGTGAGGTTGCCATTTCGTGGCGAAGAATCAGATAGTGTATGCGACAGCCATAAGTGCCATATCGATAGCCTTTACTTTTGCGAACCTGTATTTATCAAGAATAGAGTTGTATATCTACAATCAAAGACTCTTGGAGTTCGCCCATTATTATACCTACTTTAAGGTCAAAGAAGCATGCCTTAATCCACTAGAAGGTCAAAATCTGGACGGCTGCGACCAATGAATCAATGATGCAGTCCATAATTAAAAGCCGGTGGATAGCTCAAGGTAGGTTGACCTTAGCCAGCATCATACGCACTTCCTTGACTTGCAAAGAATGCAGTACATCATCACGGTCGTTCTGCCGTCGTTGTTCTGGCTTGCTGAATCATCTTGATCAGTTCTTAGTTATCGGATGACTACACGGATATCATCGTTCTCAATGCTGTCTGTCCTCTCAATCGTTTGTTGAGCATAACGATCGGCTCGGAAAGCTCGGCAGCAGGGCCCGAGTTTAATAGCTCGACGATACAGATTTCCGACTCCATAGTTGCATATTCCAGCGCTCAAGGGTAAATGTTAAGCTTTCGGATGCATATACATAGCCCACTTTGATGATTACCTGCAGATGTAGATTAGAGAAGAGCGATTCTGGTGATCGGATAGTGAGGAGACTATCCGTACGCTAGTTCGTTTTCAGACATGTTGCGGGTAGTCATCCGTTACCCTAAGGGCCGGTCATCCAATCAGTGCCTTCTCCGACCGTTACCCCACCTAAGTAAGTATCGAGAGCAGTTACGCAGTTGGCCATTATAGTTTCATTTATTCGGGGAGATGCGGATATTGTCCAATCTCCTCTTTTTGTGCATTACTTCGTGGTCGACTGGATAGAATCAATATGGAGGGGATTGTGTATATAAAGGCGAATGTCCTCGATGAACTCAAACAGACATCACACAACACAATACATCAACCTAAAGCAACAGTAATACAAGCAACATCTGAAACAATACTCAAGCAAAAGGACTCAATCCAGAGAATCAACCAATAACACTTTACGATAAATAATACCTAATATCACATACCAAAATGAGCAAAAACTTCGAAATCGCCATCATCGGAGCCGGCATCGCAGGCGCCACTCTCGCAATCGCCCTGCACCACCGCGGCCTCAAAGTCACAATCTACGAAGCCGCGCACGCCTTTGGCGAAATCGGTGCAGGAGTCTCCTTCAGCCCCAATGCCATCGGAGCCATGAAGATCTGCCACGACGGAGTCTACGAAGCATTCACAAAAGTCGCAACATGCAACAAGTGGGAGTCCAAACAGAAAGTGTGGTTTGATTACGTCGATGGATATAGCAAGACCAGAGCTGATGGTACCGCATTAACGGCCGAGGAGACGCCCGATATTGCATTTACGATATCCAACAGTCTCGGTCAGAATGGTGTGCATCGTGCTCGGTTCTTGGAGGAGATGGTTCATTTGATTCCCGACGGCGTTGCGCATTTCGGTAAACGTGTTACTACCATTGACGAGCCTGCGACGGAGGGCGGCAAACTGGTTATTCATTTCACAGATGGCACAACTGCTGAAACTGATGCGATTATTGGTTGCGATGGAATCAAGTCCGCTGTGCGACGCCACATGTTTGGTGAAGATAGCCCTTATGCTTGGCCTGGTTACTCGCACAAGTACGCTTACCGTGGACTGGTGCCGATGGAAGATGCCGTTGCAGCTATTGGAAAAGAAATGGCTGAGAATTCGTATATGCATGTACGTTCTCCATCTCACCTTCGCAGATATGATCTGAATAACGCTAACTCCGTACAGATGGGACCTGATAGGCACATCCTGACCTTCCCCGTCAACAAGGGCGAGACACTGAATCTGGTCGCTTTCCGCACAACAACAGACGAATGGGAAGACCGTGTCCATTTGACCAAGCCTGCACGTCAAGAAGATCTCCTAAAAGACTTCGAGGACTGGGCACCCTACATCCAGAAACTCTTGAAACTCACTAAGCCCGAGTTGGACATCGTGCGTCCCCTTCCCTCTTGACTATTAGTGGCATCGCTAACCAAGCTATTACAGTGGGCAATCTTCGACCTAGGTGACCACCCAGTCCCCACCTTCTCCCAAGGTCGCATCTGCATCGTCGGCGACGCTGCACACGCTACATCCCCTCACCACGGCTCTGGTGCGGGTTTCTGTATCGAAAGCAGCGCCATTCTCGCCTCCATGCTCGCATCTGACAAGGTCTCTACTGTCGCCGATGTACAAACCGTCTTTGAAACCTTTGACGCCGTGCGACGCGAACGATGCCAGTTCCTTGTTCAGAGTAGTCGATTCTCAGGTGACTGCTACGAGTGGCGCGCTCCTGGCGTCGGAAACGATTTCAAAAAGATTGAGCAGGAGATCAACAGGAGACATGCGATTATTTCGGATGTGCAGGTTGGGGTTTTTATCGATCAGGCGGTTACGGAGTTGAATAAACGACTTTCTGCTTGAAGCTTGAGTCTGAGCTGAGAGAAAGGTTTGATGATGGTATGACCTATATAATAGTAATATAGTTGTTTGCTTAGCTTGTCATTGTTTTAGCGTGTTGTGTTTCGTTTATAAATTGTTGTCTATCTTACAAAAGCACCTATTAACAATATGTTCCTTCTACAAACCATACCTAGGTATTTTCCAGTCTTTAATTCCGTTACTTGTTGGTCCACTTATCATAGCATTGGATTTTTTATCAATCTTTTCTGCGCACGTACATGGACTCGCTCGGTGTTGGGAATGGTCAAATTAGAAGAACGACGTAAGAACATAACAAAATAAAGACCTCATCATATGAAGAAAAACGATGAACCAGAATGAAATATGCAACCTGTCGTTGACCTACGAACCCCAAGGATATCTAAGATATCCAAGTATCCTGGTACCGGGATTATTATACCATTTCTCACTAGTCTTCAAATGATATATTGTCTCTCGAGTTTGTAGCCTGTGTTGCTGCATGGCCTTCTGGTTTGTTTTTAGCAGCTGTCCACAGTAAGGTAATGTGTAGAGTTCTTGTATTAAACGTTCTGCCCCCTTTTGATCGAGCTCGTCATGGACGTTTCCCTGTGACAAATTCTCCTCAAGGACTCGGATCTTTTCCTCATATTCGGCGCGATATTGTTCGAGGAAATCCAGGTTCTCTCGACTACCTCCGACAGAGACTTTCCCTTGTTCCTCTTTGATCAGTTGGTCCAAGTACTCCATCGTCGCATCGTTGTAGGTAGCAATGCAATTTTTTTTGAGGAAGATGCTGAATCGTGCAGCAGCATCTCTGATTCTGTTGGATGTATCCTTCAACTCTGCCACGATCTTTTCTTTGCTTTTGATTCCCATCTTCTTAATTTTGATTTCGGTCTCGTGCTGCTCCAACGCCTTTTGAACGTTGGGGTCATCGATAACTCTTGAAACTTCCCTCAACTTGTAGTCGATATGGAGATGTTCCTCCCAGTGGTGACCACAGTGCAAGCAAACTCTGTCTTCAACACGGCTGCTATTTTCTCCATCTTTCGCTTCATAATATCCCTCGCCGACGAAGGCAACGCAGTCCCGCAGAGCTTTGTCTCCTTTGAATTTGACTGCGACAGACGAAAGATAGCACGCAGCGTGACAGATATTAAGATAGACAGTCGTGAACACCGGCTTTCCATCCGCACCTATAGTTCCGTCTTTCCAATAGGATCTGCATTTCTCATGGCCACAGACAGTGTTTGGTTGGGCTAGCTTGATGGCTTCAGCAACTTTGATCTCCGTCTTCAATTTGTCTCTAAGTTCAGTTCCTGTTACTTCGACCCTTTTCAAGTCTTTGATTTGGTCATTCAATACCGCAATGTTCGATTTTATTTGCTTTGCAATGTCTGCTAGCGGTCTTGTTGAAAGCAGAATGGTGTTCCGAGTTTCATTCAAGTTGATTGTACTGCGAACAGCATGTGGTGGTTGCGCCTTGAAGTGCTTAATCAATCTAGTGCATTCTTGGTGTGACTTATTCCAGCTGTCCTCACTCTCCTTGAGATGGCCTAGGTCTTTGCTAATCGTCTTATAGGCACCAAGGTAGCGAAAACTTTCGGAATCGAAACAATATACATTGTCTTTGACAAGCTCCAGATTGGCTTCTTTGTACTGACTAAGTAGGGCCCGTAGAGGATCGAATGTCTGTCCAGGTAGATAGAATGTACTTCGGCTATTTGTAAAACCAAAGGCCATATTCGCTGCAGCGCCTTTGTGCAAATACGTTAACATTTCCTGCACGCAATACCGGAATGTTACGTCCAATCGTGGATGATCTGGTCTTAGAAGGATTAGAATACCGTGTATTTTATCGTACATCCGAATCGTTTGTAAAATATCCTCTATGTTCGTTTGATGCTGAGATAGCCCACGCGTATCTCCGATTCCCGGAGTGTCGATGAGTCGAATGAGTAGATCCTGATCATCCATCTGAATTCTGTGAACGTTGGTCATCTGTGTGCCTGACTCGCCTTTGCTTCCATTGTACTCAAAGGACATGCTATTTGCCTCGGGTTTAGATCGAAACGGAGACATAGCTTCGTCAAAGCCCCCCTCGACTTGCAGACGCTTATAATTACCGCTGTCGTCAAAGTCATACAAGGAAAAAGAGAATGGGACTCGCCAGATCAACTTTTCAGCTTGTAACGCCTGGTCAAGTGTCTGATACTCCAAGTAATTGACGAATGCATTAATCCATGTCGATTTGCCGACTCCCGTCGGACCTAGAATGAGAATGTTTAGCTCCTCAAATGGCTCAATTGATTGGAGCAGCTCGAGCAATTTCTGTGGTCCATATTTTTCAAATTGTAACCCGTGCTTCGGCTCTTCACATTTAAAAGCCCAATGTTGATAGTCGCATCGGCCACACCGGCAATATAAGAATGAATCTACATGCCCATACTCGACGACTGATCGACAGCGGAAGCATTTCCATTTTCGAGGGCCTCTGTGTGTACATTCCAAGCCGGGGCAAGGTATACTGACGGTCCTTGAATTAACAGGTCTCGGAGGCCCTTCGCGGTCAAGATGTTGCTCCTGATAGCGGATTATAGGATCACTAGCCATGTCCTTGACTTCCTTCAACACATCGTCTGTCATGACTCGCAAGCCGTATGTGTGAGATATTCGCGGTGCCGGCAAAAAACTCCCCTTGGCATCGCAGTCATGCAAGATTACCCGTAGCTGGCCGACTTGAGTGTCCTCGATACGGCCGAGGAGAACAGCTAGATTCTCAGCCCAAAGTTCTTCTTGAGTCATCGTAGCCTCGGTGAAATGCAATACGTATGTATCCTGCCTGTGATGCTTTGCAAGACTGGTACTAAGCTCCTTGTCATTGAAACCAATATACTCCGCGCCTCTGGACACAAGGTATTGCACGAAGTTTATTTTCCCCTTAAAGCGGCCTGTAATTGAAACAATTTCCTTTGGCGATGACTCTCCGGTGCTGAAAGCATCGCATAGTTGCTTCAGCTGCTCGGGATCTGCACTACCTGAGCGCACATTTACGAGGCATTCCTTATACTTCAGCTTCAGGGATGCCTCTATCGACCTTGCATTACGCAAACGATCTGTGACTTCTTTCACATATTCCTTGGGGATACAAAAGCTATGACGCTCAAGCAAAGCAAGATAGTCGTTAAGCGTTTGGATGGCGGTGTGCAGGTCATCGAACAGGTGCACGAACATATCGAGGATTTCGATCCGAATTTGTGTTATAGAAACTTGGCAAACGGCGTCGAGGTGAAATCGACGATAAATCATTGATAGGGGTAGTAAAGTATAGATGAGTGGCATGCCCTTTCCACGATTGGCTGAAGCAATGTAACTTGGAATTCTTTGGATGAACCGCAAGGCATCCTTAAAATTTGTTGGCGGGGGCTCATTGTCTGCGAAAACATCTCCATGAATAGTGATCTCAAACACGTCGTCTGCGCCATCCAGACCACTCTCTAGCTCTATTTGCCCACTCGCTGCTAGATTCAAAGGTTTGAAGGCGGCTCAAAGTTGGCCCATCACTTCATGTTCTTTCTCACTCCGGGAGATCTCGCGCCTTGCAGTAACTATGTTACGAGCTCCCCAAGATATCTTGGTCACAACGTGCGTTGCAAGACTCGTGGTGTTGGCATCAGGAGACAGTCCTTCGAATGCAAGGCATTGCTGAATCTCGTTGGAATCAAGTTCTAGCTCCTCGTCGACGGTTGTGATGTGGTGATACAATGATGCCTGCATAACAAGGCTGCTCTCACGTCTGTCAGCGAGGTAGCGTCCGGAACCCCCAACTTGCACCAGACCAGATAGGAAGCTAGCGCCAAGATCGCCACTGATGTTCATAGACTCAAATTTGTCCTTGTATGTGTCACGAGTGCTAAAGGACGAGTGCGTTGTGTGGTTGTCAGTAGCTCGTATAACGTCCATGGGTGGCGGCCCCCGGAGGAGTGACAGGCTGGTAAATCTGTCTGTACGAGCATCGTAAAGGCGACCTAGAGAGGCTGTCTCGCCCAAAGATGGGCGCTGGATTGGAGTCATGGAATCCATGGGGTGGTATAGTGCAAAGACGAAAGGTTAGATTCGACTGAAATTATCGGAAGATGAAATGAAAGGATCGAAGCTAAAGACATGGTTTATGTTGTACAAAACTTGGAAATGGAGGATCAGAGTTGAGTTTGGGATTGGCTCTCTGAGTTGATGATGAGTCCTCTTTGTCCCCGTCAGCCTCGTTTGTTCGGATGTAGACTTGTCACCTCTCCAGATACGCGACCATCACCGTCGATGTCTAGCTAGCCCAGAATCAAACTTCCCTGGGTAAAGCAGACAGTTATTGATAATGTAGTCGAATTATGAGAAGCCACGATATCATGGCTTGCTGCACTCAAGAATGCCTCCTCAAGGGCTGTTATCTACCAATGACTACACCGGAAATACAATGCGACCAATATGATCAAACAATGACTCAGGAGGTAAGAAGTCGGTAACAGCAACATTTGAAAGGCTGCGGCAGTTTTACTCTGGTGAATTACAATCAAGATCTGGAATCATAATTACGTTGTGCATCATAGCTAAAATATGAGGACTTGTGAGACCGACTTGGATCAAGATAATGGTCAAGTGATAGATAACTATATAGTTAAGAGAAGAGAGTAAAGCAAGAGTAAAGCATAACACCTGATATAATGTGCCCGTATCTGTGTCGTAGCGCTCTGATATTGGAAAAAACCCGACCAGTCCCTAACCCATAACCCATGAACATTATCCTTCCGAAACACGAGCAAGTAGAAAAAGTAAGCCAAACCAAACCATATCAAACCCAATTCGCCATATCCGTCATAGTTCATCCATAGATCTTAGATCATGTTCTAGTGCGCAATCTCAAGGTCGGTGTGGAGACCAAAAGTTGTGTGCCGTAAGCTTCTTTGCAGACTTTTGAGCGCGTGACAGGATGTCTGAAGGGATGACATCGTGTACCAGGCCGTCGATGTCCCTCAAGCGAGTTCCTAAGAAACTAGAAGTCTCTTCGAGAAAGCCATGAGCGGCTTTGTTCATAGCGATGCTATGTTTCTGTACCTTCTCCAAGGCTGCAGAAGCTGCATCGATTTGGTGTGCGGCGCTACGAGAGACCAGCTCGCTGAGTTCTTTGGACTGTTTCATGATCTTTTCCATGCTTGCCTTGAGCTGTCCAGTATCGTAGCGAAGATATTCTGCTTCCTTTCGAATGTTGTGCGATTTCTTGACTGCATCACCCACCCATAATTGTACGTCTGTGGAGAGACGAGTATAGATATCTGAAAGACCGATCTGAGCGCTGTCCAAGTCCCTCCTGATCTGTGATGATACAGCGTGCGCCGCCCGTTTCCAATTCTCAATCTTCAACCAGGGTGTGCCAAAGTCTACCTCAAGGGTCTCCTCGCGAGGCTGCTTAGATCGTGTGGAGACTGTGACATTGACAAGTCCATATGCATCCTCACGATTCAGCTTAAGAGTATAGACACCATCAAACAGTTTTTCTAGTTCGTAAGATAATGAGACATTTGACCGTGTCACCCGCACATCGAATCTAACATTCTTTGCTGTTGTGGGTTGTTTGATTATGACATGGCAGTCCCCAATGACTTGGAATTGGAAGCCGTCATTTTTGTTTGGTCGGTCTTCAAGTAGCTTTGAAATATCGGAGAAATCGCCTACAGTTGAAACGGATAGCGTCTCGAATCGCTCACTCAAATCAGTAGAATGCGGTTTGAGTGAAAGCGAAGCCAGCCCGGTGTTGGCAGATGGAAATATCGTTGTCGTTGTTGTCACCGTGCTTGAAACGTCACTAGCAGCCGACGAAGATATAGCCGCTCCTCCGATTACCTGTAACATGAAGGTAGCCACGGTACGAAAGGCAGTATATCCAAGAGACACCGAAATGGCGAGGACAATTGATAGCATCAAGACGCGTAGTAAAGGCGCAAACTCTTGAGCGCGTCCGTTGCATGCAGACAAAAACCTCGACGAAGGATACTTTTCCGCATCATAGAATAGGTTCGGCTCGATAGATTTCGGTGGTAGAGTTATTGAACTGGTAGACTGTTTTCTGGGTCGCAATTCTGAGAGTGACGCGAGATGCCGATTCAACTGGCTGGGAGTAATTGACTCAAAAGTCTTGACATCAATCGGGTAGCGTTCAACAACGATAACTTCCCCTGTAAGAGCACGGCGAGACTCCAGACAGAGATGTAAGCTCTGATGATCAAAGGGGAAGAGATGCTGCCCAGGCTTCTTCCAGAGGGGTTCTTCTGAAATGATCAAAGCGGGAATGCCGTGAATCTTCATGAAGCTCTGAGCGAGGTGCCTAGCACGCATCTTGGCTTCATCATCCCGATCCGAAATAAGGAATATCGCAAGATCTGGAATGGTCCACTCAGTCTCTGAATGGATTTGATGCTCAGATCCAGTCCACACAGATGAACAAGATGGGCGGTTCTTGAAGTTGAGCGTAATGTCGGTGCCACTGGGTGTTCGGTGAAACTCTGAGACAGCACCGATGCACTCGTCGACGATCAGCTGAACATGAATAGGAAGAAGCTCTGCGTAATTTGGTGTGGCTCCAACGCCAAACGAGGTAGGAACCACATGATATCGAGAAGACTCAGTTGAGCTGCTTCCCAAGCTTCGGGTAGAGCTCGACACCAGCACGTCGCCGATCTTGTCAAGGATGATGTTACGAAACTCGGGGTCACCCATGTAGAGCACGCGGAAAGGTTTGTCTAGATCCAAGCCTTGTTTGGTCATAGTCTGCTGCACAGTGATGGCCAGCTGGCAGTCATCTAGATTCATAGGAAGCTGATTTTTCAAGACAGCAGTTTCCTCATCATTCAAAATGTTGATTGTGTGCTTGAGCTGAACCCGCTGTACCTCGGGCCAATTTTCGGGCTCTAAAAATTCGATCGAGTCGGATGACTGGAACATGAAGGGCTTGGTTGTGAGGTTGCTGTCCTCCACTGATGGGAGTTCACGAGCAAATAGAGGCAATGGGAGCTGTTGTGAATCTGACATAGCACTCTCTCCGTCCTCATTCACGTCATCGTCTTCCTCACTATTGAGGTTGTGGACGTCATCTTCGTCATAACTGCTGCTCTCTCGGCCATCGAGACTAGCTACATCATCCGGACCATTCTGGTCGATGAGAGAAGCCATATCCGTTTGTTCGGAACGCGTTCCATCTTCAGAGTGTATGTCCGAAACACTGAGAGTGGCCCAGCTCTCGCTGAGCGCGCTAGAGGGACGTTCGTGTTGTGGATGGTTGAGGGTTGGCATGGTCAGTCGTGATTGAGACAGCCACTCTTCGACGGAGCGGCTTAACGGAGGGAAGGTCGGGTATCGAAGGCGGGGGGTGGCGCTGGGATCGAAGTTGCTATTCGGTTCCTGATTATTAGCCATGATGTCGACAATATGACTAGAACAGCAGCGGGCTGCCCGATGTCATGGGAAGCGTGTAGTTGTAGCAGTCAATCTATGGGTGGAAGCAGACAACGACGGATATGAATGTGGGTCTGATAGCTGTCCGGGAGTGATATAGCCAAATCAGACAAAGGAGAAAGAAAGAGTATAAGAGCATTTGACGATAGTAGAAGTAACTCAACAGAGGCAGGTGCAGAGTGACTTGATGAAAGAGAGGAAGTAAAGGTAAGTAACTGTCCAGGTCACCAAACGAGTTGGATGCCTGGAGGAGTTACTTATCGGTGATAATCGATAACGGGAGGGGTCGGTACTAACGAACTAGTGAATAGGTCCGGTGCCCAATACGTATGTGCTTGTAGTAGTCGATCAAGGATAAGTGATTTTATCAGCGGGGCAGGTAGTGAAGGTGTAAATGTAGCCTAATTGTGGTCAGTTTTATTGGATTAGAGTACAACAACGTATGGAGTTAACAGGGCGAATCGTGAACAAAGTGGATAAGTTTCAGCAATCAGCCGGGTGAGTGGGGAGGCTTACTTTGTCGGACTTCGATGCAGTTGACAGCAACGAACAAGTTGTAAGAGGAAGAGATACTGAGCAGTAGAGCTTTATTGTGTTCTTGAGAGTGAGTAATGTCTCGTGTCAAGATAAGTCACAACGAAACAGAGGCGATGTTTGTTGATATTCTGGTAGAAGAACGGACAAGAAGTAGAAGTATTCGGAAGTTGGCGGGGCGCATGACGAGGAGATGCACTTAACCACTTTGGTTTATCTTGGCTGGAGTATGTCGGCAGCTATGAATCTGCAAACAACACAGAGTACGGAATAATCCATCTACGAATCTACATGTACTCAGATAGATGATACTTCCAAATTGACGATTAATAAACAGTGGCTGAAGATACATATCGCACGTTCGTAGAAAATCGACAGTTGGAGGCACTGGATGCTAACGAGAGACTATTCCACGATAGGAATAGTGCAGAATCATGTGAGCTTAAGCGCGTATCACGAGACCCAGCGGGCGTCGAGTGGGTCTGAGAGAGCATCGTGATTGGCTGGAGTCATATCGTTTTTTCCCTGCCTGTAGTTGCTTGCTCTTGCTTCTTCTACGTGCTGTAACGTAACTACAGAGTAGTAGTAGCTTTGAATGCTGAGTGTGAAGACATCAACAGCTTACGAAGCAAGGAACGTGTCCATACAATAAATACCTGCATATCAAACTGGGACGTAGTCAAGCTGAGAACATATTGGGGCCAATCAGCCCTACCAATCGGGTTAAACCAAAACAATACGTCATCCGGCTACCATATGGTTCAGTTCTACAGAAAATGAGATCTCAACGAGCCAGTGAGATCTGCACGAAGATGAGCAATCAAAAAAACTATGATTTCCGCATACATTTATGGCAAGTATGGAGAAAACAACAAGAGTCTAAACAGGCATCAGACTCAGACTACGGAATAGTGGTGGTCTCTTTATCGGAGGAACGTGCGTCGGGGTGGTTTCCCGCACAGTGCAACCTTTGATCTTCAACATCTTTGTACTGCTCCCCAGGTCAAGGCTGAATGTTGACGATTCTCATATTCAGCCCCGATTATCTTAACACACCATCAGAATATAAAATGAAAGCTGCAAGCCTCTATCCATTGACATCAAATGGATGAAAAGGGGCGCGATAGGCTAGCTGAGAAACGGCCCGAAACCCACCAATGGCGCCGCCCTGTCCAGCCGCCGTTCAGCTGATCGCGTGTTTTCCTTTAGTTCAGTCCACTCCCCATTCTAGATTCAATCGACCAGTGGCCATTGGACAATTTACCTTCAAGCTAAATCGGTCTCCCCGTTCCTGCGCCGTTCAGCTATGTGGGGATGTTGACTGTGAAAAGTCATGGCGAGGGGGGAAGCAGGCTTTTTAAAAACGCCTGCTGGCTAGAATGAGGTTCTTGCAGTCGTGCAAAATCTCAAGAATTCTCAGGCTCAAAATTTTGACTCTTGATGCACCATAGCTACGCTCGCTGCTTTAGAGACCACCGCTAATCCATCGCGCCGCATTGAGCTTTTTTCCCTCAAAGCGACAAAGCGATTGCGCAAATATTGTGTTTAGAGGACGATACAAAAATTACAAAATGGACGAAGACGAGATCGAAATGATGCGGCAATACTCGCAGTCCCCGCGTTCAAGCAGTCGAACACCCCGCAACAAACCTCTTCCAAACCAAGCGCCTCAAGAAACAATCAAGCAATTCTGGAATCAGTTCAACACCAGGTACCCCGGAAAGATTTTCACCATCTTGCCTGACAATCCTTATGCTCGCAGTAAAGCTGCAAAACAACCGACGGGTGTCGTTCAAGGCTCGGACGCCGCGAGATCCTATGAGCAAGCCAGGAAGGAATGCGAATTAGCTGTTGAGCGCATCGTCAAAGAATGCGAACGTATCAATCAGAGATACAGTGATCCGCATTTCGACATCGAATTCGATCTGAAAACTGGAAAGAGGAATTGTCTCGATGGTCTAGCCGAAGAGAATATGGAAATGCGACCCAGAGGTGTCAGGAGGGTGACGGTATGTATCTAGCATAGTACCCGAGAACAAGAGCTGACTGGATTKTTTTTTTTTTTTTTTTTGATTATTTTAGGATATTTTTGACCACCCACAATTTTATATCAATGGCCCAACAGCAGGTGATGTGCGCCAGGGACGAGACGGAGATTGTTGGCTTATGGCTGCTCTGTGTACCATGGGAAATAAACAAGGATTAATTGACCGATTATGCGTTGCTCGGAATGAAAAAGTTGGTGTATACGGCTTCGTATTTTATCGAGGTTAGTATATAGCTCCATAGAGCGACACCTGCTAATCTTTCATCGCAGATGGTGAATGGCAACAATGTATAATTGACGATAAGCTCTACCTCCGCGCGGCCGACTACGACGAGTCGATCGACGAACGACCAATTTGGGATGATATCAATCGAAAGGACACAGAGGAGGAATATCGCAAGGTTTGGCAGACTGGATCTCGCGCGCTGTATTTTGCACAGTGCTCGGACGATAACGAGACATGGCTTCCTTTGCTAGAAAAGGCGTACGCCAAGGCACATGGAGATTATACTGCAATTGAGGGTGGTTTTGTCGGGTACGTGCTACATGTCGACTTGCAAAGACAGGACTTGTCTTGCTGACCTTTTATTGATTATAGAGAGGCAATTGAAGATCTTACGGGTGGAGTGACTTCCGAGATTCTTTCGACCAATATTCTCGACAAAGATAAATTCTGGAAGGAAGAGTTGATGAATGTCAACAAACAATTCCTTTTCGGCTGCGCAACAGGTATATTCTCAAACTGGCTGGATCCAAAATATCAAGGACCACCAAGAGAGCGCAAAGGTATATCCGAAGGACACTCATACTCGATCATGGAGGCAAAGGAAATCAACGGATTCAGGTTACTTCGCTTGAGGTAAGTTATAGTTTGACGGAGATAGCTGGAAAGAGCTTACTGACCTTTGTAGAAACCCATGGGGAAAGAAAGAGTGGAGTGGCGCATGGAGTGACGGCTCCGAGGAGTGGACTCCTGAGTGGATGAGATTGCTCAATCACAAGTTTGGCAACGATGGGGTATGTTAACATACTCAATGTCGAAATTTAAACTGACGTTTTAGGTATTCTGGATTTCATATGAGGACCTTCTTAGAAAGTATCAGCACTTCGACCGGACGCGCCTTTTCGGACCCGAATGGACACTGACCCAACAATGGATGAGTCTGAACGTGCCGTGGTCAGCAGACTATGCTCGCGAAAAGTTCGTGATTGAAATCTCGCGTACTAGTCCGGTAGTCGTTGTGATGTCACAGCTTGACACCCGATATTTCAGAGGCCTCGAAGGGGAATACGACTTTACCCTGCAATTCCGGCTCCAGAAGGAAGGTGAGGAGGATTACATCGTTCGCAGCACCACGAATTATA
The DNA here is from genome assembly GCF_001896365.1 of Talaromyces amestolkiae. Lineage (NCBI taxonomy): Eukaryota > Fungi > Ascomycota > Eurotiomycetes > Eurotiales > Trichocomaceae > Talaromyces > Talaromyces amestolkiae. The sequence goes on along the minus strand of NW_024468050.1, from coordinate 123,376 downwards.
TGATGTCTCGATCAGTGAATACAGATATTACTCTTGACGCCGGAAGATACTGCGTCTTGGTTAAAGTGACGGCCTACCGACGGAAGAATGTGGACAGCCCTGTAGACGTAGTACGGACCACTGCGTCGCGTCGACGAGAGAAGCTGGTGCAGATTGGTCTTTCATATGACCTGGCTCATACCAAAGGCCTTTCATTGGAAACAGAAGCAGAGAAGAAGGAGCGCGAGGAGCGCGAAGAACGGCAAAGATTCCTGGAACGACAGAAGCTTCGTGATCAAACCATGAAAAAGCTACAGCAACAGCATATACGAGAGAAAAAGATCCAAGCAAGAAGAGAGAGGATGATGAGACGCGAACGACTTCGAGAGGAAGTAGAAGCGGAAAAGCACTTTCACGCCGAGTCGGAAGACGACGTAGAAGACGCAGACTTGACTCCCAAAGTTCGAAATGGACACGACAATCTTGATCAGATGACCAGTGCACACAATGGGAATGGAAACGGTATTGGCAACGGACTGCAATCTGCGCAGCCAACAACACGAAGAGCACGTGGATCAAGCCGACCGATCCGACCAATGCTCAGAACAGACTACCCTAAAACAAGCGCCAGTCGCTACCAGGAAATGATGGAACTATTGCAAGACTTTGAATTCGACTCTGACCTTGACATGCCACCAGAACACTCGCCAGCACGTCCTTCCCCTTCATCTACCGCATCATTCCCAGGTCCGCCACCACCAAATAGCGGAGGGGGAGATGGAAGCGTCAACCCATGGAATGCAGTGTGCGTTGTTGGACTAAAAGTGTTCTCCAAAGATCCCGAGTTGAAGCTACAAGTTGTACGGCCGGGATGCTACGATGGTGAAGCGCCGCTGGATCGTGATGATCCGGCTGTTTCGGCGACGTTTGAGACGAGGGCGTCGTTCATTTTTAAGGAGTAGAGCGTTGCACTATAACCACTATAATGATGTATAGACGAACGGCCTTACTACTTTCAGATGTATATTATTCTTTTCGGTATGGATTATAACTTACGCGTCTGCAACTTGTATACTTTGGGAGGGTCTATCAATGACAAAATCAAAACTCACATGTATCATCATAAGTAAGATACAGTCCAAATCACAGAGGGTTAGCCTGAACTCCCTCTTTCGTAATCCTGACCGGTTTAATACCGCCTTCTTCATCAAACTCCATCCGATCAATACAGACATATCGATGATTAGCATCATAATCACCCAGCGGTCGACGATGATACACAATATACCATTCGTCCGTACCGGGGACGTGTATCACGCCATTACTACCAGTGCCCTGCGCAACATCAGGATCTGGAGAGAGAATGTGTTTCGATGTTTTCGTAAATGGGCCGAGTGGTGAGGTTGTGGATGTCACGTATTCGACGCCGTAGGAGTTGTCACCCCAACTGCCATACATCATTAGCTAGTCTCAGACGAGCAGAGGAAAGGAAATTGACACACCCTCCAACACTGTACATATAATAATAAACCCCCTTCCGCTTAATCACATACGGCGCCTCCACATAGTTCGGCGGCGTGATCTCCACCGGCTCACTCTTGAACGAAACCATATCCTCACTCAACTCCGCGCCCAGACCATGCGACCACCCACCCCAAAGCAAGTACGCCCTTCCATTATCATCCACAAAAACAGCAGGATCAATCGGCTGCCCCCCAAACAATACATCAGCCACAAGCGGCTTTCCGAGAACATCCTCATAGGGGCCCTCGGGTCTGCCCGTCTTCGACTTTGCGACTCCTATCCCGGCGCCGTCACCGGCAGAGAAATACATGAAATAAGTCCCATTTTTGTATGCCACGGTCGGTGCCCAGGCGGCTCGATTCGTGGACCAGGAGATGTCGGCAAAGTCGAGGATGCGTGGGTGTTTGGTCCAGTGTACCAGGTCCGTGGAGGAGAAGCAGTCGAAGTAGGTTTGTTGAGAGTAGGAGAGGGAGAGGGAAGGGAATATCCAATATTGGGAGGAAAAGATGCGTGCGTCTGGGTCGGCGTACCAGCCTGGGATAATGGGGTTGCCGGAGTGTGGAGTTTGTGTTGTTGGAGATGGAGGTGAGGGAGGGGAGTGTGATGGGGGCCAGTTGTTGCCGCCGCCCATGATGATTGATTACGATTGTGTTATTTTAATAAGTTGCAAGGAGTCGTAGAGAGTGTTGAGGTTTAGGAAGGCGTAAATGCGGAGATGATCAACATGCGGAGAAAGTGGGGACACCGATAATATGAAAATTACAAAGTTGATCTCTAGAACAAGATCTAAAAAGAAATTGGTACACGTAGACTGCCCTTCATTACCAATTTAAGCATATATGTTTTAGAGACATAATCAGAATGAGAAGACCTCCGTCGGTCCATATTGTTGAATGGACTCTATGTTAGGTCCTTCTAGATTTAGATCCGTAAGTGTACGGAGGGTGGTACTTGATCCAAAAGTCCTTCTCAAGTATGACTCCTTTGTCGAATTGAGTAAACTTCGCACCGATGCTACCGAGAGTTTGACATCACTTCTCTAAACCAATTGGCACTTTCGTGTATAGTTTCGAGATAATTTGGATCTGTGAGTTGCCGAGAATCAGTGGTCGCAGTAACAGTCACATTGCGCAGCGTCACCCTCTCTTCACCGTTCCCAGCTTCCTCTCTCCAGAAACACGCGCGACGCATAACAGAGACCATATCTTTAGCTTGGGTCGCCAGAACTGAAGTACTCTCGGTTGCCGATTTTCTCGAATTTGCTTTGGCTTTAGGCGGGTTGCTGTCATCAATAGAATTAACCACTGCTTCACTTAATTCTTCACTAGAACCAAGTCGTGCATAGAATCTAACCCATGGCAAAGTAATCTGAAGTCGAGTAGGCTTAGCGAATCTACTTCTGCCATCGTTGCCCGCATCTAGGCCATATGGTGGCCATCGTGAGAGGGCTTTGCGACGCCGTGATGGCCGCTCTTCAACCGGCATGGCGTCCTCTGTAGTCTTAGGCTCGGTAACCTTGGGCTCGTCTTCTATATGCATTTGAATGTCCCATAGGTCAATCAACTCTTCTTCGGTAACTGAGGTTTTCAAGACAGGGACTGGGTACTCTGGTCCAGTAAAATATTCAGGCATAATCTTCGGAACATCTTTTCCGGCAGAGCGTAGAAACAGTATAGGCGAGGCAAATGAGTCGAAATATTTGGAGGGTGTCTCGAATAGATGTTTTCTCGTGTTGAGTAGAGGTACGAGATCGAATGGCGCTGGTTTCTTTCTGTGCTTTGATGGTTGCTTCGTCTGGACAGGTTGCGCGGGGGATTGCTGTGATTTCTCTCCTTCGGGCACGATGAGTTCTGATTGTTTTTCGATAGTACCTCCAGATCCAGTCAACATCTCCGAGTCGATAGTGCAATAGTCATCGAGACCAGTCCAATCACAGACGGGTTCATGGGCTGCGACGGCGTGTATGTGTTGGGACTCTGTCAAGGACAGCATAGTAGCCAAGGACCCTCCAATATTCGATCCAAAAACAAATAGCTGCTCAGGACGAAGAGTCTCCAAGACCCAATCAAATCCGGCGAGCGTATCGTGTACCGGCGTAGGGTATCTATAGAATGGGCGAGTACGGCTATTTCCTGAGCTCGATATCATTGCCTCTGCATTTGTATATCCAAGCCTGTAGTTGACTGTAACGACGTTTGCCTCCGTGATGGCAGCTATTAATTCCTGTGGAGTGGAGAGACCACGACTCAACAGACTGCTCGAGAACATGGTGCCATGATGGTCATCATCATGCGTGAAGTAGTCTAGCGTCCGCTGATATCTGACGCCCACAATTGATTCATCTTGAAAAATAGGACCTCGAGGTAGATACAAGACCACCTTTGGGTTTGCTTGGGCATTGTCCGTCAACGGCCTTAGTACTCTGTTCCGCGTTAGGCAATGGTCTGCAAAAAGCCGAGGAGCGATAACTCACGTAAGTGTAATCGAACCGGCTCCACCAACAGGCACTTCTACTACATCTTCGACTAGTGCAGGTAGTGCAATTGATGCGAAGGTTCGACGTACAAAAAGTGGCCTCGAACAGTGAGTGACAAAGACGCGACGCGCCGTCAGTCCGTCGCGTGTGATGAGTAGGGAGCTAAGAGAGCTTCCCTGAGTAGTCAATACATCTCGAAATTTAACAGGTAAGCGCATGGCACATCCCGATACTCTCCTTTTGATGCAATGAAGAGGCTCCGAATTTGACGTTATGCGATTGGGGGAAGTCCTTAGTCGTCCGATTATTTCGGGGGGAAAAGAGCGGCGATAAGATAAGGTGAAACCCTAAGGGTTAACTATAGCATATGTCTATTTGTGCACCATTCTCTACAGGTTTTTCAGTCCTAATCGTCCTAATCATATCCAAATCCATAAAAAGTTCTTTCAATTTGTTATGAATTACAGTAGGTCGAATCATAGCTCCCAACTTGAATCATGCAGTATAAATCTCTCAAACCACGTGTGGGCTCTATTGGCACTTGGAACAATTGAAGTTATATCATTTGTGGATTTATTCTGGTTGAAAGAGAGTTCGGAGGTTCTTCAAACATTCAACTGACCCGGTTCCATTTCTTACAGTGTCGAATTTGTAGGTGAAGGGTGCCTTAACGGTGGAAGCACGGGGTAATCAGGGTTTCGTATCATCTACCGAATAGCTCCAACGTATCAGAGTAAATTTGAATTTGAGACAATAGGATTATGAAAATTCTTCCGGTTTCGTTGATTTTGGGCTGTATTATACTTGAGATTTATTCTCTTTACATGAAATGGTGAAGATTAAGCGGCCAGGACTTAAAGTATAAAAGGTTCTTCGCAGTCCTCATGAGTTGTATAGCATCAGGTCTACTTTCACTTTCATTTCTTAACATCAGCGGCTGGCCTGCATCTATCGATACTCATATTTAATATTCATTGACTCGATAAATTTAATAATCAACATGAAGACCATACAATCTTTTTCTCTTTTCTTATGCATGGTTTCTTTCACGGCTGCTGCCCCCCGAAAACACCACCAAAACCCTTCTGCCACAGCAACCACCGCTGCTGTTGCTACAGTCAGGACTGCTGGTGCTGCTGCCGCCGGAAATGCCGCTTCAGGCTCCACGACCGTCACGAGAGGCTCCCAGACTCTGGTTTTGTTCGAAGTCAACGGGGTCCCTGGAAACGAGTGTTTGACTTTCCGCAATAATGGTATGAGACGACCTATGTACATCATCTTATTCTAATCATATGTATTAATATCTGAATTTCAGGTGAGATCGTCGACGCCGCCTGTGTCAATACCTCATCAGACCGACAAATGACCCCCTCCACCGTGGGAAACCAGAACGTCCTCCTTGTTCAGCGTTCCTTCACAGCCGGTTTCCACCCAGACCTCGTAAACGTGCAGGCCTGCGTCGGCTTCAACGGCACAGATTTCCTGGCCCAGGACTGCGCTACTCCGAATATAGATTTTGTCTCGTTCACTGGCGGTGAACTGAAGAGTGCAAGTGGTGCTTGTCAGAGTGGACACGATAGTCTGGCGCAGATTACTGTTGATCCGACGGGGCAGACTTGTGCGACTTTTACGAGTACTGTGGTTACGCCTGCGACGAGCTAGATGGGGTCTATATATCAGACATAAGCGAATTCTGTTGGAGCTGGTCTCGAGGACCAGCTCAATATGTCTCTCGGTTATTATAATTGTCAAATCAATCTGTAAATAATAAATTCAAGCACATAACATGTAATGCTATGTCAATATCTCGGCTTTTTATCCCGCCATATAATGGCATCCTCACTTAGAATTACACTCATTACGGTATCATCAAATGTTCAACCGGATTGAATGACTCTGTATACGTCCTTCATCCCAGAATCCAAGTATAACACTAACCGCAGCAGGTAAGCACCTCACAAGAAGCGCCGCATTTAACCTGACACAGCTGCGACCAGTCGTCCTGGCCATCAACACTCGTCGCACTCACCGATGTCAAAGCCGATCCCAGCTCCGGCTGCACTGTAGCCGAATGAATACCATAGCTATGGAAGCAATCATTCATCGTCTTTGCGATTTGCACGAAATCTGAAACGGTCTCGTTGGAAATGGCGACGTGGACTGATGCCAGTGCCTTTTCTTGGTTGAGGCGCCATACATGGAGTTCGTGTACAGACAGGACGCCTGGAATCTTTTATTTGATTGTTAGTCAACTTCATGAAAGGAGGGAAGATTGGATCGTACGGTTTCGAGATCATGTCGGACGTCGTCGAGATTAATACCACTTGGGACGCTTTCCAGTAGAATTCTGCCGGAGTTTCTCACTGTATGGCATGCCAATTAGCTTCTGATATTGCAAGATGGAATGGAAATATGCACCTAGCGGGATCGACGTAGTAAGTATAACAATCGCAATAGCCATGCTAACGGCAGGATCGGCGTAGTATCGAGCCGAGTACGTCGTGAGCCAAATTACGAGCGCGGAGATGATGACACCGACATTGTTGGCAGCATCTCCAATTACATGTATCAGGACGCCGAGCATGCCAAGATCGTGCCCCCTCTTGGACGGCTGGAGGTTGTTGTGTCGGTGGTTGTCGTGCAACGCGAAGACCTGAGAGAAATGAGCACGGGGAGAGAGTATTTTTCGGAGCTTGAGATATGCTGACCAGTTCTGTACCATCCTCTGTACCTACTGCCGTATCGACAGCCCCTGGAATTTCGTTGTGAGAATGATCGTGTTCTGAAAGGAGATATCAGTCAGCAGGTGACTATGGCTTTAGCTTGAAAGAAGCCCAACCGTGAAGGAACGAAGCGCTGATGATGTTGAGAGCAAGGCCAACGCAGCCGATGATGAGCACAAGCTTTGGATGATCCACGCCTACAGCTATATTAGCAAAATGATAGCTGACATATCCAGAGATCACTCACGCTGGAGAGAAACAAATCGCTCAATAGATTGTAGGAATATGCTGACACCCAATGCAAGAAGAAAAACGCCGTTGAAAAAAGCACCGAGGAGTCGAGACCGCTGCCAGCCAAAGGACAGATCTTGAGGCGAGTCTTTTTTCGCGGATATCTGGTTGGAGTTAGATATTGAGATCAGCGCGTAAAAGGGTACTGCTACCTTCAAGGCGGCAAATGCAACAATAAATCCAATCAGATCATTCAACTGGGACGTATTAGTCTCTTGGAAGTTGTAAGTACACGAGAGATAGGGTTTCGGACGTAGTGGAACGCATCTGCGACCAGGGCAAGCGATCGTGTGTAAAATCCAACTAAAAGACAACAGTCAGAACTGATGGCTGAGCGAGAAGAATGCATGTTGTACCGGTTATTTCTGCAATGAAGAAACATAGCGATATGCAAATCACCAGCTGCAGACGCTGGGACTGATTCATGTGTAACGGCATGGCTGACTTGTTGTTCAATGTTGGCATGAAAGACTGTTGACGAGATTGTGCTCAAAAGTGAAGAAAATGGCACGGCAAAATTTCGGTTACTCGACACCTCCATATGCCCAGCGGTGGCTTGAGTCACCAAAGACTGCAAAGCCCAAAGCACTCCCCAACCCGAGCGTTCGTGGCGCTCATTGGTGGATGCTCCTCATAATCATATCCACTCTGCCTAGGTAGCAGTAAAATCTTTCTCATCAGAACAGCGCGACCCTGTCGATCCATAGTCCCAGCATTGCATGCTCGGGGACGTCCAGTCTGGGTACCGGTCCTGTTCAGGCATGTTTCAAGTCGTCCATTGATAGTAGGCGAGCACTTCCCATGCCGGGTCCAGATAAATTTCATTCCGTGGCGATTTCCCTCCAGCATAGGCACAAGGAGAGGTTCGCAACAGCATGTTGAGCATATAAATTCCCAGCCAAAGTGGACGTTCTATGTCCAAAAGCTCGTTGTACCTGCGTGTCTCGTTTCCGACAACACCGACATTGATAGCAACACACCATGATCCGCCCGTTCGTACCACATCATGAACACCATGGTATACAAAGTCGTCTCACGTAGGAGAATTACGCATGAGGTTGGAATAAGGTTGAAGAAATAAATATAAAAATAGAAAGAAGTCGAGAAGCAAAGTCGTGGAGATCCATTTATTGATTCCAATGGCCGAGCGCTGTCCCCAAGGTACTCACCCGAAAAAGGATGTCAGGGTTAGCCCAATTGATCAAACCCTGACAGGACGATTATTTTCAATGTTCTCCTATGTAAACAAACCTATATTTATTGGGCAGCTGTTAATAATGCAATCGTTACTATGCGCCATGATATTCTTTTCCGAAGAAAAGCCTATATCTCATTCTCCTGCTTTTGCTTATGGCTCTACCCTCTAGTTCTGAACAATTCTCAGCTCCTAATACTCAACAGACGCCCCATAACACCCACTCCCTGAAACTGTGTCGCCAAATTTTGAAAGTTCCGAGAGTTAGAAAAGCTTAGATCTTTCCTAGATACGGTTTCAGTGAATATCATGGAGGAGCCAGCTAATTCGGATTCTCTGTCAGTAACGGGTTCTGCTGTAGGCAAAGGTTTGGCTGATTGCCTCTGTGGTCGTAATGTATACTTTCGTTGGGCTGGGCCATCAATGTCTTCACCCGATGGTCTTGATGTCGTAGATGAAACAGGTATTGATGGTTTGCTTTCTCTGACGCTCTTCTCCCATGACTTTCCCTCGTAGGTGGTATGAGGGGTGAAGTTGTTCTCGCTGGCGTATGGGGTGGAGGTCTGACTGGTGGCGGTAGGAACAGGTGACTTCTTTTTGGTGGTACTCGTTGTTGTTTCGTTGGTGCACTGGTGGAAATCCGGTTGGTGCTATTGGGCGTTGATGCATACCGACGAGATTGATAGTCGGTGGATCAGGTGATGGACTTGGAGTACTAGATGCATCAATGTCTGGACCAGGAATGGATGTTTTGCCCTCCAGAGACTCGAACGACCCAATCAGACATAGCCATTCATTCTGATAATCAGTTTATCTACCCAGCATTCCTCCTCTTCGCTGCTCTAGCTCATAAGCCTAATCTGTTACCCCGCCCACATCCCTGAAAGGTATCTCCAAGTGACGAGCTTCATCATTCACGATGCATTCCGCAAAGATGGCAGATATTCTGCGTACAGATCTGGCAAAGACTGGATCTACAGCTGCAGCATCAATCACCGATGTCCACCAGTTGTCCTCTTACAACTGGATCGAAGCGCCTGAACCCACCATCGCAGTCCCAGGAAAGCCCGCCCTTTGGTCTCCTCCAAAGGCCCCCCGAAAAGTAGCGAAGGACTCTGGCCTTATCTACTCAGCCCAGAACGCCGCTCGCCATCCAGACAGTCCACTCGAGCCTCTGTTTCGATCCTTGCTTATTACAGACCCTTCATTCGACTTTCAGTCGGTTGGCCTCGTGACTGATCGAAACAACATCCGCAAACTCTTGTCATTCATCAACCCAAGTTTGAGCAGGAATGGAAGGGAGCCTTTTACTATCAAGGTCGAAGTTATCGACGACATTGCAATCTTCTGTCGTTCAGAGGCCGAGGTATCGCGGTTTATCGCTCCAGATAAATTCGTTGGGTATGGTTGTGAGTTCGAGAAGGCGTACACTAGCGAGCAGATCAGTGGCAGCACTGGACATCACCGAATTATCTCGTATCAGTTCAGTGATTTGAAGCTCATCGTTCGTTACGAGACAGATGGGTACGTCGATAACGCGCCCACAAAGGGTAAGGAGATGGACAGCGAGGATCTCACCTCGCTGATCGAAAGTCTATCTCTGGGATCAACCTCTTCTATTGTATCTCCCGCCTCTGCCAAGTCCAAATTAATGATCAAAAAAGAAGGTGAAGCAGTGCCAATCGAATCGACACTAGAAATCAAGACACGCAGCGCGTACAAACCTTTTGACATTCAAGAAGTCATTCCGCATCTGTGGGTATCTCAAACTCCTAATCTCGTCCGTGCATTTCACAAGCAAGGCCTGTTCGCCGTACCGCAAGTCGAGAATCTTACCCGTGAAATCAAGCAATGGGAGGAGGATCATCAGGGCGACTTACAAAAGCTGGCTGTCTTGATCAAGAAGATTATTAATGTTGTAAAAGCAAATGGCGGAGCTGGTGTCGTCATATATGATTTTGACCAAGGCGACAAGTTGGTGATTTGGCCAGCTGATGGAAACAAATTGTTGCCAGAGGACGTCTATGCCAGATTGCAGAAGCCCTCATACTAAAAACGGATGTTGAAGAACAGTCTATTGCAAGCATGTCAAGAACAAAACAAAGGGTATGTATTATGTGGATAATCCCATCAATCAACAATATAAAACAGTTTACCCATTCACCAATTTCCATCCATCTCCTATCCGTTGCTTATGCCACATAAAAATACTCCCATAAGGAACCCCACAATGAAAAGACGCCCAGACACACAAAGGAAAAAAAATGTCGTGTAAGTCAGAATAATGGGGAGGGATCGTGGAACGTGACGTGGAATGGAACTCTCGGTGCCTTTGAATCTGAAAACCACGCGGTCAATGGTCATAGAGGCGTTTTGCACATGCGTGAGCGAGTCAATCATAAATTGATCATAAAGATAAGGCATGAACTGAAATTTCAGTTCTAACGAACACGAGTGCGGCCAGAGTAGTATTCACTGCCCTGTGCGAAGTAGGGGTGTGCACAGGCTTGCTTGGCGGAGATACGACGCGCTGGGTCGTATTCCAGAAGCATTTCAAGAAGCTCCAAACCAGCAGGCTCCAATCCGGACACCAGGGGAGTTTTCATGTTGCGTCTCCATTTGGGGAATGAAGACTTGAAGTCGGGGAAGGAGGAAACACCGGGCCATGTGTTTTCATCGGGAGTTCCGAGTAATCTATGTAAATTAGAACCGAAAAAAAAGGGAGCCTGGGTCAATGCTTACCGGAAGATTTTGAATATCTCGTCAATCTCCGAGTCACCTGGGAAGAGAGGTTTGCGAGTGCACATCTCGGCAAAAATGGCACCAACAGACCACATATCAACACCAGTCGAGTACTGCCGTCCACCGAGAAGAATTTCAGGTGAACGGTACCATAACGTCACAACCTAAAACATTAGCCTGATTTTGGAAATGCAAATGCAAAAACTTTACCTCGTGTGTGTAGGTGCGCAAGGGAACACCAAACGCTCTGGCAAGACCGAAATCAGCCAATTTCAAATTACCCTCCCGGTCAATAAGCAAATTCTGTGGCTTCAAATCACGGTGAAGGATTCTGTGACTATGGCAGTAACGAACACCTTCCACGAGTTGAGCCATGAATCTTTTGACCATGGCCTCTCCTAGACCGAGTTGATTCATGTTGATGTGTGATCCATTCGGCAAGGCCTTTCCACGACCACCCTCGCTGACGGGGAGTGCCTCCATGTACTTTTTGAGGTCGAGGTCGAGGAACTCCATAACGAGATAAAGCTTGTGGCCGTCGGCATGCACGATATCGAATAGGCGGACGACGTTGGGGTCGTTCATTTCTTTCAGCAATGAGATTTCTCGGATAGCGGTGCTGGGTACGCCCTCATCTTCGGCTTCGAGACGGATTTTTTTCAGGGCAACGATACGGTTATGGTTGAGGTCTCTCGCCTTGTAGACGACACCATAGGTGCCTATCAGAAAGTATTTTAGTATTTGGAACCAGATGTTGAATGAACAGGCGAGTGTGGGGCAAGGGAGCGTACCCTCTCCAATCTTCTCGATCTTTTCATAATTCTCCATGTTGGCTGGCGGATGCGACAACTATAATTGAAAATTCCAAGGAAATATGACACAGCAATAATTGCTTGAAGAAAGACGTTGGTGGGTAAACGACACAGACTGCTCAATCGCGTGGTGATCGTGGGGTTGCTGCTGGTTAGTACGCTTGAAAGATATCAACGATCTCAACAGTACATCATGAGAGAGCAGTCGAGATTGGTGATCGATATCAATATGTAAATAATATAAGATACGACGACGAATGAGTCTGAAGGTACTGTCCGTCAACCAATGGATGTGATGGTGGGCTGAACGAAGCCTTGAGTGTCTGTCAGTTAGAGCTAAGCCCAAGCTGGAGTTGGCGTTTTGTACACAAACAAAACAGAAAAGGAAAGCGCCGCCGCGTCCAAGGCGGTGAGAGACAGAGGCTACGTCACGTGGTGATATGTCGCGCTAAAGGCGCTAAAAAGCTTCTAGAAGGAAAAGAAGACGCTTTGCCTGTTTCTGTCGGAATTCCACAATCGTCATCTCGAATTTCTATTTCTTTCCTTTCTTTCTCAAGATCGCGTTCAGATATATGTGAATGGTCTGAAGCATTGGGAGTACGATGTGATAGATTGCAGTCTATCTACTCTCAACTTAAACTTCACACGCACTGCCATATACATCATCATGAACTGGTGGCGGTCCCAAAATGGCAACAATCAAAGGTCTCAATGCCCATGATCGCCCTCCGGAAAAAGTCCGCGATGTCTACAAGAAATACCTAAAGATCAAGCTACCAGAGGTTGACAATGACCAAGACATGGTCGACTTGGAGAAATTGAACGTCGACAATCTGCCTAGTCCATTTGCGATATCTGGGTTTATAGATAGTAAAGAGCTTCGTCTGGCGTTTGATGAGTTTGTGGGTAGGACTGGTAATACCTCGACTACCCGAGATCATCATGGCGGGGKCCTTATTGAGGACATTCCTATCTTGACACATAAGAAAGTATCTGGTAAATCAGTCTTGAATATGTATTTGAGTGTCGTGTGACTGAGATGTATTGCAGGTCTTCATATGATACCATCTCTATATCCGCCAACAGTGCAGACCAAATTGCTGGACTTGATGCTTCACCGGGATCTCTCAGTGCCAGAACACCAAACAAATCTACATCTCCACTATGACATTGAATACCCTCAAGCACCTAATAATTTGCCCATCTCATTCTTTGAAGCCGATCCAACGTCCACCTTTGCACCCAAAGATCCTCACATACACAAMCCCATGACCATTCAAGCCATGCTCGACAAAAAACTCCGCTGGATCACACTCGGCGGGCAATACAACTGGACTGCCAAAGTATACCCCGACGGGCAACCACCCGCATTCCCAAGAGACATTGCGCATCTACTGCGTGCGGCGTTCCCCGAGACAGAAGCTCAAGCAGCAATCGTCAATTTCTATTCCGCGAACGATACTTTGTCCATGCATCGCGACGTAAGCGAACAATGCGACATTGGCCTTATCAGTGTCAGTATCGGCTGCGACGCGCTGTTCATGATTAGCCACGACGACGGGGAAGGATGCGAGGTGATTAGACTTCGCTCGGGGGATGCGGTGTACATGTCTGGTCCTTCGAGATTTGCGTGGCATGGTGTACCGAAAATTATACCGGAGACGTGTCCCGGTTGGTTGTGCGATTGGCCGGGGCCGGAGTATCCTAATTGGCAAGGGTGGATGGGGAGGAAGAGGGTGAATCTGAATGTTAGGCAGATGAAGGAGTCGATGTCGTCCGCTTAACAGGTATGATGATGGTGATGATGAAACGCCTTGTGAACGTGCTATGAGCACTAAAGTTCTTTTCACACTTCTTGCTCGTATGGATTAATAATAGATCATCACATGTCTGATTATTTGGGTATGTTCACAATATACATTACATCCATAATTATTCCCTCCTATGCAAGTTTAGTTCCGTAAATGCAGTCAAGTCCACCGCTCAAGTAAAATGTTCCACTGCATCTTCAAAATGTAGCTAAGAAACAAAAATCAATCACAATAGCAGGAAGAAAAAAAACGCTCAAGATTTTTTTCTGTTCATATCATCATTGCTCTCAAGGAGGGCCATATCGATTGCTATTTGCAGGAACTGAAGTAGACGATGGATTGCTCGACGTCAAAAGTGACTGTACAGAAGCCGGACTCCATCCCGTGGCGGTCCCATTCGCGAGCTGTGGACTAGTCCTGTAATGATCATTCTCTGCAACAGGGCCGACATCTTTCGCGGCCCCGTTCATCAGTCGTTGTCGTTTCGCTGCCTGGTGCGCAGCATCGTACGGCGACGTGTGTTGGGTGGGTATATTAGCCGAAGTCGTCGTTGTTGGCGCAACATATCCGAATGATGGGAATTCGCTATGGTTTTCGGCGCCTGGAGCATTCAGTTTAGGGCGTATGGTGGATTCTGGAGTTGGTTCATCAAGGCCTCTATACGAGGGAGCCCCGACTCGTCCCATGCTTTTGTCGTGCATCACAACACGCTTCCATTTCGCAACTAGCTGGTCGTAATCCCACCGTGAAGAATCGGGGCTAGTAAAGCTGTGGTCCATCGCGTCTAGCTCACGAGCTGCATCACGCGGTAATGGCAGCGTATCTGGCGGGAACAGCGCAAATTCGCGCGGCCATTGGCAAGAGCTTAGCCTCTCATTTTGCGCTCGCAGCTTTTCGGCTTCTTGCTGCACCCTGTGGAGTTGGGCCTCTAGATCTTTCCGCTTTTCTGACTCGCGCACAAAGGCCCTTGTGAGCTCCAACTGCCAAGTGTTTTTCTTGACTTCTAAAGACAACATCATCCAATTCTGATAGGCCAAGTCGAGGTGCCGCGAACTGATCTCGTCATGTTGCTGGGCTGTTGCATTTATCATCTGGGGCTCATTGACATGGCTGTTCTTTGTTCGACTACCGGCCTGGTTCATATTTGACATGCTTAGTTGTTCATTACGCCACTTTTCGATGTGCGCTTTGAGGGCATGACGGACGAGATCGGCTTGGCCTGCATTAGGAGGATCCAACGGGAATGATGTGCTAGTTGGAAAAGGCTGAACTGAAAATAGTGTCGGAGGAGGAGGGAGTAGTTTGAGGACAAGTGAGGGAAAGGTTTCGGCCTGGACATCGAATTCAAAAGGCGACAGTCGAGGGCGGGTTGTGCTTCTATTCATACGATCATTAGCTTCTTTTAGGTTTCATGCTCTGAATATACACGAAAAACTCACGTCGCAGCTTTGATATTATCCAAAACCTCTTGTAACGCTAACTCCAATGCTCTGACAGTATCCGCATCTTTGGTCTTCGAGTTTCGACCTGTATAATCCAACGAACCAGGTGAATGAGACACGGGAGCGCGCGAGGAATTGGCTACATCTTGCGAAGCGCTTTCGGAAAGGTTGTTTATTACGCCCGTAGCATGCCAAGAAGGTGTGTTGAAAAGAAATCGAGGCCCTTCTCGCGGGCGCGCGGGGGGCTCGTGAGCGCTACCACTCGGAGAGTCGTTATGACCTTTGCGCGAGCCTATGTCTGGGCTTTCATGTTTGGCAGAGGTGCGCGCCTGTCGCCGAGTTATACTACTGCGGATTCGACGAATTTCTTCGACGTCGTGAATTCCGTCGGGCTTCTTCTTGAAGAGGTATTGGTCGAGATGTCGTCCGAGCGAGGAGGATGTGAAAGCTTGGTGGCAGTATTGGCATTCTTTGTCCTTGGCGGTGGTGCCTTTAGCTGTGCCTGAATGGCCTCCATCATCACCTGCAGCTGAGTCTGCGGGACTCCTCGTTTGATCTTCGGTGTCGACCATTTCGCGCGGCTTTCGCCAGGTGTTGAATCAGGTTTTAGACACGGGGAAGGCGAGGTAAACGCTAGCGTAACGAATGAGTAGAGGGCGCGAATGGGTATGTGCTATTGATCGTGCATATTCAGGAATACTGATCCTGGAACAGTAGCTCTAAGAGCTTGAAGCCACGTTGCTTGCAGTACGTATTCCAAGTCCAATCTTGAATTAAGTAATCTGGGGAATCTCTCACGAGCAAATGCCGGTCGATCTTCTCGGCGTCCTGCATCACGTGATAAACCTACATATATTGCCGATCAACCGACTTCAGCTTATTTCTACACGAAACCGACATTGCTAGGTGTCAATTCATCCGGTCCAAGATCAGCTCAATTGGATTGGGAACAGGCTAATCCGCAAAGCCTATAAGGTGAAGCTCAAAAGGGATCTATATTGATTCCTCATTTCTGTCTGATTGCTACGAAAGGGGGTGCCGGGGGTCCGACAATATATAAATAAAGCGTACGTGCTTTAGAATAGGATGACCATATCAATAACTCCTGGGGAGATGCAGCACCTTCTCGCTAATAAAGTTCAGAATCATCTCACGACTGACAGGCGCAATACGCGGCACAAAACACTCCCTCAGCCATCGCTCAACATCATATTCCACCGCATAACCCATACCACCATGCGTCATAACAGCCCGTTCGCACGCTGTATAAGCCGCCTCTGCAGCTAAGTATTTAGCACTGTTACAAGCCGTCCCCACGGCTTGGAGTGATACCGAGCTGTCGGTCTTGGACGCATCGTACATCCGTGCTGCATGATACGTAGCGAGTTTAGCAGCTTCCAGCCTCATGTATGCGTCTGCTAGAGGATGCGCGATAGCTTGATTCTTGCCAATCGGCCGCCCAAAAACCTGTCGTTCTTTCGCGTACAACGAGGCCTTTTCGAGTGCAGCATATCCGAGACCTAGAGCTTCTCCAGCCAGCAGACACCGCTCGGCATTCATTCCGTGAAGGATGACTTTGAATCCGTCGTTTTCCTTGCCGACGAGAGTGTCGGCAGGTATCTCGTAATTATCGAAGAAGACCTCGTTAGCGTCGACGGCCCTGCCACCCATTTTCTTGATCTTCTTCAATTCTAGCCCTGGATTGCTGCGGTCGAGGCTGATAGCAAACATCGACAATCCTTTCGTCGGCTTCTGAGTCTCTTCAAGCGGCGTCGTTCGCGCAAGCAGGATCATCACAGACGCAACCTGCGCACACGTAATCCAAATCTTCTGACCCGAGACAAGGTACGTATTATCCGAGTTCTTGGTTGCCGTTGTCTTAAGCCTCAACGTATCAAGCCCCGTATTCGGCTCCGTCACACCAAAGCACGTGCGCCAGGTGCCATTGATGATGTTGGGGATTACTTTGTCGACCTGCTCCTTTGTACCGAATTTGGCTAGTGGTTGTGTTGCGTAGACATTGGCGTGTATTGCTTGTGCGCCTGCCATGCCTGCGCCGGACTGGGTGATGGTCTGCATCATCATTGTAGCTTCGGATATGCCTGAAAAGTCAATACTATATCGTATTTAGAGTAGATGTAAACCCCCATACCTAGTCCTGACCCTCCAAGTTCTTCAGGCAAGGCAATCCCCAGCCATCCATCTTTGGCAAGCGCAGCATGGAAGTCCTTGGGATCGCGCTCTTCCTGATCGCATTCCTGCCAGTAAGAGGACGGGAATTGAGAGCAGACTTGCGCCACTGCTTCGCGGACCGTGAGTTGCTCTTCAGTAAATCCGGTCAAATCCATCAATTCGCGGTGTGGTTTTGATGTTGAAAATGCACGTTTATAATTTATGTTTAGCAAGGCTTGTCTCCTCTTTACCCCGGTCCGCGTAGAGCGCCATATTGTGGGGGTTGCTGATGCCAAAATGCGCTTGGAGAGAATGCTTGCGCTTGAGGATGAAATCATGTTGACACACGCTCATCAGGATATAGTAACCCGGAGTTCATCAATACATTTTAATGTCTGTAAGTATGAATATACCTAGTTAGTGGAAGGCATGCAGCCGATAGCGTAGAAGCCGACTTCCCCACACTTGATCGACGCTTAATCTTGCTTGCTCGGCTTCATGAAGCACCACGCGATAAGCCCCGATGGCCCACAGACCATAGCCCTAACTGCCTAATCGGAAACCTTTCGTTTCTCGTCAAGATCTACAGTCCCAGAGGATCATCCACAATGTCAATCATATATACAGAGTATTTCAAGAGATTTCGGGAACGATTAAGCGTTATTAGTGAAGCCTATGAATTATATACATGTCTAGTTTATGTTATGCAGTGTTTAAACTATCAGTGAGCTTCAATGTTCACGCGCTGTGTGAGATGAGAATTTGCTAAAATACTCGAAGACTGATTAATTTGCTATACTCATAATTATAGTGGGGAGATTCAATATATATTTAACCAGCGTGTACATGCTCTCGAATTGTTCATGGCATAAAACCAAACCCATACGCCCTATTATCTAGATTACAGTGTTTTCTTTCAAATCACCTAGGTACTATACAAATGAAACAGGGGCATAAACCTACTCATTAGAAGAAGTCGACCCTGGACGACTCTTCTCAGCCATTCCGCCGCTTGAATTGCTACTCTTCTTCGCCTTTTGTACACTCAGTGCCTTTTTCAGGTCCTGGACGCCATGGAGATAAAACCATGACAGTGCGAATACCACAAAGAAATTGAAGAGAATAAATGCCCAAAAGATGCCCTATCGGTATCAGTTAGTTGGATTTCAATTGATGTGTGAGGCAAAAGGAGCTTACAAAATCGCGCCATTTATGGGAGTAAAACACGTTGAAGCTGGAGGCCTGTTGTCACTGTTAGTCTGAACGACGTAATCCTAGGAAGTAAGAAGGAGCGTACGAATTGATCGCCAGTGGCATATGCGCAAAAAGAGCACATCCCATCAGATTCGGTGACGTACCCACCAGCCTCAGCTGTAAAAGCACTGGTATAATTCTGACAAGTCGAGCCTGGCGGTGGAGTAAATCTAGCCTCCTCACGAGCCACGCATTGCACCGGCTGATCGTGCACCAAGACACCCAAAAGTGCTTCCAGTAGATAATTAAACGGCGTAAGCCAGTACATCCATGCTCTCCAGAAAGTGGGCAGACCCGAATAAGGCACCACGACACCACAGAAGGAGACAACAAAAGTGAAGAAGGCTGGTACGATAAGCGATGCGAATAGTTCGTTGGGCGAGAGAGCGGCAATAAATTGTCCGAAGCTGACGTAGTAAAGCTCGAAAAGAAGGATCATGATGTAGGTGAAACCAGCAGTAAACGAGTCTCGAGAGAATCCGATGCCCCAGTACCAGCAGTTAAAATAAATAGAGCCTGCTATGATTGAGTATGGAATCTCGGGTAAAACAGCGCTGACAACGAAGGCTGGCCAGGAGTAAATTTTTGCTTTGGCTTCACGCGATTCGTACAGATTTCGGAAATGGAGGAATCGTGGTTGGAGCTGTTGAATGAGTGGAGGTGAGATCGTCAGAGTCATGAAGACAGAGAACAGTCTCGACTGCATGTCGATATAACTATGTCCAAGTTTCCAGAATGTAAAGGTATTGAACAGACCGGTAAAGATATGGAGCATGAATTTGCCCTAAAAAGTCAGTAAACTTCCAGCAGATAATAACAGACACATACAAGAAGATATTCGGGTGACCGCCAATATGCTATAAACGACCGCTTGGTGGTCGTCATAATCTGCGCCCATACCGGCATGGCATATTCTCTATCATCCTTTGTCTCTTGACTCGTCGTGTCGTTTCTCCTCGATGTAACAATCTCTTCAATTTCTCGCGTTCGCGCGGCGTGTTCTTCAGAGCTGGCCCATACATCTCCCCAGTCTTGGCCTTTATAATCCGGATTACCAGCTCCAATGACCTCCAACATATACTATTCACAGTAAGCTTTTAATCATGCGCATGGTGCAAATTGACATACCTCTGCAGGGTTCGCATCCCTTCGACACTTTTTTCCGCCATTGCGTTCAAAGTAGTCTATCATAGTGCGGGAGTCTTCTGAACCTACTTCTCCATGATACACCACACGGCCCCCATTCTTCAGCAGTAGCAGATCATCAAACTGCTCAAATAAAACTGCCGATGGCTGATGGATTGTGCACAGCACAGCTTGTCCGGCATCGGCGAGGCGACGAAGAAACCGTACAATATTATACGCCGCAAGTGAGTCCAGACCAGACGTTGGTTCATCAAGAAAGAGAAGTAGTTCGGGCTTACTTGCTAACTCGACTGCGATTGTGAGACGCTTGCGCTGTTCCTGGTTAAGTCCTGAGCCACCAGAACCTACAGTAGCACCTGCTATTGGCCGCATCTCGAGCAGATCAATGATCTTCTCGCAGTAATCGTACTTTTCTTGCAAAGGAACCTCACGCGGCTGTCGTAGTCTGGCAGAGAATCTTAAAGATTCGCGAACAGTTGCGGTAGGCTCATGAACGTCCATCTGCTCTGCGAATCCCGTTGCTCTTTGGAAACTTCTAGGCAGCCCACTGCAACGACTGTCAGAAATTGATCAATTCTTGATACAAAAAAACATACCGGCCATTGATCAGGAAGTCGCCAGTCACAACTCCTGTATTGACCCTTTGAGCAAGGACATTGAGAAGAGTGGTTTTTCTGGACACATATTGTCAGATCCTATCATTTTGACAAATCGAGACACTTACCCAGCACCAGAAGCTCCCATCATCGCAGTCAGTCGACCAGGCCTTACATAGCCCTGGACATCATTCAGGAGTCTCTTCCGACCTCCTTTAACCGAAATGTCGTAATTAACATGTTGCCATGTGAATATAGCCGTATTCTTTGCAATACCCTCAACACTCTTTTCTCCTCCAGCAGATTCTTCCTCTGTGTTGACATTGTTCTGCACTTTATTTCCATCTTCCTCGTCTCCAGGATTGGTCTTGTTCTTAAGTGCATCATCGACACCCTTCGGTGCTTGACCTCTCTTGAAAACAGTCACGGAACTACCTCCTTTATTCGGCTTTTGTAGCTCCATTCCGATCATGGTCAGCACGACAAAAAAGATGAGCCATGCAATGATGATGCCAAAATTGCGCCATAAATGAGATCGCGAATATGTGTATGCGGCTTCAATGTAGTCGCCACCTTGTACAACTATTTGGTTTGGCTGGCTACCTTGAAGAAAGCAGCTTTGATGTTGAGGAGATGCATCTGGGCCTTCAGGTACAAGGTAGGGCGGGGTACATTCGATGTTGAGATTGTAAAACTCATTAGCCATGAGGGCTTCAAAAGCGTATTGAACTGGATTGATCCAGATAAGCCATTTGAGCCATGGGTGCATTTTCCATGGAGGAATGAGGTAGCCTATACTGTTAGTATTTTTCAGTAGGCTAAACACACAAATACGCACCTGTGTAGACGACTAGAGCTTGCAAGGCAACCCCAGTGATTCGAGTGGCTGTAGTTCGTTAGTCTTTGTGCAATATTCAGACATGACCATGCAACATACCAACATCAAGTGAAGAGCACAGAGCGCCCATGGCCCGAAAGAAAGAGTATATAGTCATTGTCAACACAAATATAATCAAAAGATTGATGAAAAACTGCGATGGCGTTCGTGATAAATCTGCCATACTATGCAAGTCAGTACGGCCGATACCATAGTTAGACTGGGACACAAACAAGTATACAATAAGATCGAATATAATGACTTGGACTGCAACAAGTGGCATGTCAACCACCACTTGAGCCAAGGCATATGCCGATGGTCGATAAAAGGAACTAAAATGTCAGTAATCGTTCATGTATCTCACCTGTTCACTTACAATGCTTTATGCTTCAACAAAATTGGTCGACTTGAAAATGCTGAAGTAAGTTCCGCAAGGGCAAGAAGCGAGTTGAAAAGAAGGATATAAAACATGACACCACCGCGAGGAAAGACGCCGGAGCTGTATTAAATTAGGAATAGTTCATCTCCAAAGTTTCACCGGTGACCCTACCTTGTCGGCTGAAGATTGTAGAAAAGACTTCCAACAATCAAAGCTTGGAACAGAATCATAGCCCACTTGCCATATAGTGACTGTGGATCTCCTATCATAACAAGGAACTGTCTCTTGGTGAGAGCCAGTACTTGCTGATGGAAAGACAGGGTAAAATTCCTCTGTTTGATAGTACTCCGTGCGGCTTCACGCGTCTCTTCTTGCTTTCCCAACTCTTGCTCAAACTCTTGGACATCCTTGATCGCTGCCTGGTATAGTTCACTCTTCAAGTAGATACTTTCAAATTCCTCTGCAGTTCGAGGAATCCGATCCTCCCAGCCGGACTTGACACGCCTAGCATGTGGATCACTAACCGAAGTCAAAAAGTCTGGAGTCGTCCATCGTGGAGGACATTCAAAACCTAGATTCTCGAAGTACGCCTTTGCCTTGTCTATTGGACCGTAATATGCGCAACGACCTTCTTCGATCAGCACGACTTTATCAAAGAGTTTATACAAACTTTCAGCTGCCTGGTATAAGGCAACCAAAGTCGAGACCTGGGCCATGTTCGTCAGACTGCGCAAACTTTGGACATACTCCAACGCCGTGCTGGCATCAAGTCCCTTAGTAGAATTATCCCAGCATTGCGTACTGGCTTTTGTAATCATCGCTTCGGCAATGGACACTCGTTTCTTCTCACCCCCGGACACACCGTGAATGAGCTCATTGCCTACTTTGGTGTCCATGGTGTGCTCGATCCAAAATAGTTTGGTGATGGCGCTGAGAAAGGTCTTTTGGTAGTCTTTTCGGCTTTCCCCTTCGTTTCTAGATGCCTTGCCAGGTGTCCTAGTCTGAAGTGCAAAGTTGAGTGTTTGTTTGACGGTGAGGGTCGCGTAATGTAGGTCATCCTCGGGATTATACGAAACTGCCTATATTAGAATGGGATGATAAATAGGCTGGAATAGAGTAGACACCTTCGGAACGATAGTTCTTTGCCATGGTCTGTGGATCCGTTCCTCCATATGAAACCTCTCCTTCGATCTCTTCATATCCAGCCCGCTGATTTCCAATTACCTTTAGAAAAGTCGAGCACCCAGACCCAGGTCTCCCAAGGACCAGGAGCAACTCTCCAGGTCGTACGCAGCCCTATCAATGTCAGACTTAGCCATACAAGCTGTGAAGGGAACCAACCGTGAAATCATGCAAAATAGTCTTGACAGGCACTTTTGTACTAGCACCATTCCTCCCCCTCGTAAGCAACCCTTTGATCTTCCTAGGCAATCCCATAAACAGATCGCCCACAGTAGGTTGCAGCGCCGCACCCAACCCAGCACCTTTGACGTTTAAATTCTTCCATAGGACGCCGGAGTGTCTTGTCTTTTCTTCCTCGGAATTTTCCTTTCGTTCGCGACCAAACATGCGCGACATTAAGCGCTCGATCTCGGCCCAGTCTTCGTTTGTTTGTTCTCTGCCAAGGGACGAGTTTGTGGTTTGTCGTCGGGCAAGGGAGTGGTCTTCGTTCTCATGCTCGTCCTCGTGGGTTTGCGCATGTTCATCGTGTCTCTGCGGGCGAGACGTGCCAGACCGAACGGGCGCAAACTCAGTTTCTTCCGAACTGGAGTCATTGTAATTTGTTCTTTCTGATAGTGCATTCTCGGACCTCGCGTGGTCACGCAGCTCTGTGTCGGAGGTAGCCATAGTGAGGCTTGGAATGGTACGTTCGCCCGAAATTATCTTAGAGCCATTGACACGGAGGAATAAACATATAAATATTTATTACCCTGCCAGGAGAGGTAGGGCGTAGGTACCAGGAGAGAATATCGCGACGGACTTAAGGACAGACCAACCCTATAGTGACGTAACTACAGTCTACACAGGAACGGAGATAACTACCTGGTATACTAAGATGATTTTCTTAACACAAGTGATACGAGAAAAACTATACTCCAGGAATATCTAATTACTCGACGGACGAAGCAGTGTATTACGCGCTGGAGCGGGCAGTGATTCGCTCGATTCCCTCGATGCGCGGTCTAGTTTGGCTCCATATTGATTTGTGTAGCACCACGATCCTTGCTTTCGTGTACCACCTTACTCGACATCTGCACTAACAATGCTTAGGCAGGTTTAATGGAGTTAGGTTACTAAGGAACATTGAGATGTGATCTTCAATCCAGTTTCTGCTTGTGGTCATTCAATGTTGTGTTCATGGTGATATCATTCCTTGGCTGCGACCTGGCATCCGGATGCCTCGGATCAGATACACCTTGTGTCCATGGAATAGGTGTTCTAGATCGATATGCTTAATCCAAGTACAGATCGTATTACGAGTGGAGCACGATTAGAACAACCCTGATTGAATCATTGATAGCTGGGGTTGATGTTGATGATGAGCCTGAACAATACCCTAAATGCCGGATGCGGCCAATCAGAGTGCTCTCTCCACGCTTCGTCTACAATGATCATGCAACCATTTTGACCAGAGACCAAGTGTATCTTAATTCAATGTCTATTCCAATCCATTACCGATGCCGTAACCCTAAATCAGCATCAATCACGTCCTCATCCAAGAGCTCAAGGCTTGAGGACCTCCTTCTTGAAATCCAACATCTCCGGCCCATCCAACCGACCATGAAGCATCGACGCCTCCTTGTTGATACTCCGCTGCAAGGCACCCATCTGCAAATCCAGCTTCGACAGCACCATCACAATCCGACCCGCCCGTTCCTGAAACCCTCGCAGCACCACCTTCACATGTCCATCTGTCGGTTTCTCACAATTGAACTGCGGAATCTGCTGCAGCTCCAAGAAATGATACAGCTCCGCTAACTTGTAGACTTGTTTCTCGTACTCGTTTAGCAGAAGCGAGATGTGCTGCATATTGTCCAACGCCATACCGTCGTACATCTTTAAACGTCCGATGACGGGCCAGCAATCCGTCGGACCAGATTCAACCAGTACTTCGGACAATTTGCCCAACCCGACGAACTCCCAATACCCCCGAAATTTGACGTTCGCATCTTGGTGATATGGTTGACGGAGTAAGTGTCCCATGCCGGCGCCCGCATAGAGTTTGCGTATCTTGGTGGCGTGCGTGAGGCCGTCTTCGTCTTCGTGTTCGACTTGGTACAGGCCGAACCAGATCTTTTTCCAGAGGTACTTGACGCGCGTTTCGAAGTGGACAGCTATTTGGTTGTATTGGTCTTTGGTGCTTTGCAGGTTTGGGATGTATGTCGTTAGATAGGGACAGGTGCGCAGTTTTGGTTCTATGGTGCTGGCACTGCTGGTGGAGGATGTTTGATCAGTGCAGCCTTCTTTCTCCCCAAGCTGCAGCGAAGGGACTTGTTTTGTGTAGAAGTTGGAGGATGCTTGACTGGGCAAGACTTCTTTCACAGGCTGCACAGAAGCTTGATTTGTGTGGAATCTCTGCAGACCATGGGTCCTGGGACGTGTCAGGCACTATCAAATTTCAGTAAAGGAGAGATGCTCTTACTTCTGAAAGCTTTTCAAGACCTGTGCAATCCTCATGGGGGGCATGACAGACTTTGTGGTCGTCTTGATGGGAAACATCTTGCCAGTCTGTCACTCAAAATGAGGGAATGAGTGTCGTGCCAGGTATGAGGGAAGAAGAGATGAGGATATTAATTCTCATACTCACAGAGCACTATCTCATAGTCCCGTCTCGGCGCTCCTTTGAGGACAGGCCCCATGACAACAGGGACAGATGGAAGTTTCCAACAAAGCAGAATCAAAGGCATGTGACGGTCTGATTCACAGAGACAGGCAGTTTACCCATGAAAGAAAGAGGAAAGACATTGTGCTAGGGTCAGTAGATCCAAAACAAACGCAGGAAATTGACGCATTCTGACTCACTTCCTCATAGATCCATCTCATCTCCGAAATCAACCTACAAAGATGGCATAGCAAACACTCCTTGAAGATTCGGCATATATCGTAATATTGTATCATGGCGTTGGTAAGTACATACATACATGGGTAATCATACATTCAGGAATATAAACAACAAGAATCATCCCATATCATCGAGATAGTGTATTTTCAAATCGGCCTCCAATATATCCAAGGGCGGTAAAAATGTTCGAAAATGAAAAGTCAACTCCAAACTCCTCGTGCAGCCTTTATTTTTCGTGTAGGAGCGGCAGCATGCATATGCAATCATCAAACAGTCGGTAGTAGCAACGCCCAGTTTCGAGAGGTATATCAACATGTAGCGTCGTTGAACGCAAATAATAAATCGTAACGTCTATGTCGTAGTCGTATATAATAGGAAAAAATTGTGTATCAGAAAATTGGGAGAAGATTTACTACTCCTCTTCGTCTACAACGCGCCTCCTCGAAAAGAAGAGAAGATGGTTCTGCATGGCGTAGATGATGAATCCGACAATAGCCAGGAGGACGAAGAGGAGGATGACGATGAGAGCGATGACGTCGTTTTGCTGCATTTTGCTTCTTTCTTCTCTTCTGCTTCGATACTGCGATAGATGTTAGTTCTGTGGTACAAGTGTAACTTTTGATGGAATGTTGACATACCTTTCGATAAGAGTGTTATCTTAGCTTATCGCACGGAATGTGGAGGCGGGCGGTTACCCAACTTTCAATGTCGAAGTCGAAGTTGAAACAGGTATGTATATATATACTGCAATGTTGCAATCAATTTTGTATGGATGATACTGAGATATGTAAGGAACAGAAATCAAATGATTATTAGAATCGAAGAAGAGATGTATATATTCTCTTTCTGAAGCCACAGCAACCCAGCCATTTCTTTCCTGAGGGAGAGGTTGGGTTGCCCGACCGCAATTCTCGATGCTTATTGGTTCTTAGCAGTGCGCTAGGATCTAAAAGGGATTAGTTTGCGGGAGCTAGGTGTCAGACCCACAGCGTGTCCAGCCTTCTCGATTCAGCCAATTACTTAGGGCTAGGGTTTGGGAGTTCCTGATTTATTCCTTGTTTTGGTTAAGGATACGCTAGAAATGTTTCTTTCCGAGTCATAGTGCAAAAATACATACTCTATACGTAGTATGAATCTGATAGTAGTATCAATACTGCCATCCTAGGTACACGACAAAAGATCACTCTTTGTCATCTCTCAAAGTAACAAACTACCAGACAAGACGATGGCAAAAGACCATTGTCTAGATCCAGGACAAGCTGAGACCTCAATAATGGCCGATCAATTTTGTCAATGAGATGGCCTGACTCAGACCGTGCTGCCCTGTCAGAGAATCTAGAATTGGTACCCTTTTAGGACTGATTGACTATACAAGGTACCTCAAGAATTGCTGTAGTGACTGTATCGTGGAGGTATGTAACAATGGGGATTGTTGCCCTACTCAGCTTTGTATTTGGTGACTCTTTGTGTACAGAGATAAAGCAAAAGTGAGGGATAATACATTTGTCGATGGGCAATAGAAAGGTTTTGTGACGTCTAGGCCCTGTATAAGAATTTGCCTTTCTCTGCTCATGCTGTTTCCACTGACAGGGCAATCAACCAGCCGGTCGGGCAACTAGTCAGACTCAAACTGACATCTCAGATACTCATTCCAGTTGACTTGTCCTGCACCTACTCTGTCAACCTCAAAGACGTCAAGACGTCAACATGCGACTCCTCTCACGTCTCGAAAAAGGCTCTCGCAAGCCCAATGACACTATATGGCCAATATCACCGTCATTATCTTCATCCTCACCCTTTACGTCCCAGTCATCCTCTACAGAGTCACCCACTTCACCCCCCTCCTCCCCTCCCTCGCCAATCTCTTACTTCGATCCCTTCGAAACACCCAAATGTCCCATGTCATGGACATGGACCTGCCACACCTGCAACCGCAACTGGCGCATAGGCACGACCAGTCGCTGCCTAAACTGCAGTCATCGCATGTGCATGCTCTCAGAGTCAACAAACTCACCATCAAGACGCAAAAAGTTCAATTCACCCACCGACTTATCACCAGACCAACCACTCCTATCCTCTCTACTATCTGCCGAAAAGCCTGATATCCGTCGCCCCATTCTTCCCCTCAAAGACGACGCAGGCCTAGATAGATATCGATACAACCAACAACTCAAACGCCACTTTCGCAGATCTCGAAATCGACAGGATCGCAGAAGGAAAGCGAAATATTGTCGCAGTCAGTTCGATTATGCGGGATGGGAGGAGTGGAATGAGTGGCGGAGAGACGTTAGGCAGTTCAGAAATGCGTTGAGAAGGGGGTATGATGACGGGGATGACACTGATGAGAGTGAGAGCACGCTTGCCGATGAAGAAGACGAGGCGGAGGAAGATGGCGCCGACGAGGATCGGGCGTACAAGCTGTTTCCTGCGACGGGCAGGTTGCATGTTGTCGCTTCTTCGGGTCCCGCTGCCGCTGCCGCGAGAAAAGAGCCATTGGAGTGGAATTGTTGGGATGATTGCGATTTTCCGGCTCATTGCATTCATGCGCGGAACGAAAGGATGCAGCGAGAGGCTTCACTTAATCGAGTATTTTTGTGACAAGCTCATTTCAGCATGTTCGGTTAGCACATTCAATTTGGAGTTTAATTTCGATTGGCGTTGCTGTCTATGCTTGACCTCTATGTCGACGACTCAACCTACATATATAGACATGAAAGGTGCTAGAAGAACATTAAGTTTTGATTATCCACTAGATGCATATAATACACTTACTCAACCAAGAATCTTCAACCCACCCCTGGTATAACCCTGTTTCTTCACACCATCTCCCTTCGGTTTCCCTCCACCCACCGTACCGTGCGGTTGATTCTTACCACTTCCTCCTCCTCCATATCCACCCTTCTTCCCCTTCTTGTCCCTCTTATCCTGCACAGGCCGAACCTCCGTCATCGCTCGCCGCAAAAGAACAGGATGCGAACCAATATATTTCCCCTGCATTTCTCGCGCAGCCTTGAAATAATCGTCTCCATCGCTGAAACTGACAAATCCATATCCTTTACTCTTCTCCGTCCGTTTGTCGCGAATAACGCGCGCCTTTTGAATCGATGGGTATCTGGCGAATGCCTTTTTCAATGAATCATCGGTGACCTCGCCTGCGAGGTTACCGACGAAAAGTCGGAAATGAGCCGGATCCCATTCTAGGAGGGTGGAATCTGTCCAAGTCTGACCGCCTCCTTGACGAACAACTGTTTTGGAATCCGGTTGAGTAGGGACAGGTGTATGTGAAGCGGTGCCGCTGTATGTAGGTGTGCCTGAGATTGTTGCGCTGGCGGTAGAATGTGTAGGGCGGCTTCTTAATTTTGCCTGGCCCGTAGCTGCTGAACCATCTTCGCTTGTATTCATGTATGCGCTTTGCCATTGCGCAATTTGAGCTTCCATCTCGGGGTCCACACCACCATCACGTCCCTGCCCGGGGATCGGGAATGGGTTGGCGATCTGAGGCACAGCAGAGGCGCCATATTGACCGTCACCGTATCCAGATTGCTGACCGTAGTATGGCTGTGCGCCTGCTTGATAAGACTGTTGCGGGTTCTGGTAAGTGGACGAATAGCCCGGTGCTGCTGGTTGTTGGTATGTCGTACTAGGTTGAGGCGCGGCGGAAACAGCAGGACTGCTTCGGTACGGTTGACTCGAAGCTACCGCGCGAGGCGCAAAGGCCGTGAAAGCAGCTGGTCTTGCGCCATGACTAGCTGTGGAAGCGGCACTAGTGCCAGGAGATGAATAGGAAGGCGCGGAGGAATAGGCTGGTTTGAATGACGACGGCGGACGCGGTGGGAGAGAAGAAGGTTGTTTAGGACCTGGAGGTGGTGGCAAGGACATGATGAACGACTCGTTCAATCAAAGCGTGTGCTTGTGCTAGGTGCTTGCAGCCTTGCAAGCTGATAGACAGTAACGTACCTTCAGACCAGAAGACGCACTATGATTTCGATGTCAGATGAAGTGGTCGCGTCGGCAGTATGATACGATGACGCGTTATGCTCTTGATCAGATCAGATATGAGAGAGTTTCAGTGATGAACGACGAGCAACTCTTAGATAGCAATTTCAAGATTGAGAATATTCCTTCCCTTATCCACGTTATCGCGAGTTCTGGCGAGGAAAGCCATAGAATAACGGAAAAAAGATTTTGCTGGCTGTAGAGGCGTTAGCGTCGGAGTCTTGGCATCAAGCTTGGCGCTGGCCAGGTCTGATGACTCAGCGTCGTGCTGATTGGTCATCATTTAGACATGATTTCAGCATGAATCACTTTCTCGTGTCTCGATGGTCTTTATTAGTAACTTATTACGATAACGGCTACGGAGTACACGGAGTACACTCTAGTTCCAATGTCGAGTTGATTAGCCGATACAGTCGGATAAATAGGCTACTAAAATCTGTATGGAGTATGTGGACTAAGGTACTCACCGGGACGGCGAGAAAGCCTGGGTGTCGCCCGTGCAGCGACTTAGTGTGGTGGTGATGTTAGTTAGTATTACTGTACGCAGTAGTCATCCTCCTCTACCCCTCCAAATCCGCGGCGGCAACGCTCTTTTTCCGGACCATTGTCTCCCGGCGAGATATCCGACTGTCGGCAATTGAAGAGTTGCTTTTGCGTTTTTTCTGGCTTTCTTCAAGTAATAATACAATTGTTCGCGGTGAAGGTATTGAGAGGTGTTTGAGACTGTTGATGTTCCAGTGGTGATACCATGTACGTCATGCGGGAGCCTGCCGTATTGTGTCGATACAACTTGCCATAAGGAAAATAGCAATTGCTTGGAGGCTTTGTCCTACGTAGTAAGTACGGTGTAATCAGTACAGCGCATCCCACTTATCTTACAGACTCCCACGCTTTGTATGGTGGAAATTGAAAACGGTCCCAGCGGAAATCAACTGCCCCGCCGTGGTGAGCGAAAAAACGGTCCCACCATCATACTAGTACATACTACGTACGTACAAGATGACGGCAATGAGATGCCTACGATTCCGCTTCCTCCGTGACTGACTCCGTCCAGCCCGGTCTCCGTGGAGGGGAGGATCTGAATAAACTCTCGAGCATTCTGTAAAGCAGCGGCGACCAACTAGCTTCACGGAATGTGGAGGAATGGGTTTAGCAGATTCGATGTGTAAGAGCAAGCTGTTAGCAGCCGTAGCCCAGAGAAACCAGCAAGCCTCAGATAGGACTCCTTCCTTCCCTGTTCTGTAACAGCCTCCCAGCTGATTAATATTACCTCCTACCTGCCCTTTTCACCCGATAACCTCTGACGCTCCGTTTTTCTCCCTTCTATTTTTCTCTCTCCCCTCACCATCCTCTCCAACCATCCATTCCTCTTTCCTCACATCACGATTACTCTGTGGATTAATTCTACAGCGTCATTCGATTACTCTCTTCTTCTCCTTATAAACAAACCTTGTTATATCTGTCGTCATGGCCGACCAAGCTGTGTAAGTAGCCCCTCCATTTCCGCCAGCTTCCCCGCCATCATTGATCAACCCGTTGTCCTCACTCAACAACATAAGAGGGCGGTTATATGCTACGATGTTTCCATCAAGCTTAGTCGCTGCCTATTTTAATTGTTCAAAATCGCATTGCGTTGCAATCAGCTCATCGTGAGATCTGATGACACGCTTGCATCTTTCCCCTCGCATCAAGTTCTATCTCGCAAATCTTCCCCTACATGATCAATTGACTGACCTCAGCGCGCGCCTCGCCGGCATTAATGTCGGCGCTCCGGCGCGGCCTGAACCTAGTGGTGATTTCGGCCTCATCGGTCTGGCCGTCATGGGTCAGAACCTGATCTTGAACGCTGCTGACCACGGTTTCACCGTTGTTGCTTACAACCGTACCGTTTCCAAGGTCGACCGCTTCCTTGCCAACGAGGCCAAGGGTATGTCAAATCCGACAAACAACGTTATTTTAGGAGCTAACGAGAGTAGGCAAGTCCGTCGTCGGTGCTCACTCCATCGAGGAATTCTGCTCCAAGTTGAAGAAGCCTCGTCGCGTTATGCTCCTTGTCATGGCCGGTAAGCCCGTCGATGACTTCATTGAGTCCATCCTCCCACACCTCGAAAAGGGAGATATTATCATCGACGGTGGTAACTCCCACTTCCCTGACTCCAACCGCCGCACCAAGTACCTCGCCTCCAAGGGTATCCGTTTCGTCGGTTCTGGTGTCTCTGGTGGTGAGGAGGGTGCTCGTTACGGACCCTCCCTCATGCCCGGTGGTAACGAAGAGGCCTGGCCTTACATCAAGGATGTCTTCCAGAGCATCGCCGCCAAGAGCGACGGCGAGGCTTGCTGTGACTGGGTCGGTGACGAAGGTGCCGGTCACTACGTCAAGATGGTTCACAACGGTATTGAGTATGGTGACATGCAATTGATTACCGAAGTGAGTTGTATCCTTTTACGTTTAGAAGGCTCATGACTAATGATATCGACAGGCATACGATATCCTCAAGCGCGGTGTTGGTCTTAGCCCCAACGAGATCGGCGAAGTTTTCGACAAGTGGAACAAGGGTGTCCTCGACTCCTTCCTGATTGAGATCACCCGTGATATTCTCAAGTACAACGATGAGGACGGCACAGCCCTCGTCGAGAAGATCCTCGACAAGGCCGGTCAGAAGGGTACCGGAAAGTGGACTGCCATCAACGCCCTCGACCTCGGCATGCCTGTCACTCTTATCGGTGAAGCTGTCTTCTCTCGCTGTCTTTCTGCTATTAAAGACGAGCGTGTCCGTGCCAGCAGCGTCCTCGGCGGCCCTACCCCCAAGTTTGAAGGTGACAAGCAGGCTTTCATTGACAACCTTGAGCAAGCTTTGTACGCTTCCAAGATTATCTCCTACGCCCAAGGTTTCATGCTTATCCAGAATGTACGTACTTTTATCATCTCTACCTTTGAGACAAGCTGACCGTAAAAGGCCGCCAAGGAATACGGCTGGAAGCTCAACAAGCCTTCCATTGCCCTCATGTGGCGTGGTGGCTGCATTATCCGCTCCGTTTTCTTGAAGGATATCACCAGCGCTTACCGCAAAAACCCCGACCTCGAGAACCTCTTGTTCGATGACTTCTTCAACAAGGCTATCCACAACGCTCAGGCTGGCTGGAGAGACGTTGTCAGCAAGGGTGCCCTCTGGGGTATTCCCACCCCTGCTTTCAGCACTGCCCTCAGCTTCTACGACGGCTACCGCACCAAGGAGCTCCCTGCCAACCTCCTCCAGGCCCAGCGTGACTACTTCGGTGCCCACACTTTCCGCATCAAGCCCGAGTTCGCCAGCTCCACCTACCCCGAGGGCAAGGATATCCACGTTAACTGGACTGGCCGTGGTGGTGACGTTTCTGCATCCACCTACATTGTTTAAGAAGTTGATTGCGCATGATTATAACGGGCTCCAGAAATGGGAGAAGGAACAAAAAAGACTGTCATTTCCCAGGTGGAAACCATATTTAGAAATTTTGAGAACGAACGTGTTTGCCGTGTATTTAGAGTGCTCATAGTGCGCACGTTCTTTACGAACGAACGATCCGTATAGTTAATGATTGATGTGTTCATATTCTGTCACAGTAAGAAGTTAAATGATGGCTTTTAGTTTCTGAGTTCAATATTGTCGTAGAGTGCGTGTATCATTTCGGCTTAGGTAGATCATTACCCAGCTAATCTAGATGAATATCTACGTTGATAAGTATGGACTTGGATAAGGACTAGATTTGTTCCCTTTCTTTTCTCCGAGAGAACATAGTGAGATCTTTTCGCTCGTATGTCGAAGCTTTGATGCCTTATGGCAGGAATCCTTCGATTGATGCACGCGTATTTCTATTACTAGTCGAATGGATGGAGGTTCTTTTTACTGCGCTGTAAAATGAAGAAATGTAGTAATATCGTTCAATAATCCGACATGTGATCCAGAGATGTCGTCGACATAGTCGATAATTAAATTATAATGTAAGCCTCCACTAAATCATGGACCAATGATCGGGCCGACATCGAACCGGGCACAATGACTCTCTCTCGCTTTCCTTCTTGCTGTTGCGCCAACGTCGCATGCTCTCCTCCTCCTCCATCACCACTAGAGGAGTTTGATCCCTCCTCCCTTTCTCTATATTCAGACGACTTGTGCCTTTTCTTTCGTTTTTGTTCTCTTGATTCATTTTCGCAGCTTCTGATTTAGCAAGTCTGTTCTAATTCCCTCAGTTCCCCTTTTGCTTCGTCGACGCAAATTCTTTGTTTTTAGTCGCTCCTTTCTCGACAGCATTTCTTTCTTACTTTGACGGGTCTTTCGCATCTGTACCGTTTTATTTGCCGGCACGACGAATAATACACTCGAGGTGTCTTGGTGCGTGGTAGTGGAAACGATCCGTCATTGCTTTTTGTGTCTTAGCCGACGAAGCACGTTGATTTGCTTTTGAGACATCGATCGAACGGACAGTGCTATATCCAGCAAAACGAGAGGCTATCTCCAAAAATCATAATTCATGGCTGATACGAAGCGCCAAAGTATGAACGCCAAAACTCAGCAAGCGACGGGCTCTGGTGCAGCCGCCCCGACGGACGAAGCATTAAGCAAAGCGATCGGTGCACGGTACGTACTCTGGAAGAAATTGAGGCTTGTGGACAACTCTAAGTGTTCAATTATAGCATTCGCGTCACAACAGCAGCTCCAAACACATCCACCATCGAAGGTACTCTTTTTACCGCCTGCCCTATAACGAACCTCGTTGCCATCAACACCTCCACTCAAACCTCGCCAAACCCTACCAGCCCGAACCAGTCTGGAGACTACCATATTATACCCGCATCTCGCATTCAATCCTTCCAAGTCATTTCTCCCGCACCAAGTGTCGTCGACGGAGCTCCTGCGCTTCAAGCTCTAGAGACCCGTGCTCTGAAAGCGCGAGAGGCCAGCGCCATAGCAAAGTTGCAAGAAGCTGAAGCTAGGCGCGGTAAGGGCGTGACACGGGAGGCACAGGATATCTTTGATGCTTTTAGCCGCACCATGCCTGCGCGATGGGATGGCACTAGCATCGTTGTTGCGGACGCCGTTGTTATCGCCAAACCTTATCGGGTGGATGATTGCCGGGCTCTGGTTGCGAATGATTCTGCTGCACTGAGTCGTGTGCGCAAAGTGGTTCGTACATGTGCATCGCTTGCTTCTTGTTGGCGTACTAATTCGTGTTACAGTTGGAAATGGAACGTAAGAAGATCGAACTCCGCAACGCAAGCGCCGCGATCGGGAGCACCAATCAATTCGCTCGACAGAGTAGAGACCGAGTTGCAGTACCCAGTCGCTTTGATAACTCGCCTGTTCCCACACCGAGGAAAGGTGGTTAGATAATATACATCGAATAGGGCTACACCACCGATGCTGGTCTAGCCCCTCGCTTCGAAAGCCAGTCGTGTCGAAGCTCTTACAGAAGTATAGCTGAGGATACATTTCTACCGCCGAGTGACACGAGCCATGATTGGGGGATGTCAAAAATCACACTTCACCTATGGATTCAAGGAAACGAGCGAACCGATGCAGTATACAGTGATTGTCTCATGGCAAATCGTGCTGTAATATGAGTTGGTTCTAGTCGTTGAACACTATGCTATAAGCTATGTGGTATCATCTATTTCACGAGAGATATTGAGCCGCTAGAGAAGAGAAAAGGAGAAAACAGAAGAGTCTTTTGATGAAGACCATCAATATATCTGGAGAGGCCATATGAGGAAAATGAGAATACAAATTAAACATTCAATCGCTTCCTGACGTAGAGCAACAAAACATAAAACCATTAAATATTACTCAAGTATGCCTAGCAAATTCTATATCAATCTAGTATCACATATTCATTCAATCTGTTCTTTTCTTTTTTTCTTTCTTACCAATTTTGTCTCCCCCAGATGAGGATCTAATGACGAACCTCAGGCAAATTCATCGCAGCACTGATACACGAC
The DNA here is from genome assembly GCF_001896365.1 of Talaromyces amestolkiae. Lineage (NCBI taxonomy): Eukaryota > Fungi > Ascomycota > Eurotiomycetes > Eurotiales > Trichocomaceae > Talaromyces > Talaromyces amestolkiae. Next base: position 87,924 of record NW_024468050.1, on the reverse strand, counting down.
AAATGACTAAACGCCTGCGGCACATTGCCCATTGCCTCGCCACTGATGGCCACTTCTTCGGAAAAGATTCCCAAGTGGTTCGCGAAGGAGAGCACGTTGTCGAAGCTGGCGATTGCTTTGCGTCGGATGTCGTCACCGTTGGGGAGGGTGTCGGTGTATTTTGATGCCTTTTTTTTTCCGTCGTTAGTAAGGTTTCTTAGGGTAGTAAGGGGAGGGATGGGGGGGCTACCCGGAACATGGACTCTATAGCCCAGAAGGTGATCATGATAAAGGCCCCTTCGCGGCCGCCGACGCCTATGCGCTAGGTCAGCAAGGGTCGTCGAGAAGAAAAGGAGGAGAGGGGAGGCATACCATCTTGAGCCTTCTCATGATCATATCTAAACACCATACTGGCACTCGTCAACCCCGACTTCTCGGGCGGTTCCAACACCTTAACCAGCGTACTCAAAAACCTCCGATCATTCGGCTCCACAAACAGCACCAACGGCGCAATCATGAGGGCCGCATCGACGACTTCAGTGTTCTCATAGCTCTGGCAGAAGAATCCCTTCTCCTCGTTGAAGCCCTTGTCCATAATTTCGTCGTACAAATCATCACGGACGCGGATCCATTGCTGCTTATCGGGACAGGGGAGTGTGGAATGCCTGTCTGCTAAACGCACGCCGCGATCGAGCGCAACCCAGAGGAGCATTTTGGAGTAGAGAAAGTGTTGCGGTTTACCGCGGACTTCCCAAATGGACATGTCCGGTTCATCGCGGACTTGGATCACGTAATTGATCATGCGACGAATGCCGAGCCATTGATCGTACTGGATTGGTTTGGCGTGGTTGCTGTACATGTAGATACTGTCCATGAGTTCACCGTAAATGTCCAGCTGTGTGTGGAAGGCTGCCGCGTTGCCGATACGGACGGGCTTGCTACCGCGATATCCGTCCATGTGGTTTAGTTCAAATTCTGGGATTTCAGAGTCTCCTCTGATTGTGAACATTATCGGCAAGAAGGGCCGGTTTGACTCCTTTGTATACTCCTTTTGGGTCAAGGGCGGGAAGACACGGTCGAAGATGAAGGTAATGTATGCTTCGGCTTCTTCGTCGTAGCCGTTCTTCAGAAATGCATACAGAGTGAAGGATGTGTCACGGACCCAGGAGTATCTGTAGTCCCAGTTACGAGAGCCGCCGATGTTTTCTGGTAGTGAGAATGTTGGCGCTGCTATAACGGCTCCCGTAGGTTTGTAGGTCAACAACTTCAGAATGAGGAGACTTCTCTCTACAGTCTCGCGATAGTGGCCGCGGAATGTGCACTTGTGGCTCCAGTCAGTCCAAAACTGGAAGGTCTCTGACTCAAGTCGTGAGAGGTAAGAGGCAAGCTGCGTAGGACCCGGTAGAGCTTTCTCAGGACTATGGAGGACAAAGATCATGGACTGTCCTTCCTGGATCTCCATATCAACGACAAGACCTTGACCCAAATGACCTGATCTATTCTCGAGGCGGTACGTAGCTCGGGGGGAACCTTGTCCCTCTCTTTTGTTGTCCACCCAGATGTCCAATTGAAGCCGTTCTTGGGGTGATTCAAAGTATACAGTCTGCGCATGCTTGTCTGCTTCCTCGGGCTGGAGGTTGCAGCGAACAGTGTGACCATCCTGGGCGTAATTGAATGCGGGGAACAATTCCGCCTTGACACCCATGGTACCTCGACTACATTCCACTCGACGGATGATCCCCGAATGCTTGGCACCAGTCTTCCAGCGGTTGCCGCCTGGCTCGGTGCAGGCACAGTATCCGGACAAGTGTCTGTCAGACTGGGGGGACTTGTGGTTGGAAACGGGGAAAAAGTCCGTCAGGTTGAGGACTCCCTGCTCATGGATCCATCGGGTTTCCAGGATATTTGTATAAGGGAGGTATCTCTGCTTACTCAGAGGCATCCCATCATGCGGGATATTGGCATGGATGCAGAAGTGACCGCCTTTATCTTTGTCTAGCAGCCGACAGAAGACTGATGGCGAGTCAAAGACGGGCCAACAGAGAAAGTCCATACTTCCCTCCTTGCTAACGAGAGCAGCCGTGTGCATATCCCCGATAATGCCATAATCTTCAATTGCCTTATATCCTGGGGCAGGCATGATGAGTATGTGGCTATGAAGATCTGACTGATCCGAAGAATATGGGTAGTATCGATTTCCGGCCTGCGAAACACCTTGAACTTAGAGAAGGATGTCGACAATACAACGGCTGGTGGGAGAAACCCGGGCAATTCTCAAGATATACTGTTCAGCGGAGGATACCAGAAGACCGGGAACTCCGGCCAACGACGAGAATATGGCATCATCATAGCAAAACAGCTCAGGGCGAGGAACAGAGTATAAGCATGTTCCCAAGTGGTTTTCCACTGATTMCTCCGCAGGCCGATAGCCAACAATGGCTGGTCTGATCTCTGTGAGTTCCGTTCAAGTGGACCAAGACACGGCTGTCATAGTCACGAGCATGCATTTCTATGGGACAAACACCCTATCAAGAAGCGTTCCAGGATGAATGATTGACTTTCAGGTCGGATGTCAATTCCACGTCGTTCATTTTGCCTGCCCTAATACAGCACAAACGGCAGGCGGTGAACAAAGCAATAACCCTAAGGCCAAAACTTCGAGGCCTCGAGGCCCCAAGGCATCAACCGAGTTCCAGCGCCAAGGTAATGAGCTAGTCCTCTTTGAGCTGTGCATGGCCCGCAGTCTCGCCCAATCAGCTTGCCGAGAGCCTTACTTGGCCGTCGCCGCCAAGCCCAATCCTACCTAAGGCCAAAGGGGCGTCCAGGATACCCCGGAGACATAACGAAGTGTTATTGTCCTGCTTTTCATCCACCACCTCACCCCCCGATTCCGCCTCAACCTGCCTCGATTGTAGGTGATTACCTTTCTGTTCAGTTGCATGGTGGGCAGCAGTCACTCCCTTGGAATATTTCTTTAACTATCTATCTCTCTCTCTTCATCTAAATACCCTCATGAGCGACCGCTTCTTTGTCTCCATAAATCTAGTTCCTATCTATTGACGGCCAGACTTCGGCGCATTTTTTTTGTGTGACACACGACTCAGCTTTCTGCAGCCGTGCAGTGAGGAGTACTGACTAACCTGTCAATTGATAATCGGCAAGTACAGGATTTTGGTATCGCGCCATCGTCGACAGCGGCAATCCTGCATTACACTTGACCGACCCCCCTATCGTCAGACGTCAGATGATTGACCGGAAACGTTGAAAATATACCTCCGCCAAACTATAAAACAAAATGGCGGTTGGTGCGTCAAGAAATATCACAGGCCATCATAGACGCCGGAGCTCTGTTCTGACGGCAGTGGGTTCGTCTCAGCTTCACCCAGTTTCGACAGACACCTACACAGACCGGGAAGGTCGTCTGAGTCCTAAAGAAGACGGACCCAATGGCGAGGAGCAGCAATCCCTGATTCATGATCATACTGATTCATCAGATCTATCCTCTATTGCAGAATCAGATGAAGATGACTCCGACGACGGAATTCACGATGACGAAGAAACCGGATTAACGGCAAAGCAGAGAAATGAACGGCGGCGACGGCGCAAGCGACAACGACGACGATTAGATGCGAAGATTGCGGGCGTCAAGGGCAAAACGAGCAATGTGGTTGCGGATAAAAATGTAGCGACGGCACTTGCGGTCAATGCAGGTCTAATAGGTTTATGGTATTTGTTTTCATTGTCAATTTCTATAGTAAGTACACAATGGCCGCGTGCAACACAGCTTGACTAATCATTCCACAGTATAATAAGTGGATGTTTTCAGAAGATGATGTCGTCTTTCCTTTCCCGCTTTTCACGACCAGTTTACATATGCTCGTCCAACTCCTGCTCGCCGCCCTCATACTCTACTTCGTGCCCTCGCTTCGTCCTAAACGACAGCCTAACTCCATCGAACCAATTATGACAAAATCCTTTTATCTCACCCGCTTAGTCCCTTGTGGCACTGCTACCTCCTTGGATATTGGACTGGGCAACATGTCCTTGAAATATATATCTCTTACATTTCTCACCATGTGCAAGTCGTCGGCACTTGCTTTCGTGCTCCTTTTTGCATTTGTCTTCCGATTGGAAACGCCGTCAGTCAAACTCATTTTTGTTATCGCTGCCATGACCCTTGGAGTCGTTATGATGGTCGCCGGAGAGACGGCTTTTGATGCTCGGGGCTTTGCTTTGGTCATTGCTTCTGCCTTCTTCTCGGGTTTCAGATGGGGTCTTACACAGATTCTTCTGCTTCGGCATCCGGCGACTTCAAATCCATTCTCGACGATGCTCTTTCTTACACCAGTGATGTTCATCGCATTGATTGCGATTGCGCTGGGCATTGAGGGACCAAACGAGATTATTGCAGGCATCAAAGCATTAGCAGAAGCACGTGGGCAGTTCTATGGGATTGTGTTACTGATATTTCCCGGAATTCTGGCATTCTGCATGATCGCCTCGGAGTTTGCCCTACTCAAACGTTCCTCTGTGGTGACTTTGAGTATATGCGGAATATTCAAGGAAGTCGTGACTATCAGTGCTGCGGGCGTCATCTTCCACGATAAGTTGACGCCAGTAAATGTATCTGGTCTATTCGTCACCATTGCCAGTATAGCAGCATACAACTACATGAAAATCAGCAAAATGAGGCGTGATGCACGACAAGAACTAGAGAAAAAAACGGAGGTCGAGGAGTACAGCGTCTCTCCCGACTTGGGAGACTCGAATGACGAACATATTGCAATGAGCCAAGCACCAAACCATGAAATCATCAACAATCCCCACACCGCTAGCAATTGGGATACCTATGAAGCAGATATCGACGACCAAACTGCCTCTAGCAGCGGCGAAGGCGACGAAAATGTAAACATTACACCACGAAATGACGTCCGACGTGGCCGTTTTTCATTTCCCGTACACGTCAGCGGAACATATACAGCACCTGGAGGAGTCGGACAGCTAGCCCAACAACAACCGCAATCTGTCCCTCATTCACCCATGAACATATCTGATCCTGCATAAAAATCCGCCGTCATGTTTGTTTTGCAATAACAAGCGTTTGTCGAGATACCAATTTTTCCTGTTCCCATCCATCATACTGGTGTTTTGATTTAAAATTACTTACCAACTGGTGTATGATGCAAACCTATACCCCCCGATATATGTATTACATTCTTAGATTCTGATCTACTCCGCGTGTGTCTCTCATTCCTGTGCATGGACATGCACGTTACGTTGCAATATGACAGATTTCCTTTCCTCTACTCCCGCTTCAGGTCAACGGAGTGTTTGCTGATATAAATATTTATGGTGGATGTATTCGATGTCTCTATTATTTTCTTTTCTTTTCTTGTCTTCGGAGGTTATAGAAGATTGACGATTGTATCTTATAGGTGTTGTTGGTCAGGCTTTTCTAGATATGGCTTCATGTTCAGTCGAGGTGTACGAGATGATTAAATTAACTAGATGGTACCTAGATTTGGATGATATCTTGCTTCAAAACATTGAATTCTTAATTCCCATTCATATTTGTAGGTTTTCATGAATGCATTGCAACCATTATATCCATGATGACTACTTCTTCTTGAATATACTATCTAAACTCTTCTGCCCTTTCTCGAGCTCCTTCTGCTTCTTCTTCGCCTCCGTCTCGAGTTTCCGCTCGTACTGCTCCTGATGTTTTTGTCTCTCTGCTCGTCCTTGCTCAGACAACTGAGTTTCCAAGGTACGAAACTCTGTGCTCTCGGGGTCCATACCTATCAAAGACTCGAGCAACTTGATCTCTCGGGCCCATACAGTTTTATCCTCAACGAGTTTGTTTTGTGAGGAAGGGGCTTTTCGCGCCTTTTTGGCCTTTTTGGGGGAGTCGATATCATGATCACTACCGCACGACTCGTCGTCTTCATCTTCTTCCTTTTTAGATTTGCTAGGTCCTTTGGCTTTTGTTGATGTGCTGGAAGGGGCAGGCCGGTCAATAGGAGTCTCGAGAATCATAGGAAGTCCCTGAAAGCGCTCCTCGTTCATGACGTTATGGAAAGCACGGAGACCTAGAAAGCCTGTACCGATATTTGCGTGAAGATCACGTTTGCTACCTTTCGGGGCCTTTGAGTCGTTAAGATGTAGTGCCCTCAGAAATTTCAATCCAATCTTTTCATCGAAATCCTGCAAAAACGACTTGAATCCGTTAGGAGTCACCAGGTCATAACCGAAGGAGAAACTGTGGCAAGTATCAATGCAAATTCCAATGCGTGAGTGGTACTTTTCCGGAATCTGTGAGATCACGGCTCCCAGCTCGGAAAGATCACCGCCTAAAGTCGTTCCGTGGCCGCACATCGTCTCTAAAACCGGGGTCACGGTTTCAGTTGCAGCCAATGCTTTCGTCAACGATTTGGCGAGTCGTGAAATAGCTGACTCCACCGTACTTTGGCCCGCTGCTCCTGGACTTTAAGTTGTTAACGTGGGTATGCACTACCTACTTGTAGAAATCTGAACATACTGAAAGTTATAGAGCCTGATACCGAGCTTTTCGCATCTTTTCAGATCATCTAGAAAAGAGTCATAGGCTTGACTCGCCTTTGCTTCGTCTTCTTGTGCTAAGTTTACAAGATAGGAGCCATGTGGTAGGACATATCTGACTGACGTTAGTAAAATTCGAGCGACAGTATAGGGGAAACCGACTTCGCTGCATCATAGTCATGATCAATGCAAAATTTCAAGAACTGCTGCTTATGTTCATCTTGCAAGGGTGGATTTTCCCATTTTCTCTGAGATTTCAAGAATAACGCAAAGGCGTTTCCTCTAATGAGCGTTGTCAGTTCTGACTCCGCTCAAAGACATGATTAAGGAAATGTATAGACATACCCGATATGTACACTGTTGAGGATGGAATTCTGTACCCCTGTTCTATGTTCAGCGCATTGAAACGATATTGGATAGAACTGACCAACCCTTGGCGGCGCTGACGTGAGCTCCTACAAACATCTGTAGGCCCTTTGTTCTAGCAGCGAGCGGGAGCATCTCTGCTTCTTTTTCGGCTTTTGTCTTCCGCTTTTTTGTAGACTTTGCGGCCGTTATGTCTTCTTCTTCCTCAATCTCAACTTTCTCCTTCACCTTTGTATCCGAACCGTGTGCTGTAGTAGACAATCTTTGCTTCTTGATATGAATCGACGATTTTATATCATCGCCTTCAAACGATTCCTCCTCCTTGAGGTCTATGGCTGCGACCGTCGAATTGCTGTTTGCGCTCACCTGCTTTACAGGTTTACTGGGTGTCTGACTTGCGGGTGAGGGGTCTGGCTTCGCTGCAAAACTATCGACGGTGGACTTTGTACGTTTTGGTCGTCTTGGTGACGATGTATTTTCGGGAGTCTCCTCCAACGCTCGTTTCCTATTATGTTGAGCGGCCGAGGCGAGGGCATCCGAAGTTGGACGCGAATTTCGTGTAGGCATTATGAGGCCCTTGAAAATCAAACAACGTGGGCATACTAGGGATGAGTGTGAGTAGGGTGATTCAAATGTTTCGTCTGGTACAATGCATTGATTGGATCAGTTGTCTAGGTAGAGCATTTCACAAAGACTCATCAGATGTGTAAGCTCATAAAGATTGGTATCAGGGCTGGGGGACTGAAATGATGCACGTGACCGTTACCGCGGCAACACTAGCGCGGGCTATGTGTCCTCCTTCCCTTTCCACCCAGGAAATAATTATTGTCCCGCCATCAACACGAGACTTCGACTATTCTCCTCAACACGATAATCGACTCGACACTAACAAACATAGACAGCAGAACGGACCAAAGAACTTCCGAACGGCACGGCTTTTAGGTTTATATTGGACTGCTGGAAATCGACTATTCTGGGAAAATCCGTGACTGACGACCGTCAACATGCCGGTCTCTGAAGACCTGATCAACTTCGACGTGATTGAGGCACAGAAGGAGAACGTTCAATCTCTTCCAGGTGGAAGATCCGCAAAGGCTCTGGCACAAATATTCTCATCTGGTAGTAACGGCGACAAATACAACACACCCTCACCGAATGACACCCGGACCCTAAATGACGCGATTCGACAAGAATACGAGGCTGAATTGCAAGCAAGCGCCGACTCCGATGATCCACTCGATGCATATGACAGATACGTGAAATGGGCCATAAATGCATACCCATCGGCACAGGCAACAGCAGAATCCGGGCTTCTGCCATTACTGGAACGAGCAACAAAGGCCTTTCTAAACTCAACACACTATAGAAATGACCCTCGATATCTCCGGTTATGGCTTCATTATATCAGATTGTTCTCAGACGCGCCGCGTGAGACGTTCTCCTTTTTGGCTCGCCACCATGTCGGGGAAGGCCTCGCCCTGTTCTACGAAGAATTCGCCAATTGGCTTGAGAGTGCGGGACGATGGGCTCAGGCGCAGGAAATCTACAAGCTTGGCATTGAGCGCGAAGCACGTCCCCAGGAGCGCTTACTACGCAGATATGGCGAATTTCAGACACGATTAGAACAACAGCCTCAAGGCAGCGATGGACCATCTTCCCCTGCTCTTCCGACTGTGCGGCCGGCCTTGGCGGCAAAAGTTGACCCATTCGCAACCGCGCGGGTTGCCGACCCTCAAGCACCTCAACCTAGAGCCTCCGGGGGTCGTGCAGCTACCAAGTCCAGCAAACAGAAGCTTGCTGTGTTTTCCGATTCGGATAATCCAGATTCTAACCAACCGCCAGTGAGCAGTTTGTCGAAAGGTTGGGATAGCATTGGGTCGATTCGAGACAGGCGCAAGGAAAACGAAATGGAAGCCAAACCTTGGGTTGGTGAGACATTGAAGCAGGAGAAGAAACCAGTACCGGTCCAGAAAATGGCTGTATTCAGAGATGAGGTGAGTCATGAGTAAATCTCTTTCCCTCTGGATTCCAAATATTTACGATCATAGGACTAATTGCTGGCATGACTTTGGTTTTTTGTCTTGTATGTATCCAGTCAAAATCAAATGTGCAAACTGAATCAAACACCCAACCATCACGGAACGAAACACCCCAACATCACGTAAGAGAGGCCATAAACCCTCGGACTGGTAGGAGAGAACGTGTTTTTGTCAATTTAGAAGCAGTCTACCCAGACTACAAAAAGCCCAACAATGAGGTTTGCTTCGAAGAGCTCCGAGCCGCCAGTCGAGGATGGCTACAGAAAGACTGGTCAACGCCGAAGAAACCACTCAAAGAGATTCATACTAACGCTGCTGGACGCTTGCCATCCGATTTGGAAGAAGGTACAGACCGATTGCTTGCCCAAGATGTGAAGCAAAAGCTTGTTCTTGGAGAATCTTCACAGGATGATCATCGAGATAGGAGGTTATCCAAAGTCAAAAAGATTAAAGTCAAGGAGGTTGGAGAAACACAGACTAGTAAGTTCTCATCAGTGGGATGTCTGGATGTCGTACGCTAACAGGAATAGTCAAAACCAATCTGGATTCTCCAACCGGACCAAGGATAAAGAAGAAGAACAACTCTGAGCCAACGATGACCTTCCATACTCGGGCCGCCACAGATGAAATTTATAGTATATTCAATCAGCCCTTGAAAACCGAAACTGAAAATGCAGACCATGGCGACAGCTTCTTGGATAGTGAATACGAGGACGACGATTACACAAGTGGCGGCGAAAGCACCGGCACCGGCAGGATATCGGCAGGKCAAAGCGAATTTGACGATGATGAGACAAGAGGAGTTGATGTTGATGAACCAATTGACGAAGGTAGTGAACATGAAGACGAATGGACGGAATTTACTGCCAGCAAACATATTCCCAATGTCTCTTCTGCGGAACACGGACTTGTCGAGAATGCGGATGACGAAGATTTTAAGACCAAGTACATTCCTGAAATACCAGACGACTACAATCCACCTCTTGGTCCATATCGGGATGCCGCAATGATGGCTCAAAACCGACTCCCTTTTATGACCCCCATTATCGAGAAGACAGAGTCTTCCTTACCCTCCTTTACGGCCGGAAGGAATCGGCACTACGAGACCAAAACGCCCTGCAAGACAGTTCCCGAGGTTGATTTTACTCCGTCCGGCTCACCAGTTGGAGATCTATTGCTTGCCACTCCGGATGCGGGTGCGTTGAACGCGAATGTCGGAGATGTTCAGTCACCTAGCCTCGGCGTGAAGACTTTACGACGAACTCCGGTCAAGCAAGTTGCGCCATTCGCAATCTCCAACGCTGACTGCATCATCAAGGATGCCCAATGTGATCCAAGTGACAGAGCAATCCGCAGCAAGATCCTCAAGATGATTGAGCCGCCTCTTACATCTTTCGCTGGCTACTATGATCATTCATCGAGCTTTGGAGCACATGCAGCAGACATCATGAAATACTCCAGATCCATGAAAAAACCGACAAAGGGTAGCGAGAGACTATCGTCCACTCCCCCAGTACTAAATTTTCCCGGCAGTGGCAGGACTTATGCAATCAGGCGCGAACTCGGTGCTGGCGCTTATGCTCCAGTTTATCTTGCTGAAAGCGGGGAAGACATTGACTCCTACCTTTCTGATAGCGATACGGAAGGGAATAACACTTCCTCTCTCAAACAAAAGCACGAGCAAAATCTTCAGCGGCGTAGTCTTGAAGCCATCAAACTTGAAACAGACCCTCCCAGCGCTTGGGAATTTTACATGATCAAGTTGACGCATGATCGTATACGTGCTTCCTCTTACTACTGTCGGGCATCAGAGAGCATTGTGAAAGCACATGAGCTCCATCTATTCAGGGACGAGTCGTTTTTGGTAGAGGACTATCAAGGACAAGGCACGCTCTTGGATCTGGTCAATATCATAAGGACAGAAGCTATCACTAACACTGGGAACTCAGAGGCTGGCATGGACGAAGCACTCGCTATGTTCTTCTCTGTGGAATTGTTCCGCACAGTCGAAGCGCTTCATGCCTGCGGTATACTGCATGGAGATATCAAACCCGACAATTGTCTAGTTCGATTTGAGGATAAGAAGAGCAGGTCGTCATTGCAATCGCCTCCAGCTGAATCTCTCCTTGACCTCGCAGATGAAGATTCCATAGCCGACCCCAGTGAAATCCACTACTCTGCTCGTGGACTCTGCGGCTGGCGAGAGAAGGGCCTCACTTTAATTGATTTCGGCCGAGGTATCGACATGAAAGCCTTCCGACCAGACGTTCAGTTCATAGCGGAGTGGGAGATGAGTCAACATGACTGCAATGAAGTACGCGAAATGCGACCTTGGACATATCAGATCGACTTGTACGGAGTTGCAGGCACGATTCACGCGATGCTTTTTGGTAAATACCTCGAATCTGTCCCCGTCAACAACGGACGTAATTCATCCGGTGGACGGGTTTCAATGGACGACGCAGATACCAGCGCCGATACCAACGCAGATGGAAACTCAGGAATGAAACGATACCGCATCCGTGAACCATTCAAGCGCTACTGGGACAGAGAAATTTGGAACGACGTATTCGACCTTTTGTTGAACCCGTGCACAGAGCGATGGGCATGCATGGAGCAAGAAGAATCGTCGGAATCCACAACATCACTACCAGTCCTGCGGTCCCTGAAACACGTTCGCGAGAGAATGGAAGCCTGGCTAGCCGTCAACGCAGAAAAGAAGAATCTTTCTCTGCAGATCCGAAAATTGGAAGCTCATCTATCCCGCCGACGCGAGCGATTAGAAAAGGAGCGATGAACAGCTTTCCGCCGTCCTCTCTCACCGAAGCAAAATCATGACTGTCATCATCGCAAATTACATTTCGGTCACATCACGCATTTTTTATTCTGCACTTTATTCTTCGCAATTTGCATTTTGATGCCTCTTTACAGTACATACCATACCCCGATATACCCCAATCTCACGCATGTCTACGACCTTTTCCTTGTTATTAGCTTCTTACTTCATAACGTTTTAATTCTATACAAATTCTCCTTAGTGCTCTACTTCATTCAATACTCTATCTACTGAGGACCAGTTGACAACTTAATATTCACACCCCTCACAAAGCGCGATTATTATTCCTCGTCTTACTTCAATGTTCTCTGTAACTACTTTACTCACGAAAGATGAAAGCATGAAAAATAATATAATTTTTTTCTCTAGAATTGAAACACAAGATAAGAATAGAATCGAGAAAAAAATTCAAGCATCAAATGAGAACAAAAAACCATGAACAGAAAATATCCATCACTTCATCATCATGAATCATCATCTATAATCTTTAGATGCAGAACGAGAAATAAAAAATATAAGAAAAGAAGAGAAGAAGAAGGAGAAGAAAGAACAAATGTTCATTCTGAATTGAATGATGTTTTGGTCGTCCTCAAAACTTTTTTTAGGCGGGGGGATCGTTTCATCATGAGTTCATTCATATCAATTGAGACTCAATGGGCCTCAGGTAAACGGGAAAATAATTGTTGAGAAATTTGATCAGTGACGCAGGACTGTACACTCAAGGTGGTTGAATGAATGAATGTGTTTCATATGTCGAAAAGTTTAGAGGAGGTTGAAACATTTGACGAGGATGAGAAAGGCGGAAAAGGAAAGAAAATTGTTAAAGATAGTGTGGTGTCGAAATGATCGAGGTATGTATGAGCGGAGAGGTTAAAGTGCGAGGTTTCTCCAATCGGCAGACCGTCCAAATCCTGGTGATATTTGCAATGGGGATTGGTGACCACCCAGAAAAAAACCTCATGCAATGATGGGCTGTAAGAAAAGAAAATTTGAATGAAAGTAGTTGACGTTGGCTGGTTTTGTCATGCGTCGCTCATAGCATGAAAGCGTCAAGTTTTTGCCAACATGTGTAGTGCAATGCGTCACGTTGATCAGGGCATAGCGAAAAGAAAATTGGCGTAGAAGTCAATAGGCAAAATAGTCATAGCCGACGTGAGTATCATAAGTGCTTCTAACAAAGGTTACCAAACGCTTGAAAACAGTGAGTCGATAGAAATGTTTGTAGAGGTGCTGTTCATCCGGACGAAAGTTTAAAAAGTTCCGGGTTAACGAATATTAGGGCAAGCATTTCGAAGATAAACCAAAAATCGCAAAAATCTTCGTGCTTCCATACGAACTCGTGTCACATGATCACGTCGTCAGTCGTTAAGTAAGTCGTACTTCGTTCTGTTGCATGTCCGAAGTCATAATGCATCTGAAAAAGCTGAAAATAAAAGAAAAAAATGCTATACATGGAAGAGAATCGAAGTAGTTGGCCAAACAGCCCGGTGCAGTCTCGAAAAATTGCGGTTACTGCGACAATGTTAATCTAATGACGCAAGGTACCAAAATGGGCTGACACATACCAGTGAGTTCTTGGTGTACGGCAAATTCAGGATTTGCCGTCGGATTCTCTCCGCATCAGTAAGTCCTTCCTCGGTAGGATCGTACGGAAGTCCACCTGCGGCCACTCGTGATTCTGTAGCAGCGACTTCACCCTGATGGTGAAGATGAACTTGTGACTTGATAGAGGAGTTCATGAACGGGTCAGACAGGGACGGGGCATGTCTAGGAGATCTGGGATGAAAACGTGGGGTGGATTCGGGTTGGAATGGTGAACCCAGACGGCGAATGGTCTCGGCGCGAGGGCGGAGGAACTCCTGAGGGACTTCTGATGAGCTGGCTTCGTTGCCAGGAAAAGTAAAAGGGGATGTCGGTGAAAAGAGTTGTTCAATGCGTTCCTTGGAGCTGAAGCCACCACTAGTTGTATTGCCACGATTGCGAAGTCGGACACGGCGCTGGCCGTCTTTTAATTTTCCGTCCCGAGCCAGGTCCCGAATTCCACGCTGAATGTCACCTGGATTGGGACTCGATTCTAATCGATGGTGTGCTCGACGTTTGTGAACGCTTGATGGCAGGTCCATGCGAGGGGGCGACCTCAATCGTGATCCAGCTACATGAATGGTATCTCGTCGTAGCCCGCGAGTAGCTGCGCCATGAGATTCGCGCCGCGAGGTTTCAGGKCCCCATGTGTTATACATGAAAGGCGAACCAAGACGGGGGAATGGTTCCTGAACAGAAGAAACATGGCTGAGAATAGAGGCTGGAGTATTGGAAACTTGCTGGGGTGACTGCATAATATCAACCGAGGGGGCCGGCTGGGCAACCGGAAGCGCCAGCTGGACAGCGGGTGTTTCGATGGCACCAAGGTTTGCAAAATCAGTTGGTAAAGAGCTCGAGACAAGAGACACGCCGAGATCCCGAGTCATGAAAGTAGTTGATGAACTGTGGTCAAATGTTGGGCCAACTGGTCTTCGGGGAGGTGCTGTGAAGACATCAAGGAATGGTGAAGGACTACGAGACTGCAGCAAGCGTTGATAATGAGGAGCAATCGAAAGTTTCCGTTTGCAGAGAAATTTGAGTCGTCGTCGTGTAGCTGCTTCGGATCTTGGCCAACAAGGCAAAGCCGGCTTCTTGGCAGTGGGCGTACAACTTCCACTCCTGTTTTCAGCAGGGGTGGTTGACTGTTCATTGTCGCCTGTTATGGACGTTGGAACGATGTCAACGGTTTCCTTCTCCTTTCTTGACTTTAGCCGGGCCCAAGTCTTCTTTGCTTCTCGTGCAACCCGATGTGAGACCCCGAGAGGCGGAAGGCTTCCGGGAAGAGTTTTGAATGGGGTTGTTGTAGGATCCTGTAGATACATCTGATAAGTATTCCACAGATGGTTGTCCATATCTGCATTCCACCGTGTCTTTCTTTTGGGTAGGTCAAGTGAATTGCCGCGATTTGGGTTGCTGCTGGGAGGTGTCTCAAGAACATATTTGTTCGTATCAGTAAGCTGAAAGCTGAACGGGTCGTATATCTCACTCTCAGGGCTTGTGCAACTGCCACCAAGAGAAGGCTGCGTAGTGTATGTCTCGATGGAAGAAACAGACGAGTCGGAAGCCCTAGAGCTTGGCCTCTCAATGGGATCATCTTGAACATCCTCCGTAGGATCGGGTGTAGCACGGGGGAAATTGAAAGGCTCTGTACGGATCTGCGCTGGAGGTGTCTTGAAATCCATACGTCTTAATGCTGGCACTTGTAAAAATTCGGACGAAACCGACTCATAAGTTGTGATATCGGGTTCAGACATCGTATCTGATACTGGGAATTCGATAGAAGGCACGGGAACATCCGGACGACTGAGGTCGAAAATGTTGGGTTCGCCAGACATGGTTGAGAATATGCTAGCATGACTGTCGAATCGTGGCCGTCTAATGCGATAACTTGAATGTCGAGGAGGAGGGGGGATCTGCGGTTCGACGCGAGGGTGTTCTGGAGTTCTGGGGAAGGATGATTCGATCGAAGAGAACGTGAAGCTCTTTGGAAGAGTTCGAGATAAGCCCTGACGCTCTTGCGCCATGGCTGCGACAATGGTGTATTTGTCGAGAGAGATTGGTTTCTAGGGCCAAAGTCCAAGTTGTGACCCTCCAATACGCTCGTTGTTCACTCGATTAATTCAACGCTGGTCAATGCAACATAGCTTGTCGATTGTCCTTTGATGCCGTCCAGTGTTCACCAAAATACTATGCCGTATGGTTATTATTTGGGCCCCTATTCTGTTTTTCCAGTGTTGTAAAGCCAATTGCGACTGGTAGAGTGCAGTTCCAATTGCCAGCTAGTCCGTTCCGGCGATCGAGGTTCCTTTACTCCCGACACAAGGAGTTTCTAAGCGCAGAGGGAAAAAGGAAATCGTAAAATAAAAAAAAAGAAATAAAAGAGAATGATGTTATCGCGAAGGAGATGTGACAGTATTGGAATGGAATATCAGTCGTCGTCGTGGGGGACAGTACTATCGATAGGCAGTGGTGAAGTTGAGTTTCCCAGCCTCCCCGGATCGCATGCGCTTATCGATTACCAAATGATCCACGCGAACACGATAACGTTGACAAGACAGTCTAAAAACTGGCAATCCACCAACACACAAACACACAAAAGAAATGAGATGCTGACCGTCGGGGGGAGGGAAGGGGGAAGGGGTAGGGGAAGGGGAGACGACGTTGTTGATGGGGTGAAATGGAAGAAGAGAGGAAACAAGAGAGAGAGTTGAGGCCGGTCGCTGGCAGGACGGGAAGGAATCGACTCTCGGGGGAGGAAAGCGCGGCCGGACAGGGGAAAAGTGGAAGGAACTAACGGACGAGGGAGCGACTGTGCTTCTTCCCTTTCTCAACTTTGCAGTGTCCACTGTCCAGGCGGGCGAGGCGCCAAGGGCAGCAGCACCAGGCCCACTCACCGCCCGAGTCTCTGCTATTTCCTCGTAGTACTAGTAAAACTATTAGTAGTCCTTAGTGCTGGGCTAACTACTCCCTGTCTAGCGAGCCCGCCAACTGGCCTATTTTACGACTGTTCGCGCTGCTAACTCACTGTTGTGCGGTGGAGCCACCAGGATCGTGTCCAATGCTATCTGGACATGAAAACTACATACGTACAGAACGCACACGTCTACGCGCAGTCAGGTTGACTGCTTGCCAACTTGTATACCTACTCTATACTCCGTACAATTACCGCCAGAGTGGGGATACCAACCAGACGTTTACCACAACGATGAAAAAAGAAAAGACAAGACAAGATACGACGCTAGTAAGGCGAAGTCTGAAAAAGACATCCAGATCGTCTGGCAATCCGCCGGTAGCGCCAAAGCGGTGCTATCGATGTGCAGTGTACTGTACGCACTACGTACGGTGGCACAGTACATACTGCACAATGCAGATTGCATGTCGAATGAGCATCGCTCATCCCACAGCAGCAGTAATTTCGCGAACCGGAGTGCCTGGTGTCGGCACAACGGTCATGCCTAAGGCCCTAAGACCTAGCCTGCGAACGCTGGTGACAGCAAGCTAGCGCAATTGATAGCAGAAGTTTGGTCGAAGTCTAATCCTCATCGCTGGTACGTCCTACGTACGTACTCTCTTTGAACTAAGGTCCTACACCGTCTCTCTGGAGTCTACTCCGTACGGAGCACAACGTAAGGACACACTCGGGCTTAGGGCTTGTCTAGTCATGCTGCACTCTGTACTCCGTGCTTAAAATTCCGCATACGCCATCGAATCACAAATGTGTGCATTCCCAACAGGTAAGAGCATCATGTATGACTGTGCGTATGGCATTTGCGATAATCATGAAAATTGAGGGGGCTGGGAAGCCCTGAATTTCGAGTGATCCGCTTGGACTTTGAACTATGGAGTCATGGCTGTTAGATTACAAGCCCAACGAATCATGTACCCTTGGATGGATCCTTGTGTCTTGTATCTTGCCATACCAGCTTTACCAAGATAGTACCACCGTGCCGCGTGAAGTGACGGCGAGATTGCCTGAAATTAATATCAGGTGATGTTAAGTCACAAGAGAAAAAAGTGGGGTGCTACGCACTGTATGCAACGGGTCACCTAATCGGCGCGCTGCAATTCTCGTCTTGGATTCTTGATTGTCGGATGCGGTATCTACCAAGGTACCGACCATTAACTGATCTGGGTACCAGCGATTGAGGTAGATGTGATCCATGAGCACGAAGTGGCCCTCGAATGGCCATGTTCTGAATATTTTTGATGTTGGGCTAGCTGGATATTTGATGCGCCGTTGACACGCGGTCGAGGCGCTCCACCTCAATGAGACAACTCATATTCGCGATAAACAAAGAGACCTGACTCTATTCTCGTTATCCTTCATTTCAACTTAACAGTGTGAAGCCGAATCTTAATGGCAATTCTATTAAGATAACGTCTTCGGCACGGGCCGTAAGACAAAAAGTTGATAGGAAGAGACAAGAGTCCAGAGAGCGGAAGTTGCAAAACGCCGAAAAAGGAAAGAGCGCGTGTTTTGCAGGGATACGCGCTCATGACCCCGCAAACGCGTCCGCGCGCGCGTCAATGTAATATTTCTGTACTGATAACCGCGTCTACGTATTTTATTATGGCCTAGCCCTAAGTCTAACTACGTAGTGTCCCACTACACAGTTACTCCGTGCTAATGCATAGACTCCTAAAAAGTTCCAGTAAGGTTCAAAGTGAAGCGAAAAATTAATACCTTGCGTGTAAAGTTGAAACAGGAGGGAAATTGAGCCGTTGTGGTCGCGTTTTGAGCCTATCAGGAATTAGGCTCCTACGTTGTGGATCGGTTCATTGGGATAACTGGGACGATGGTTCGATCAGCGATGTACTCCGGACTCTCGACACACGTCCTATCGCTACGTATCAAGAAAAGGCAGCGGACAAGATTTATTATCACTCTGTGTCTGTAGGCCTGTATTTCGTGAACTTTATGTTGCGATGGGGAGACCAGACTGTCATCCGAGAGCAGCAGCGGCGTGATGTGATGTCAATTCAACCCTTGGATTTACCCAATCTCGACTCTCAGAGTGTCCCAGAGGCCAAGTTTGATCTCTCTTCGAAGTCGAGTACTAAACCCCCACATATTTCACAGTGGACCGCATGCTGTACATGTACAGTATATGCAGTTTGATATCTCGGGCGTATACACCAACCCTTACCTAACAAGAGCAAGTACGTATGTAGATACAAAACAGACGCTATCGATACGTCGACACCCGAGACTTACTGATTCGTGAATTATGTATCTGCAACATGAAAGCACCAGCTGTATCGCTCCACTCCGCCCCGCATCAGAGTTTCCTGGTTGGAGATACTACGCAGGACGTGAAGGAAAGAGGCGATGTTTAGCATACTTAGGGAGATTCGAGCCTCCGAAGGCATCGAAGATTAAGTCAAGGAAAACCTTATTTCGGGCAATGCGGAGTTTGAGTTTGTAGACAGGAATGCTGACTGAATCATGCGGAAGAGCCGATGACAACTTTAGGTATCTAGCTCTAGATGACAGCTATTGTAGAATGTATTCCTCATTCTTGAAGCACTTGTCCACTAGACGCAGTAGAGCCAGACATGATTGTCACCATTAACAAATCGTCATCCATTGCCATGCTGTCGCTGAGTCTCTCTATGCATAGGATGACAGTACCACGTAAGGCCCGTATTTATGTACTTGTATACTGTTGGTAAAAACTTAAACCTCCGCTCCGCATTGGCTGAAGCTCACGAAAATCATCACACAGAAACAAGCAAATATATTGGGGCTGCATGCTGCAGTGCGGTGCATTTCCTCTTGTTGGGCCAATAGGATTTATGGGCGTGTTCCTATTTTTCTGATTTGCGGAAAGTGAGATGTGCTAGTTGGGATTCTTGGGAATACTTTGGGGAGTCGGTGTTCGGTCGGGATTCTGGGATGCGCGTACTGTCAAGCAGGATTCTGGACGGCGCGCAGATATGTGCATGTTTAGTCAGGTAGGTATATATTTCATGTCTTGTTTAAAATGATTGAATTCAAGTATCCAGTCAGAAGTCGAGTCATTTGAGGATGGTGAACTGTCACGTGCTCAACAGTGCCCAGATCCAGTGATCGGAGGACGTCATCCAATCAAAACACATGCTTCTGAGACCCACAGTAGAACAGCCAGTAAAATCCATCGAATTTGACTGGTTTCGTCAGTGCTTATTGGTGTCAATTATATCAGTACACTAACAATCTCCATCTTTGCTCATCTCTATTTCAATACAGCAACGCTCAACCTTGTATATAGAAAAAGAAAGCTGTCATTCAGTTTTACTCATTGCGTTATTTGCGTCTCCCTTTGACCGCTACATCCAATAATTTTTACCTGAGTGATCACCATGGGAGACGTCGGAATCGTGGTGGACCCCGCAATCGATCCAACATCACCTCCAACATCGCAAGAAATAAACGTCCTCGTGACGGGTTTCGGAGTACGTATACCCCAAAAAAAACTCGCACTCCTTGCCTTTGATTATGTCCTTGCATATATTTTTCTGTCTCATGTTTGTTGTCGAATCATTGTTCGAAGTTCACTAATCCGTCTCAATGTACAGCCATTCAGAAGCTTTGACGTCAATGCCTCGTTCCTGATAGCTCAGTCTCTCCCATCATCATTTACCCTACCACCAAAAGAAAATGAAACAATCAGCGGAACGGCAATCCCATCTCCGCGACAAGTACGCATACATGTCCACCCGGAGCCCATCAAAGTCTCCTACGCCACCATCCGCGCGCAACTACCCGTCATCCTAGATGACTACTCTCGCCAACACAACGGCATCCGGCCCGATTTGATTGTGCATATGGGCATTGCCTCTACGCGACACTATTATTCCGTAGAGACGCAGGCACATCGCGATAATTATCGAATACCGGATGTAGATGGACGGACGGGGTACCAGGATGGCGAGAAGATATGGAGAGGGAAAGGGTATCCGCCTATTCTGATGCCTGGTCCTGCCGATGGATCTGATGGTGGCGTCCGTGATGAGGATGTTCGAACATCAGGATTGAAACTGGTCCCGTACCCAGCCAACGAGCATTTTTTGCAAGTTTGGAAATCACTGGCGCCAGCGGATACGGACCTGCGTACTTCTAATGATGCGGGTCATTATGCGTGCGACTTCATATTCTACACGAGTCTTGCGCAGGCTCTCGAGGAAGGCCGCGATCGATCGATAGTGTTTTATCACGTGCCCGTCACCACGGATCCGGCGAGTATAGAGTTGGGGACCAAGGTCGCCGTTGCTTTGATCAAGTCTATGATTAAGTGTTGGGTGGATGGTGAATAATCGACCGTTTGGGGATTCTTTTCAGATGTGTCTCAGTTCCATAGCTTCGAAGCATGTTTTAGCCTATTTGTGGATATGTATGTGAGACCATATTATATATACGACTGGCCTGAGTATCTGTATATATTATAGTTTTGATCGATTTATCAATTGACTGTAAATATCTGTATGTTCAATGTCTTTCTTTGCTACCTATGTACCAAGTGGAAATGATACCTGTCTAGGACATACTTACAATCAAAGCATTAAAGCCAGGTCAACATAAAAGCCTACAAAATACCGGATGCATCATTACTCACAGAATATTAAAACTGATTTCTCCCTGCACAACCACAGAAACATTTCTCCTAAGGAAAAGCTCTCGCTGCTACTGTTTACATACTAGCAAAATCGGCCTATGATTGGCCAATGGACTCCGCGGCGACAGCGGATGTCAGCTTGGTGGGCCCGGCTCTTATAAATCATCCTTCGCAATTTCATTTTGTTCGTATTTCGTTCTCTCCTTCAGATTACTGATTCTTGTGCTGTGCTAGGAGCGGCAGCTTGACCAATGAGTCATTGCTGATAGACTGCTTGTCAAACTTGTGGAACATAGCTCTGCCCGTCTGGATATACATCATTGGTCATCACTCGGCCCTGCAGTTGACATCGGCAATAGACAGCATCAACAACAGATATAGAACAGCCACTTTCCAGTTGATTGTCACAGCAATTCAAGATTCGACATGGATCTCGAAAATATATCCATCCGGGGCCTAACGCTCCCTTCACTCACAATCCTTTGCGCCGCCGCCGTGGTCATCGCATCATGGATCCTAGCAACTTTTGCGCCGACACAACTGCGCAAACTTCAATCAACCTCCACTCTCAGTCGATTGTTCAAAGGTCAATTTCTGGGTGAGAGAAAAGTATATGATATTATTGAATTGCGAGTATACCCCGTCAAATCATGCCGTGGCATCAGTCTCCGCAAAACAAAAATGCAAATGCACGGCCTAGACCTGGACCGACAATGGATGTTCGTCGACGCCAAAACTCACGACTTTGTGACCATCCGTCAAAACCCGCGCATGACTCTCATCAACACCGCCATCAGCGAAGATGGAAAACAATTAATCCTCAGTGTGGGCGATGAGCAAATCCGCATAGACGCTTACCCAAGTCGTGAATGGTTAGCGCAAAACCTCACCCTCATCCCCGTCAAAATCTGGTCCGACAATACAGACGGATACATGTACGGCGCCGACGTCAATTCAACCTTTTCCCGCTTCTTGGGTCAGGAGGTGCGACTCGTCTACAAAGGGCCGACGGATCGCATACTCGACACGAATGCAAAACCTGAGCTCTTGGGTCGGCATCAATCAACGTATTTCCCGGATCAGATGCCGCTGCTCATTGCTTCGGATGCGTCGATTACGGAACTCAATTCCAGATTGACGCAAAAGGGGGAGAAGGCGATTACGATTGAGCGATTTAGGCCGAATATTATCATTAAGGGGAATCGGGCTTGGTCGGAGGATTCGTGGCTTACTGTGCAGATCACGTCTTCTTCTCAATCTTCAACGCCGAGTGAGGCTGCAGCAGCGAAGCGAGAGGCAAAGCCAATAGTCATTGATGTCGTTGCTCGCTGTGCGCGCTGCCAAGTTCCCAACGTCGAACCTACGACTGCCGAAAAACACAAGCGCGAGCCGTGGAATACGCTCATGTCTTATCGTAGAGTTGATGAGGGCTCCAAATATAAGCCGTGTTTTGGGATGCATAGTGTTCCACGGAGTGAAGGCGAGATTGAGGTTGGAATGCAGTTGGAGGTGTTGATGGAGACGGATAAACATAAGATTCTTCATTAATTCTCTTTGTCGGGTTTGTCGAAGCATCAATGGAAGACAGGATGTTTATATTTCTTATTTTACTGCGATCCCTAGTCCCTTGAAATTAGATTATCATGTAACATATGTATTGACATCTATAACGCCCATCTACTACTCAACAATATACATATGTACCTGGTAATTGAACGAACGAACAACCTAATTCTTCATACTCTTTCCCGCATTCACACACCAATTATTCCAATCCGTAAAGAATCCCGGCTGCACATGACACTTATTACTCAACATCTGCGCCTTTCTCGTCTCTGCATAGATATCCACAATTTGTGAAATGTTTTGCTTGTCCTGTGCTACGAGCACCTTGACGAGGAAGATACTTGTTTGACTGGCCGAGGAAGAGTGTGCTGCTGGCCCAGAGATCATTGCTTCCTTGTGGACGGCGCGGAGGAGGTCCCAGACCGACTCAATTGTGTCTTCTTCCTCCTCCGCGTCGCTGTCTGCGCCGTTCGGGGTCAACGAGGGAATTGCGTTCCCCTTGCAAAGCCGAGTATATTCACGCAAAACCTCATTCGCCCTCTGCGAAATCTGCTTTACAGTCGACTTCCGTGTCAACCTTAACAACGGCAAAATCAAATCCAATGCCAGAACGCTCGTATGACACTTCTTCACATAGATCTCGAGCAAATCCAAAACACGGTTTTTGAAGTTGGTCATAGTCTCCTTTGCGTCTTGTTTGTCCTTCTTTTTAGTGGTTGCTTGTTGGCGTGCTTTGAAGACCTTGACGAGCATTTCGTCCACGGCTTCCATTTCGTCGTCGTTCATGTCTGCGTCGGAGTCTTCGTCGTCATCACCAGGGTGGTGGGTGCCGAGGGCTTCGGCGAGTTTGGCGTCGAAGGCGGCGAGTTCTTCTTCGTCTTCTTCATCATCGTCCTCGTCATCATCGTCCTCATCATCGTCACTGTCGTCTTCGTCGGCATCATCAACGTCAATGACTTCTACGTCGGAATCAAGACTATCTGCGTCTTCCATCTCTTCGTCTCCGTCTTCATCGTCATCCTGTTGATCAAACATTTCCTGCTGACCAGCCAAGTTCTCCTTGACCTCGACCACCGAAATCAGGGATTGCAACCCATCAGCAGTAATCTGATCCGCAAAAACGCCAAAGACCTGCTCGCTCATACGACGGAACAGCTTCGAAGGCTTGGACGCAAAGCTCAACAAGATTTCCACCAAAGCGTTGGATGCGTCGGATCTATCCTCTTTCTTTGATTTCTTGTCGCTCCAGAACTTAGAGTAGCAGAATGCGAGTTCGTCAAGCATAGAGACGGCGTCTGCGTCACCGTTGTAGACTTGCAGGATAGTAAGGGAATAGACAAGGCGGAAAGCTTGGATGCTGGCGTCTTTGGCTTTGTCATCTTGCTTGACCTAAAGATCGTAAGTATCATATTGTAAAGAATGTGAGAAAATGAGGTGCTTACCTTGCTCGAAAGCTTCTTGAGAGACTTGAAAGCCGCATCAACAGACTCGGCAATGGTTCCATCGATCTCAATAATGAACTTGCCGTATTCTTCAGACTTTTGAAGGTCGCGAATCTGTCGAACAACAGTGTATGCGACTTCGGCCGGATCTTTGATGTTGCTGATCAGACTGTTCAGACAGCTGTTGATCCTGTTGCGGAACAATTCTTGAGAAGCTAAAGAGATTGCTGGATTGGCATCTCCTTGCTCGCCTCCAAAGTAGGCATAGCGGACCAGAATCGACAGAATGTACTGCAAGACAGGTGTGAACTCTTCGCCCGCGGAGCTCCGAGTTCGGACAACCGATACGAACAAATCTGCGAGATATTGACGACTTGACGCAGCCGCCTTAGCTTCCTCAACGCCCGGAGTGGCAATCAAACGCTCCAAACGTTCAATGATCATCTGTAGGGACTCTGCATCGGCTTCGAGAACAATCTTCTCGACAGTCTTCGTTTTTGTGATTTGATCAAATTGCAACGACCCAGAGAGAAGACCTTTCACTGCGATTGCAGCAAAAGGCGGTTCTTTTGATACGCGCTTCTGGATTGTCTTCGCGGCTTTGACTGCCATTCGATGAAGGTATCTATCTTCAACGGCGAGTTGGTTCATAAGACATCTAACCACGTTCTTGGTGAAGACAGCTTCTGCACGGTGGAGAGTGCCTTCGTCGATGATTTTCATCAAGAGCAAAAAGCCCCAGTATTTTCTTTCGTCGGAGGAAGCAGCAGCAAACAAACCGTCTGTAAAGAATTTGTTAGTAGGTGCTATGTTCATGTTCGTGAAGACATACCGTCAACAACCTCTGTCCAGAACTCCTCAAACGTAATACGAGACGATTCTTTGCCCTTCTTGTCCTTCTTCTCCTTCTTGCCCTCAGGCTTAGAGTCTGCAAGTTTACTCAGAACAGCATCCCAGGCAAAATTCAACCTCGAATTCCAAACACCCAACGCAGCTGACTGATCCTCCGCCTCGGACACCTGCTTCATGATCTTTGCAAGGGTGCGTCTATCACGGCGGTCGAGTGGATCATTGTTATATTTCCAAACATCTGACGGCAGCTTCGCATCAGGAAACGAGTCCTGAACCAAGAGCCACATGGCCACCCCCTCTGGCGATTTCACAAACCCGTTTGAGCTAATGATTTCAATCATTTTCTCACAGTATTTGACGTCAGCTTTTTGAGTTGCTAGTTCGTGAAGTGCTCGATAGAGAACCCAGCCGGACTCTTCTCGTAGCCAGGGCTTGGCGTTGCCGATGTCGATGATTATACCTACGACGGTGTTCCACTCTTCGATGGAAACACCAGGCTGGAACAGGATGTGAGATTTTATAATGGCTTCGGCTCCGAAAAGTCTACCAAGATAGTAATCCTTTCGTTCCTGAGCGACTAATTAGTGATCTTACACACACGCACGAACTATGAAGAAAAGAAACATACTTGACCAGGCTCACCGCCAGAGGGATCCGTCACAGACGAAAAAATCTTGATTGCCTCAGAAACGTTCACATCTACTAAATCAGCAGATTGCTTAGACGCAAACACCTGCGCAAGCACCTCTGTCAAGGCAATCGAGAACCCAATACGAGCCGCTTTGCGACCACTGCAAAGACCACGGAAAAGCCTCTGAAGCGCCTTTCGCACCTGATCCTCAGTGGGCTTGCTCTCTGGCGTGAAGCGCGAGACTAGCTCATGTGCAGCTTTTAATCGGACCTCATCTTTTTCATTGGCGAGGTCTTCGTAGATCTCGACTTGTTTCACGTCGATGTTGAAGGTTTCGCGACGGCGTTTTCTGGAATAATTTTCTGTCGACATATCCAGAACCTCTTTCAAGACGCCGAGAGATCGAATAGGACCTCTTGTGTCTACGTTGAAAAGTGATTCAATATGATTGATTGTTTTGTTGCGGAGACGAGAAGATGAGAAATTTTGAAATTTTTAAGCTCCGCGGCAACAGCTAGCGAATCGGGTTTAGCGCCTCTCCTTATCGACATTGATTAGGGTCAAATAGGGTTATTCAGAATTGCGTCTATTAATTGAACAATCTTACTGTCATCATCTCTATACAATCTATCTAGTCTATCTCATATAAGGTACATCTCGGTCAATCTGAACCTGCACATAAGTTGCTCTTCTGGGCAATCTTAACGGCTAGCGTCGCCATTGGCACGCTGGCTAGGATCTCTAATAGCGCCATATTTGTCCTGAGTTCTCTTGTGATCCAGTTCCTCACCTCGAGCGCCACAAGCGAGTCCACGCCATAACGGTGTAAAGGCCGGCTAGAATCGACCTCAGACACAGGAATTTGTAGCATGTCTGCAACTCTTTGTGTTAGAGCCTCTAGGACAATGACACCAGCTTCCTCCGGGGTGTGGACTTCCGCGAGGCGAGAAGCGAGCGAAGCTGCCGTGTCATGCTCGCCGGTAGACGTGTGGGCGGCAACGCTCGTCACAGCCAAAGGCCCCATGCGCGGATCGGCAAAGTAGGACGGCAAAGGCTTGCTGTGAGCATTAATGAGGTCGGCCGAGCCAAGGCCAGAGCACACCTGAGCCGGGTAGGTGTCGTCGCGTTGGCGAATAATGAGGCTCTTCATGAGGGCGTGAAAGGCTGACTCGCGAATACCAATAATTTCCTCCCACTGGGATAGGTTATTGTCTATGCCAGTAGCAGTAGCTTCAGCGAGGGAGCCGACGTCGCGCATAATGCCCAGGTTAATGGATGTAGCTTTGAGCCCTTGCATGCGCCGGTGGTACGCCAATGCATCCTGAAATGTGTTTCCAGCAGCATACTGCGCCTGACCGGCGTTACCACACACGCCAGACACAGACGAACAGGCAATGAAGAAGTCGAGGGGTCGCGACTGATCGAAGAATTTGTGCAGGTTCCATGTGCCTTGCACCTTGGGCTGCAGAGGCGCCTTCCAGTCGGCGTAGGACATGTTTTCTATGACTCCGTCCCGCAGCACCATGGCCATTTGGACGACTCCTCGGATAGGTGGCAGCTCGTTCGAGCATTGCTTCATGGCCGCGAGGAATGACGTCTCATCAGAAACGTCAGCACGATAGGCCTTGACTTGAGCACCGCATCCTGAAAGTTCTTCGATAACAAAACGAGCCTGAGTACTTGTAGCGCCTGATCGAGATAGGAACGCAATATTATGAGCACCACAAGCTACAAACTCGCGCGCAAGACTTCTCCCCAGTCCGCCTAACCCGCCAACAATCAAATAGGTAGCGTCGGGGTCGAGCTTGAGGGCATCCCTGGCGCGTCGATACACCTTGGTGGAGGCGCCTTCGGGATACGATAGAACTAGCTTGCCACGATGCTTGCCGCGCTGCATGGTACGGAAAGCCGTCTCGATCTGACTGACAGGGTACGCTGTCAATGGACTAGGCGCGTAGAGAACACCCTTCTGGACCAGAGCAAAAGTTTCTTGAAGAATTTGACCGGCAATGTCCTTGTCTTCGAAGAGTTTGGTCAAATTAATAAAGGCAAAGGTGGTGCATTTCATGAAAGGACGCATGTCAAGGCGCATATTCTGGGTGATATCACGGAGGCCAATCTCCACGAAGGTGCCGAACGGGGCGACGCACTCCCACGACATGCGTAGTAGTTCCCCTGACAACGAGTTCAGCACGCAATCAACGCCCCGACCGTTCGTCACGCGCTTGACAGCCTTGACGAAACTGGCGTCGCGAGAGTTGAAGATGGACTCTGATGGTACACCATACTTTTCCATGACTAGTGCGCGCTTGTCCTCGCTCCCAACCGTCACATAGGCTACGAGGCCGAGGTACTTGGCCAGTTGCAACGCCGCTTGACCTACTCCGCCAGCTGCTGCATGGATCAGGATTGTCTGGTTCGGGCGGAGTTTGGCAACGTTGACGAGAGCGTGGTACGCGGTTGCATGTACCGTTGGCATCACAGCTGCCTCCTCAAAGGATACAGAGTCAGGTATTTTCACAGCTAGGCGATGATCGCTCCGGAGTCTTGTTGCGTGCATTCCCTCTCCGGATACAACGACCCGGTCCCCAATTTGAAAACGTTCGACGGCCTTGCTGCCTGTGGCGACGACAATGCCGCTAGCTTCATGACCAATGAGTGACACCTCGACTAGGCCCATGGACGCCATGACATCTTTGAAACTAAATGCACTGTTAGCGCTCTTGTGAAGAAGAATATGTTGGAGACTTAAACGAACTTTATGCCTGTTGCCTTGACATCTACTTCAATTTCCATCTCTCCAAGCTCAGCATCAAAACGATCGTCATGGATGAAAGACAGTGAATCGAGCAAGCCAGGTTTTCCAATCGTGAGTCGGAGTGCCTCTGGTGTTACTTCATTTTTCAAGGGCCGTACTTGAATTGAATCTTCAAGGCAGTAGCGCATCGCCTCGTTGCCAGTGACGCTTTTGAAGAAGCGACTTGTCTGTAGCAGACCTCCGAGCTCACGGAACTCATCATCTGTGGTACTCGAGGTCGATAGTTTTGATACAAGAGACGGTCCATGTTGCAGTAACGTTTCCAGGCTGCTGAGATGTAGAACTTGAAACTTGAGGCTTGCGTACTCGTTCCTTGCCGTTCGTGAGAAGCCGTCCACAACAGCCATGGACGGATTGTGGCTACCATTGACCCAAAGCAGGTGTTCACAGTCGTGTAGTAGCTTTTTGATCTTTTCAAAGTCGGGCTCAGAGAGCTCGTTGAGTAGTGGTGTCTCTAATTCCACGAGAGAGATGTAAGTCTTTCCCTTGGCTTCGTCGGCGCATTGGATGGTTAGCTCCGTCCACGCAGTGGCTACTGACTTGTGACCTTCCTCTTCGAAAGCGTTTTTCAGAGCGTTAGAGAAAGATCTGACCAATATGGAAGGACAAAACGGCTCAATGATGACAAAGTCACGTTTCCTTAGCGACGTGCCATTCACACCGTTGACATGCTCGGGTCGCTGCTTGTACAGTACGGCCCTTTCAACACCAAAAACGCGATAGAATCCCTTTGATTCTAGTGCAAGTGAGGCTACACTGTCGTGCGTTGAGATAACATGTGCMCCCGGTTTGCAAAGTCCAGCTRGGSGAGCCATGATTTCTTCCAAGTCATCGTGGGTTCTCAGTGACTGGGGAATGACCAGTACATCTGCCATTGCGATATCGGTTGGCAACGGTCCATTAGTATTACCTAGTGAGAATGATTCCCCGGATACGGATAGATCATTCAAATTTGCCTCAATTCCTGGAGGTATCGCGTACCTTACCCTGCTTTGCAAAATGGTACCCGTAGGTAGTCGTGGAACAGTGGCATGCGAAAGATTCCCGTCACCATCATCCAAGATGAGCTCTATGACGGTTGCCGTAGGGTCATTGTGTATGATCAGATGAAGAAGCTGAGGCAATGGTTAGCAACCTATAATATAGATGATTCTACTCCATGCATTGTCCAACTTTTTATAGGATGAATTGTGAAGGAAGATATGGTTTAAACATACCTCGGCAGCTTGATCGTCTCGAGGCACTCTAGAGATGACATTGACAAGCTCTTCAGGCTTGATGAGATCGAGTGCATAGTTCCAACGCACCTCAGAGGTGATATCGGCAGGATCGGGCTCAGTGTTGTCATTGCCCTGCTTATCATCATTGTCTAATTCAGTAAGTCGAAGATCACCAATGTATAAGAAAGTCCTGGTGACCGCATCGTTGAACGAGACAATATTAGAAGAGATTGCGTTAAAGCCAAGTTTCTTGGATACGCAAGAGGTAGGCAGGACGTGTCCGGTGTCGCTAGGAATATCTAGCGCTATCTCAAGCTCGCCAATGTACGTAGGTAGCAGCGGTTTGTCTTGCTGAAGGCACCTGTCCCTGTAGGTGCCACCTAGTGCTCCGTGGATGATGGCGTCGAGCGCAGGTCCGTGAATCAGGAATGGGCGTTCTAATCCACGGCTGTATGTCTCACCAAGGTCGACAAGCTTGACGTCGTACACAGTCTGACCGTCACCAAGGTGGATCTTTTCGACGCCCTGGAAGAAGGGACCATAATTCCACGAAACCCTAGCACACTGGGCGTAAAAGTCCTCCTTGGATAGTGTGTCGGGACACTCTTTGAGTATGCGGTGGAAATCAAAAATTCGGGCGGCCTCGAGTTCAGCATTCTCCTGGACCATCTGTAGGCTTGTTGACTCCTTGTAGTCCAGAGTGATAAGGCCGCGGCAGTTATCGCGTAGCTGATCTACACCCACACTTGACGATATTGTGAACTCCCACCAAGTGGCCGACGTCGAGCCTGATGTCGCTACAAGATGAGGCCGCAGCGTTGTAATAACCTCCGTCCCTAACTCCTCAGGCAAAGCCATGCTAGCAACAAAAGAGACCTCGCGCAACCGTAGTGCGCGTAGTACCTTTCCAGACTCGGCCAGCTGCTGCGCCGCCTCAAAAGCCATGCTGATCATGCCTGCTGCCGGCAGCAGGACAGTGTTGCCGATCTGATGGTCACGGATCCAGGGTTCCTCACTAAGCTGAATGAAGTTGCGCCAGACATGCTGAGTCTCATCCATCATGGCATTCTGCGTGCCGAGAAGGCTCTTTCTGGGGAAATGCCGTGTCATGAGCTCCCGCTGGATGCGCGTCTCGTGGCGAAAGGCCTTCGAGTGATTCCATTGGTACGGCGGCAGATCATTCAGCAGATGGGCAACTAGATCGCCATTAACTTGATCGATCTTAAGCGGGACGCCGGCCACGAATAGCTTAGAGGCGAGCTGTAGGCTCGTCCTGAGCGCATCCTTGCCTCGCATGAGCACTGACTCGTAGCTGACTTCCTTAATGCCGTAGTGGTCCATTATCTGCTCAAGCGGTCCGCCAAGAGCACCGTGAGGACCGACCTCAATCAACAGGTCGACTGTATTACCGTCTTCCTCATCTGGCGAAATAAGCTCCTTGACAGCATCTAAGAAGAGCACGGGAGAAACGAGGTTGCGCACCCAATAATATGGCCCGACCTGCTCGGGACTGATTTCAAATCCTGTTACACTCGAGATCATCGTACCTTGGCCTTCGAATTCCGGCAGGGGCTCAATATAGGCAATGCTTGAATGGTAAAAGTCCATAGCCTTGTGCATGTGTGTGCTATGATAGGCTGTCTCAACTTTAAGTTGTCGTGCAAAGATTTTCCGCTCCTCTAGCACGGCCTGTAGCTGCTTCAGTGATTCGACTTGTCCGGAAAGCGTCACGCTCGATGGTGAGTTGACGCAGGCAACTGTAGCTTTGCCGTTACGGTTGAGCTTGGATTCAGCAATCAAGACATCAGCCTCCTCACGCGAGCAACCTGCAGCCATCATGCCGAGCTTGAGTTTTAGCTCGTCAGTGTGCTGCTTCATCACAGCTATACCTCTGAAGTAGGCGGCGGCGATAGCGTCCCGGTGACTTAAGGCGCCAATGCTATAAGCTGCAGCAATTTCGCCACTCGAATGGCCGACTACCCTGCTTGGCTTTATGCCCCATGCCCGTAGTTCGTCAACTAAGGCGATTTGTAGCACAGTGCATATGGGTTGACTGATATCGGGTTGACTAAGGCGGGAGCCATCTTTCTGGTTCCTGAGAAGCTCATCGATGGGGTCCCATGTGCAGCCCATGGACCTGAGGAACTGATTAGAATTGTTAATCGATGCCCTGAAAACAGGGCGGTCCAGCATCTCGACGCCCATTCGTGCCCACTGGGCGCCTTGGCCTGTGAACACAAAACCGATACGCTTTGTGATGGCACTCGAGCTATTGACCCGGGAAGCACCTTCATCTGAATGGCTTTCGAGGTATTCGAGAAGGTCCGGTGTGCTGTCTGCAATGTAATAAGTCCTCCACGAGAGCTTTGATCTTGCACCAGAGAGTGTGTATGCCAAGTTCGCTAGGAATTCGGGTCTCGATGCTCCCGGTCCAAGGCGTGTTAGGTGCTCGATCAGGGCGTTAGCATTGCGCTTGAACCCAGCCTGGTCGTGGCTGCTGAATGTGAATAGCCGGGGCCCATTATGAGGTTTGGCTACAGTAAGACTTCTGTCATGCTTCTGTGCAGTGCCGTTCGCTAAGGCTGCTGTATTAAAGGCTTCTAGCACTACGTGGCCATTCGTCCCGCCCATACCGAAGCCGTTGATGCTCACACGTCTTGTATGAGCCG
Organism: Talaromyces amestolkiae; assembly: GCF_001896365.1. Lineage (NCBI taxonomy): Eukaryota > Fungi > Ascomycota > Eurotiomycetes > Eurotiales > Trichocomaceae > Talaromyces > Talaromyces amestolkiae. The sequence goes on along the minus strand of NW_024468050.1, from coordinate 55,772 downwards.
TTGGCCACGGAGTAAGTTGAGTAGGCACGGCAATATTCCACTCGTCAAAGGGTATGGCTGGGTTCGGGTTGTGGAAATGAATATTTGGCGGAATCTGTCGGTTTTCTAGCGCTAGAATGCTCTTTATTATGGATGCTACGCCGGCGGCGGGTTCGAGATGGCCTATCTGTGTTGTATTTGGTCAGCGTTGTTTGTACTGAATCCATTACGAGAGGATGCTACATTTGGTTTCAAACTTCCCACCCACAACTTTCCTTTTCTGGTGCCATTCATCCCAATAGTGGAATAAATCGCCTCAGCCTCGATTGGATCCCCAGCCTTTGTTCCGGTACCGTGCGCTTCAACATATTGAGTGGAGCTGAAATCTAGCCCATTGGTCTCATAAACGCGCTTAATGAGGGCTGCCTGGGCCTCGAAAGACGGCATTGTCACTGCAAAAAGCATACTGTCATCAGATGGTGTCTGAATTAAATACATGGGACACGTACCGCCTTGCGTGTAGCCATCCGAGTTTGCGCCTGTGGCTCSTATGACGGCTCGTATATTGTCGCCGTCTGCCAGTGCCTTATCGAGCCGCTTTAGTATTATGATTCCACAGCCCTCGCCGCGACCGTAACCACCTGCACTCTCGTCAAAAGCTCTGGACTGTCCAGCCGGATTGAGAAATGACAGATTCGCCAGATGCTACATCGAGTCCATGTTAGAATTTCTCTGACATGATTTCCCGATCTGAACATAAGCAACGCTATTGGTGAAGGAACGAGATAGAGATTCACAAATAAGAGATTGGCATTGAAAAGAGGCTAGAAATTTGACTGGTAATTCCAAGAGTCGGAAGGCAATTAAGAAAATTGGAAGGATTGGATACTTACTGTGGTATAATCAGGAGTGAGCATGAGTCCAACGCCGCCAGTGATAGCCATGTCCGATTCACCCGATTTGATGCTTTGAACGGACATGTGAGTGGCTACAAGGCTCGACGAGCACGCAGTCGTCATCGTGGCGCTTGGACCGTGGATGTTGAGGAAGTGTGAGATTCGATTCGAAATCATCTCCTCACCAGTGCCGAGAAGGTGGTACTTAGGCGTCTGCATAAAATCACGAATCAGGGCATCTCTGTAATCGCTCACTGTGGACCCAATATAACAGGTCGTTTGGGTACCCCAGACGTCCTGGAGGCTAATATTGGCGTTTTCAAGTGCCTCATATGTAACCTCCATAGCGATCCGCTGTTTGGGGTCCAAGGCAATGGCCTCTGCAGCTGTAATATTAAAGAAAGCAGCATCATACAGGTACGGGTCTTCTGAAAGGAAATGCCCACCCTTAGTAGGGAGGACATTGATGCGAGATTTGTTGGGGTGGTAGAAAGCGTCCGAGTTCCATCTGCTTGACATTGGAGAGTAGGCATCTGATTTGAACAATTAGCGCGTTCTGGCCATGTATATCACTAGACCATGGATGATTTGTTGCTTACTTAGGCCTTCCTTCAACAAATCCCAGAACTTTGATGGGCTACTGGCGTCGCCAGGAAAACGGCACGCCAGCCCTATAACCGCGATGGGTATGTCATTAGCCATTTGTGCACAGGGCTGTTTGACAATGCGTCATGTTCAATGTGCTACAGATGACAGAGAGCCCAATATTATGTCCCTACATCGCGCGGGTGTAAGCAATGCCTTCTCATCTTCTGACATCTATGTAACAGCGTCAGGTCCATTCTCGCGAGGTTCCCGAGCAGCAATCGGGCAAACGGCCCAAGTCGGCATTGTTAGGATAAGCGGTGGGTATTGGGTACTCGGAGACATTTTGTGTCTATCCGTATCTAAAGCAATTTTGTCTGAGAATCGTTTACGATTTCCCGAAAAGCGTGCACCAAACCATGCACGGTAGGCCTAAGTAAGGTTGGCGTAATTACCTTACAATAACTCTGTTTAGAGTCCTGATAACGACCGCTAAATATTTCGACTTGTAATTTACATTCAGATTTATCCCTAGTCGAAAAGGACGAAGCAAACAACGAATCTAGAGCTTGGCTCGGTTACTCTACAAACTAATTTCGTTGATCGCCCATGCCAGCTATGAAGACAGTCGACCTTATCAGCGCACCTCTAGATGCCTAACCTCATCTCTTTTGTAGTGTACTTAGCGGCACGTGTAGGGTTTGAATGTTAGAAGCCCTGATAGCCCGTTCGGATCAGTTGCTCAGCCTAAAACAAGATATAAGATCATTTTTTGAACACTTAAAACAAGTCTCACGTTGTAGCCTAACTTGAAGCACACCGTAATGCCTAGGTATGCAATGGATGTCCTTGAGGGTGAGAGCAGGTCGTTGCTATGCATTAGAACCAGGACCAGGCAATGTTTTTTGAAGATTCAAAAACATGATGACGCTTTAAGCATCGGGGCATCTTTCCAGCATCATGCAGACTCGCTAGAAGTTGGTTCGCTAGCGGCAGTATATCATGTCATCTCCCCATCCACCCGCGATGTTATGCACATTGGGGGCCACTACTTAAATTCCGGCAGTATTTACTTTTCCTGTTTGCCAAATACGCAGCTGTAAGTCTGTGCAATGCGTGCTAGCTGAAATTCATTAACATCCTCACCGACTAAGGCGGTAGAATTACGAATTTTCATTTGCCGCAAAGATACGTATATGTATGTAGATACTGAAAAGTAAGGCCTCGTTGGAATTTATCTAAATACTAGTCAATTACAAGCCGCCAGGCCCCCTTCTTAGTAGTAATTGTCTACTTGGCAGCTGGACTCCATACCGCCCCCAGCTAAGTGAAAAGTTAGCCAATTGGATGCATGAAGATAGCTTCCATGTGGCATGCGCCCTATTTAAGGTCCGGGGGAAGACCAGGATGGGTTGGAATACGAGATTCAGAAAAATGACTGCCTGGTTAGTAACGTGGCCCGGACAAGGGGTTGGTAATTTATGCAATTGTTGCTGTGCGTTGTCGCGGCCGGCAAGTTGTCAGGGGATAGAGCTCGTACATGCATGGGGCTTTTCCTTAAGGAGTAATAGTAGGTCCCAAAATCATCTTTAGCGGCATGTAGAATTTCAATCCCCTGGACAGGATGTTGTTAAGCCTCAACTGATCCTAGTGGATTTCTATCGCTGCGCCAGTACGATACAATCAACATTAAGCACACTGTCGCAGTCCTTTGGAGGGGTAGACAGCTTTGAGACTCATAAGAGAGAAGTCCAAGATTTTGGCAATGTAAATTTGGAGTGATTCATACAGTCTATTTGCCGGAATATCTACATCTACTATGAAGATATCTCGTCGTCATAAAAAAAGATCAAGAGAGTGCCCCTGAAACAATGGACAACAAAACGCCGTCAATCTCGAACTCCCGTCACAAAGTAATGTGCTAAGTGAGCGCTGGGTCTATTATCTCGTCTCCTGGAGCGCTTGATAAAAGCCCCCCAACGACTTTAGCCTTCCTTTCCAGGCATAGTAGCGTGTAATCACAAGACATCGAGAATGCCATGTGCCGTGATTGACAATAAGGTCCGGTTCGCGTGTCATGTAGATCACGAAGACATAATGTCAGCTGCCGTAGCAGTTTCTTCACCTTGCGAAACGATAGCAGGTACAAGCGTCGGCGGAGATCAAGCTCATCGTCATCCTCTAGCTCGAGCACTCCCCATGAGAGCCGAGGTTCTAGCAAGCTCCGCAGGGACGTACCAGCGGCAGTGACGACACTTTTAGCAGATGTAAACTCGTCCGAGCATGAAGAATCATTACTTTCTCTCTCTGTGTGTCCAAAAACCGTTATTTCCCCCGCCAACGTTGTGCGTTGCGAGTTCTCGCGGGCGAGCATCTCAAACTCGTCAATGACATAGCCAATCAGTGTGGCGATAGTCATTACATGTACAGGCTCCGCAGCCTCACGACTATGCGTGCATCCCATCGAAGATTCGCATGCCACCATACATCGCTTCAACCTAGCGAGCTGCGCGTCGAGCGATAGTTGTCGGTGGTCCTCGTCGCCGCAGATTATTGACACTAGTATCTCTGTGATGCCCTCGTAGCAGTTGCATTCGCCGCCACTTGGTGACGATTTTTCTGTGTTTGAATTGGTCGGCATTATTTGCGGTGCCTCAAACATGGTCACGTCGGTGTTGTTGGTATTATTACCCCCAAAGAGGGAGTCCATAACCCAGGAATTAGCATACTGAGCGCTTGGTCTTAGGAAGCCCGTGGCGGAAGTAATGAGAGGATCGATTAGGCTGTTCAAGTCTGCTAGCTGTTCCGGATGTACAGACGCTGCTGGAGCCTGCGACGTCGTTGTGATAATATCATTCTGTTCTTGGGATGATATCATAAAGTGAAGTTCGGCAGAGGACATGTAATCGTCAAGCAGGGCTGCATCGTGCGTGCCAGCTGAACGGTTGCCAGACATCGCACGCCTCTTGGCTACGATATCACCAGCTGTCTTCGTTGACCACGATCCGTGCCTTTGAATATCACTCCTGGTATCGGAATTGGAATTGGACGAAGACCGCGAGGGTCGCTGCGACGGCGTCATTGAGATGCGCGGGGCATCCTTGTGTGTACGCCGCGAAAGACCATATATGCATTCGAATCCATTACGCTCACACCGAGCACAAGTCGGTTTGTCCTGACTACACCGTACTTTGGACTCGTTGCATGCGTTGCACGACGCTCGTAATCGGATTGTTTTTCCTGACATTGCCACTGATGAACTTGATTGTTGCGAAGACACTTCTCACCTAGCGTATAGAGTTTGGATAGATTACGGAGACCTGTGGCATGCTTTGAAGCTGCACTCGACATGTGCTAGTTGCGGTCAACCCCTCAGTGATCATTATCTCATTCTACCGGCGATCGCGCCGTACTAGAAGGTCGGTCATGACTCCATTCTCGACGGGAGGTATGTGTCAATCATACACCAAACATCTGTGAGATATGTAAATTATGATTTAATACAGCAGTATTAAAAGCGTATAATTGTTGCACTCTGATCGCCTAATGTACCCTTGCACCAGCGCTAGGCCAGCGCGATACGAGCACATACCCATATGTAGACCAATCGTGGCACGTTTCCAAGGTACTGTGGTTTGGAGAATAGGCATCGCCAACTCCACCTTTAGAACATAGAAAGTCTAGGGCATACGCTAATTACAGCTGAAGGCGTATTTGGTAGCGCTGCATATAACCTTAAAGAGACCTATAGTAGGTCCCTTTATAGAGAAGTATGCTGAGAACCACGCACTCTAGACTGTACAGGGAATTAGGCCCTTGGATAGAACGGTGCGTATATGCAAGCTTTAGCAGTACTTATCAACTCTAATATCGTTTATACGCCGGGGCTCGCCGTAAAATGTCGTATAAATCACACATTATCGTTTAAAAGGATAATAAAGGCATAGATAATACACTACAAGCTCATACCAGAGATCCGGAACAGCTAAGAGCAGAAGAAAAGCAAGAACTTCTTCATCTATAACTTCAAACCCATTAGAGAAAGTAGAAGCACGCTCCAGATGGCATTGAGATCTCTACAGTCTGGTAACACCTAAGTACCTAGATTCAGAAGGGCTCCGAATGCACTGCCAAATGAGGAAGGAAATATCAATCTTGTTAGATGCGCTAATTTCTCCCAGCGAACAACTAAGAGATTCTAACATGCTTAAAAATGCATACTAGTAAAGGCGTTAGCAAGACATTTTGGAGGGGTAGCAGTTCGATTAAAAGGGTCGACTAACGCCATCAACCTCAAATACTCTGTTTACTGGTGGAGCTATAACTGCCATGGTTATTGAAGAACTCTACGTATAAGGGAAAGCTCCCGGAGTTACTTTTAAAAGGGGAATCTTTACACCGGAAAATACGCTACCTAGTGGGTACGGACTGTCCAGCAGACTTAGATCCTGAGAGCTCTTAACCTTGTGTAGGGGAACAACCTTGATACTTATGTATATTCATTCGCCTCTAACCCCATCAAGGATATCTAAACGAGTTCTACTGCTCTAGAAGAAAGTCTCTAGAGATAATTATTGGTGACTCTCCATAGCTAATTAGTTATAGATTGAATACGTACCAGTACTAAAGAGAATGGGGGCGGTTATGTGCTGAAACAAATGAAATTCAAGAAATTATTTGGGCTAACGACCCAGGTTAATTTGAGTAACCAATGCGGTGAACAACGAAACATCGAAAACGGATACTTCGGGGGCAGCCACTGTATCTACTACGGAGTAGTCATCAAGATAAAGTAGTGAACTAGGCTAACAGCTGCGCTAACCATGTGTCAGATGGGATCTAGATCACCTGGTGGCCATAACAGAACAGTTAACACGGGAAGGGGTTCCTAGGCGCCAGCTGTACCGGCACGTCAAGGCAGCCAAATACGTGTCGATGTATATTCTGTATTTTAATACGGATACAGAATGTCTTAAATACTACGTACCATGTACCTTCGTATTAAGTCGCACTAGAGCTTCGTCCACGCCCTAGTTGGATGCCTTAAAGCCTCCGCTAACGATTCCCGGCGCAGGAACGATTAGGGCTAGCTAGGGGCCAAAACGCCTGGACCCGCGGGCCGCTTCGCCGAAAGCTGGAGCTAATGCAGTGCTCCTTCGATGCTGCCGCAGAGAAACGATGTTTAGTGTAGATTGATCCCGAAGAATCTTCAGTTCGACTTAGTTGCATGACAATGAGTGGGGAAATCAGAATCGCCGAAATTTCGATTCTTATCACGAAAACTGTATATATGAAAAGAAGTAGAGCGAGGGCGCGTTTTCAGCAGCAAGTTGTGATCACGATCTACTTTACTATTACTGGGAAACAGTTACGGTAGCATCTAGCCTAGTAGAGACATGGACATTATCATCGTCGGCGCCGGAATTGCTGGCCTCGGAGCAGGGATTAGTTTGCGTAGAGCAGGCCATAATATAACAGTTAGTATCCTTCTGACTTGGTCGAAAGTATCATCTGAATGGTACAGATACTCGAGCAATCATCTCTGCTACACGAAGTAGGCGCAGCTATCACGATAAAGCCGAATGCCACGCGGGTCCTTCAGTCGTGGGACTTTGTCCCTGAACGTTCCAGAATGGTTTCAATAACTAAAACGAGCCTTGTCAACGGCACCAACATGCAGGTGCTGGTTCCAAATTATTACAAGGATGTCAATGACTCTTTGTATGCTGTTCATCGAGAAGATCTTCACAGCCAGTTGAGGTTGCTTGCCACCCAAAAGGAGGGCCCTGGACGCCCCTGTGGGGTCCTGGTGCGGTCCAAGGTTATCAACTACGTACGCAAGCAGAAGTGAAAGAATTCGAATGAAATTTGTATGAGACGCTGCTAACACGCTTGTCACTCACACCAGGACGCCATACATGGTAAAGTCACAACAGCTACTGGGGAGATTTTACAGGCCGATCTCATCATCGCTGCAGATGGAGTGCATTCCGAAGCTGTCAAGCACGTCCTCGGTGACGAGGTCGTCACAGCTGGCGACACAGGTTGGGCCTGTATGCGGTGGTTGGTGCCGAAAGATGAGCTATTCTCAGATCCAGAGACTGCGAATATGATCCAAGACTCAACCACGAGGTACTTTACGGCAGCCGAGGGTGCCGCTGGCTTGGTTTGGTATCCTTGTCGAAGGTATGTTTGTGATTTCCTAAACAAGATTATCTGAAAGCTGCTGACTGAGCTTCGGTGTAGTAACGAGGTGCAGAATTTCTTGTATCTTTCGCGAGAATTCGATACTTCCCACGTAGGAGAAGGTATGGGAGTAGCACTGTTCAGCCGTTTTGACAATCGACGAGCACTCCATAATGATACTGAATATAGATTTCCGGACCATGGTGGAGCCAAACACGCCGCTAGAATATTCCAAAAATCATTTTGCTCCAACTCTGCAGACCGTCATCAAGTGAGTAGAATTAGAAATTTGCGCTTACCATGCGCTACCTGCTTACAAACGATGCAGAAAAGCGAGAGACGTTAAATTCTGGAAACTGATTGCTAGAGGACCGATAAACAAGTGGCACAAGGACAAACTTCTTCTGATTGGTGACGCAGCTCATCCCATGCTTACTTGTAAGTAATTATCTAAATCGTTCCGAGTTTTTAGGAGTAGTGTTTGCTAATTCCAGAAAAATAGTCCAGGGTCAAGGTGGTGGACAGGCAATCGAGGATGGAGGAGCGCTGGGTGTCTTGTTTGACCAGCTTCATGACAAAGGAGAAATTGAAAGTCGGCTGCAGATTTTTGAGCAAGTCAGACGAAACAGAGGTTCAGCATTGCAAGTTCTTTCTAACACCAACCCTCCTCCACCGCAAAGCGTCCGTGAAGCTGCTGCCAAGTATGTTCCTGGAGTCAAGTTTGATTCCACCGACGCTATTAATGACTACGTGCTGTCGTTCGACGTAATTGCAGAGTCAAAGGCAGCCCTTGCGGCTACTTTAGCTTGAACTGCGAGGACTTTTGGTAAATATAGGATCCCTGGGTGATTTAGCAATCTTGCATACACATGTAATTAGGAATCTTGCAGCTCAGTGAAGACATATCTACAATCTGCTGTTCTAGGATATTGTAAGTGCCAGCAGTATTTAGGTGTGCAATAGCGAATATGTTAGTATCTTAAGACAAGTGATGTTTGCCAGCAAATTGATCCTTGATTACTGCCCTTACATAATCCAAGTTAAAATAAACTGATGTTGCTGTCAAGATCATCTTAGGGCTATTCTCTGTCTAGCCCTAGGATTTCGAGTTACCCAGCGGGCAATACCTGTAGGGTATTTGGCGTAATTACTAGGCTAGGTTCAACGAACTAAATGCCCAGTCAGTCTTGTGACAGACTAGTAATTTACATAGAATATATAGCAGTGCTAAACTCGCTTAAGTAGCGGATCCGAAAGTGTTGCTCGAGAGGCCGCTTGGCCGACAGTACGCCACGCGCGGATCCTAGAGCCCGGGGGGAAGACCCCTGTATTCCCGGTCGGGAATCGAAGATATGCCTGACAGATATTGGTATAGCTCGAGTGCTACTAGGTAACATGACTATTGAGCAATCGGGAACCAGGCCAGATTGCAATTGCGGTGGGTGGGGACCTCTAAAAGGTTTGAGATAAGAGGGACAAGGGTGTCATAAGGCAAATACTATGGGGCGTCCTAGTCGAAGAAGCTTAACAAAAGGATATGCATGGCACACTTCATCAATGCTGTGCTAGGCATTTCTTGCGACTCATCGTTACTACTGAACAGCGATGGGCTCAACTCATCCCGTCGTCCTCCTTTGTGGGGATGTAACAGACTCATGGGTTGAGGGTATAGACTACATCTACGACTACGCCACCAAAACACCATGGCTCCAGTCATTCTTGGTACAGTTATTCGCTGCCCTCAAATCCGAGGTAGGAGCTATGGAAAATTTTCTGCGGGAGACTTTTGGAACTTGTTCCAATTTCCAAGAGCTTGCTCAGAAATATCGCCATTCAGGCGACCCGGTAGGCATGGTGCACGCCTTGCTCCTCTACACAGTGAGATCAGCACTCATGTTGGAGTGAGTTTCCCCGATAATCAAGATCTAACGTGGCTTGCTGACCGTTCGAAGCGTAGCATACCGAGAACCACTATTGCTCAACCCAGGTGAGGGTACGCCAGAGACGCACTTAGTCGGTATATCTGGAGGTCTTTGGAACGCCGTTGCAGCGCCAATTGCTTCCAACTTCTCCAATATGTATGATGCTTCTATCGAGGCCGGCCGGGCATACGCACGACTTTGTAGTCTTACGTTTACTCGATCGAGAGCTATGGAAGATCGCACTGGGGTCTGGGGTTGGGTTATCGTCGACGTGGCCGCTCATGAGCTCGAATCAATTCTAAAACGATTTCAAGATGCAATGGTAACACCATTTCCTTTAAGAAAGTGACTTTTATATAGCACACTGACCTCGTACGTATAACTAGGGCATACCTTGTTCAAAAAGAGTTAAAGTCGCCATCACGGGAGATCGCTGGAATACAATAATAGGACCGCCTTCTGTATTGCAGGTTACTATTAACCAGTGCTCGGAACTGAAAAGGTTTCCCAAAAACGAGCTATCAGGAATACGTGCCATGCAGCACACGCTCAACATCTCCGAGGCCGACATTGACTTCGTTGTTGGAAATTCCAGTCTCTTATCTACACCTCTTCGACCAGGGTACAAAATATGGGGGATGGCTGAAAATGATGCAAAGAAAACGTATTCAAACTGGGGACACCTGCTGAGGGTCGCGGCATTACAGACGCTGTCTCAACGGTTGGATGTAGTGCAAACGGTGGGCAAGCTCAGTACCTACTTAGACACGTCACAGGATATCGATGTCAAGTTGATTGGTCCCAGCGGTCACACAGCGTATCTCGCCAATGTTCTCAAAGCTGGTCTTGGTACATTAGAAAGACACGTGTCGATCGACGATATCATGGCTTGTCCGTCAAACAAGAGTATGCGTCAAGGTGGTATTGCCATTGTGGGAATGTCGGGAAAAGGACCTGGCAGCGAGGACTTGGATGAATTTTGGAATGTTGTTGTCACTGGCCAAGACTGCTACCAAGAAATTCCAGCAGATCGCTTTGATCTAGGCGAATACTACTGTTCCAAGCATGGGACAGTTGGAGCGGGGAATTGTACCATAACTTGTCGGCATGGGTGCTTCATGAATAATCCGGGCCATTTTGACGCCAAATTCTTCCATATCTCGCCGCGCGAGGCCTTGCTGATGGACCCGAATCACCGGCTTTTTTTGATGAATGCTTACGAGGCGCTGGAGACGGCAGGATATTCTGCAGGACAAACCAGGACGACTGATCCGAACAAAATTGGCGTCTTCTTCAGTCAAAGCGCCGAGGACTGGCATAAGGTCTGCCACCGTGCACTGAGCTGCGACGCCTATACGATGCAATGTATCCAGCGAGGCTTTGGCCCAGGTCGACTGGCTTATCAGATGAATTGGGAGGGGCCAACCTATGCGATTGATTCAGCTTGTGCTGGAGCCACTTCTGCTCTTCACCTTGCCTGTATGAGCCTACTCTCTCGTGATATAGACATGGCGGTCACTGGCGCTGCAAATATATTGTCTGATCCTCATTCTTTCTCCATTCTTAGCAAGGCTGGTGTCTTGTCCGACACTGGAAACTGTAAGACATATCGCGACGATGCAGATGGATACTGCCGTGCAGATTTTAGTGGTGCTGTTGTTCTAAAACGAATCGACGATGCCATCGCCCACAATGACCGCATATTGGCTGTAATCGCTTCGTCGGCCAGAAACCACTCTGGAAACTCAACATCCATCACGACATCGGACGCAAACGCACAAGAGCGTTTATTTCACAAAGTTCTACGAAACGCCCGTCTAGACCCCAGCGATGTCTCCTATATCGAGATGCATGGTACAGGAACCCAAGTCGGGGATAAGGCAGAAATGGCAGCAGTTGCCAAAGTCTTTTCTCCCAGGCCGAACGGGCAGTCTCTACCGGTAGGAGCCGTCAAGGCCAATATTGGCCACAGTGAATCAGTGAGTATTCCCTGTTGTGTAAGGTCCGGTAGATGCTTATCTATTTTAGGCTGCTGGAATGGCTTCGTTACTGAAGAGTATCATGATGCTTCAAAAAAGTATGATTCCCCCACAGGCTGGCATGCCACATGATTTGAACCCCAATGTGGGTGTCCATTTGCAAAATGGCAGCATTGTGATTCCGACAGAGGCAATCCAGTTCCAAGACATCACTGGAAAGCCGAGACGAATTCTCATCAACAATTTTGACGCGGCTGCAAGTCTCACTCCATACTGTACTGTTCGCGGCTATGCTAACCCACAGAATCTCCAGGGCGGCAATTCATGCGTACTTCTCGAAGAGTACAAGAAAAACCCGGCTAGACACAAAGACGCTGATCCCCGTTCGGCTCATGTGATTGCAACATCGGCCAGAACGCCGTCATCACACCTTGCTCACATGCGTCAACTTGTTAGTTGGCTGCGAGCAAATTCCGATGCTCGGATTCAGGATATCGCCTATTCAACCACAGCACGGAGAATGCATCATCCTATCAGGTTTGCGATTGTAGCACCTACGCGACAAGAGGCCATTTCCAAGCTCGAGACCGAGATCGAGCGGTCCAAATCTTTCAAGTCTTCACCTGCTGAGGTTATCTTTGCATTCACCGGTCAAGGCTCAAGCTACGCTGGTATGGGTGCTGAGCTGTACCGTACGAGTTCGGTTTTTCGCAAAACTGTTGACTTCTGCGTTGAAGTCTGCGACGCTAGCGGCTTTCCAGCCTTCCTAGACATCATCACTGATGGAACCATCGATTTGTTGACCAAGAACGCCGCGCAGACCCAGCTTGCTATTGTCACGCTGGAAATTGCCCTTACTGCCTTTTGGCGATCCGTCGGTATAGTACCCGTCATGGCCATCGGCCATAGTCTTGGAGAATACGCCGCCCTCCACGCAGCAGGTGTGCTGTCAATCACTGATACACTGTACCTTGTTGGCCACCGTGCGCGACTGCTTTTAGAGCGATGTGAACCAAGTTCCTGCGCTATGCTTTCAATATCAGCTCCAGTAGACATTGTGCGGACGCATCTTGCCCAGTTCGGCGACACATCCTGTGACGTTGCCTGCATCAATAGCCCTAATGCTACTGTAATCAGTGGAACGGCTGAGGATTTGGCGGATATCCAGGCCGATATGACGGCTTACGACGTCAAAACGCGCACTGCTATGTTATCCATCCCATTTGCATTTCACTCGTTCCAGGTTGATCCAATTCTACATGACTATAAGACTCTCGCAAGCGGTGTGACCTATCTGCCACCCAAGATTCCAGTAGTCTCAACATTATTGGCATCGCTAGTCGATAGACCAGGCGTGTTCAGCGAAGACTACCTTGTCATGCAAACACGCCAGGCAGTCGACTTTTGCGGCGGCCTCAATGTCGTCAAGTCTGTCCTCAAGGATCCGGTTTGGCTCGAGATCGGACCGGGTCCGGTTTGCACCTCGTTTGTCCGCAATACACTTGCACCGCCGCCTCATAAACTCAACTACAGCATGGATGCAAATAAGAGTAACTGGTCATGTATTTCTAGCAGCTTAGCGAATATGTATACGAGTGGTGTCGAAGTGGACTGGCTTGCACTACATGCACCTTACGAGGGCAACCTCGAGTTGTTGCCACTCCCAACATATACATGGGACGTCAAGAACTATTGGATCACCGACAGTGACAAGAATATTGCGATTGAATCTGCCAAAAGGAACCGAGCTGAATTCTCGTCGGAGCCTTTCTTATCAACGACCGCACAGTATCTCGTCGAAAAGACACTCTCCCCAAAGGTTCAAATTACCTTCCGAGCTGGTATCTCTGGACACGGATTTATGGGCCTTATTGAAGGTCACAAGATGCAAAATATTGGGCTTGCATCAGGAAGTGTCTTTAGTGATGCTGCTGCAACGGTAGCTAAGTATGCACTTGAACACAGCGGCAGGAAACATGTTACCGTGGCCCATCTGAGCTTCCACGACCCTGAGCTCCTCGCGCCCTTGACTCGAGACCTAGCCGGAACAGAGGCCACACTGATATCCACAGCCACGATGGAGACTGCATCTGCCGAGTTCGTTTTAGTTACGTTCAAGGTCACTTCAGAGCGAGGCGAAACACACAACCTCGGGTCAATGAGAGTCAAGTATCGAAACCCTGAAAAGGCACTGATCGACTTGGACCGCGTGTCGTTCTTCATTAGGGCTAAAATGGAAGAGCGAATCCGGCTTTCTAAGGAAGGCTCAGGTCATAGAATCCAGCCCGATATTTTCTTCGCGCTCTTTGCCAATGCTGTTGAGTTCTCTTCTGACTTTAGAGGCGTTCAGGAGGCTTATTTAGCTAGCGACTTTCAAGAGGCTGCAGCCACAGTCGTGCTGCAGCCTGACCCGGTGGGCACCCGATTCACATTCTCACCATACTGGGCCGAGGCCTTGCTGCATTTGGCGGGATTTATGGTCAACGGCAACCCGAGCAAGTCGCCCCAGTCGACCTTTGTTGTCATGGGCTACGATTCTGTTGAGCAGCTAGCTCCTGTCGTGCCTGGAAAGCAGTATTTGACATACACACGCATCTCGCGATGGGAAAATGGCACGGCTTTCTGCGCAGCTTATGTATTCGACCCCCAAACGTTCAAGATCGTTATGCGAGCCATTGATTTGCGCTACCAAGAGTTCAAGACGGCTGTTTGGCGTCATATCCTTGAAGGTGCACATTCTTCAGAATCCCAAGATGTCGATGCGACCTCCAGAGTCCAAAAGTCTGTTTCTGCCAAAAGTAAGATTCGAAATGACCTGTCTGCTACTTTAGCAGTAGCGTCTTTGGAACAGAAAATGGATAAGGCCCATATCGAAGATAAATATTCAGACAGAAGAGAAGTACAGGTTATTATGGACTGTCTTGCCGCAGCGACTGGGAGCGACATCTCTGAGTTTACAAACGATACTTTTGTAGCTGATATTGGAGTCGATTCCATCATGGCCATCGAGGTTGTCGCCGCTACTAAGGACTTGGGCGTCGAACTACCTGCTAATTTTATCTTTGACTATCCCACAATTGGCGATATCCGTCTCGCGTTTGACAGGCAAGTTGCCAAAGCCCCAGAAGATGTTATGGAGGCGATATATTCTAGTGAAGATGAGGATTCTTATTCCCCGACTCCTGATAGTGACTTTGTCCCTATTTCGGTACCAGAGTCGGTCTCTAACACTCAGTCAAGTGTGGTAAATATCGACAGACAACTAGAATCCCAAAATTCGGAAGCGATTGATACTTCACCACCTCCCAACGTTAGGATCACACTTTTGCATGGCCGCCCAAATACCAGCAAAACGCCTTTGTACTTGATAGCCGACGGTACAGGCACAGTTGCCTGTTTCATCCACTTGCGGCCATTCAAGTCCAAGCAAACTGTCTACGGCGTCGATTCTCCATACTTCCGCTGCCCATCCCGCATGACGAGCGACGTCGGTATTGAAGGTGTCGCTAGGCTAATTGTAGAGGCTTTGATCAAAGCGCACGATACAGGTCCATTCATGATCGGTGGCTATTCTGCTGGCTGTCTCGTCGCCTTTGAGGTCTCGCGGCAGCTTGCCGCAGCTGGGCGAACGGTCGAAGGTCTCCTTTTGATTGACATGTGCTGCCCGCGGTCGCGGTTATCGGATCAGCGCACACTCCTTGCCGAGGATGAGCTCAGCTATGAGGTCTTTCAGGAAGCCGTCAACAGGGACGGTCTATGGAATACACTCGGATCCAGCCGTGATCATTTTCGCGCCTTCTTTATTGCCATGAACCAATATACACCGCAACCAATGACCCCCGCGGAGAGACCTGCGAGAACGGCCGTCATCTGGGCTGAGCGAGGTTTGGTCAACCGTGTTTCAGATGACCCTGAGCTGATGAAGAAGCTAGAAGAACAGGGAGTTCCAACCAGGCCTTTTCCGGGCTTTATGGAAGACCCCAACCTAGGAACATTTGCTTGCCTTGTCCCAGATAAGGGCGGAGCCGAAAATTTGGGCCCAAATGGTTGGGAAAAGTTCACCAGCGGAGAGATTATGGCTCTATCTGTGTCGGGAGATCATTTTGAGCTGTCCTCGCCTGGACATGTCCATCTTCTCCAGGCGCAAATGGAAAAAGCTTTTACCTACTTTTCATCACATTAATATTATTGGACTTCGTGCATTCGAATTTTATTCCATAAGGGATTAAGTGAATTTGAATTGAGTGTTTTAATATAGATCAATTACAAATTGTACGTTATATATGATAGATTGAATTGAAACAATTGATAAACGGAAACATATAGCGAAGAAAACAGCCACATTCCGCCGTATAATGTCCATAGATCCTTGTTTTAGTCTTCCACATTGGGCTGAATAGAGACGATACGTGTTTGATAATCACTTTCAAAGCGTTCTCGCAACGTTCGCATGTCGGAGAAGGGTAGATAGGCTGGTAAAAACTCGTTCTTGTTCATGAAAGCATCATTGAATATGCCAGGTGGAGTTGCAACGCTAGCAAATGCTCTTTTGATTATCTAAAGGAGGTTTTGGTTCTCATCTCTTCTATCAATTTAGTCGTGCTATATCTACATAACTTACTGTCTTTCAGTCATTCTGGTTACTCATATTGTGGCTGTCGTGGTATGTTCTAGGCTAATATTCAGCTACCTGCTAATTTTTTTAAAGAGGACCATTATGATACTTTAGCTCTGACTGTGAACTGATCTAGTCGAGGATGAATTTATTGGCACGTGCTACATAGACTCGTTTTTAACGAAAAGCAAAGCAAAATTCAATCCTTCACACACAAAACGGACCCTAATCCCCTCCTTGTATCCTCAACCTAGTGATTTCCTTGAACATATCTCACGCCTTGAAAGGCAGGACAGTACTAGAGTATATGCTTGAGCAATATCTTCACAAATCCTTCTTCCTTCGCTGCGTCTCGGGGAAAAAACAGATCATTTTCTTTGGTATACTTTCGAAGCGCATTCAGAGATGAAAACAGGCGAGGTTTCTTCCCAGATCTCCGGCAGTCCATTAAATCGACAATGTTCACGTTGACTACCGACAGTGCCTACAGGGCCAGCCCCTTACTGTCAGTACCAAGCTCTACCATCTTCTAATGGAAACAATTTTTCTCACCTTTTTGCACTGTGTAATTGACGGAAGACGCTCGATCCCCAATTCGGTGCAGAGATTCTGCCATGACTCCAATCGAGTATAGTTTGTTCCGAACTCACTATCAAATTCCATTCTGACATACTTGTTCCAGTTGCGTTTGTAGTTCTTGGAACCATTCTTCCATTGTCTGTGAGCGGCTAGACGGGCGAAATTCTCACGAAGACCGGCGGGGGGCTCAGGTACGAAATCAGGAAAGTCATCGAAGAAGGATTTGATATGAGAAGAAGAGGTAGGCTTCGATTTCTTGGCCATGGTTGCTCTGGCCGATGAAACCTTGTATGAGAGTTCCAGGACAGCTGCAATATAGGCTTTTGCGGAACGAAGATGAGAGATGTTAGGCAGTCGGCTTGTCTACCTTCAAAGTAACCTGAACTTAGATGAGATACCAATTTATAATAATAGAGAGTCTACGAGCGACACGCTTTGGTTTTTTTTGGTCATTGTCATATGGCATAATGGACGGCAATTTGCGTGAAATTCTGCCTCTTTCTAGCCCTAATGACATAGTACAAAGAATTACGCCTTTCTTAAAGCAATCCGTTTGTCCTGAGTGCTTGTTTTATTTTTTTTTATGGCGCAGTCTCTACTAGAAATAAGCCAATCATAAAAGGTCCTCAGAGTGAATGCAGTTCTAGGTGCCTCGTCGTGGCACATCAAGTGGCTGAGAAGGTATTATCATGACATGGATTACTATAGGTAAAAAGTCCTTGGACAGACATAGAATTTAAAAAATATGCGCTATTGGCTACAATACCTGAGAAAGACTAAGCCACGTACAATGCTACAGCCTGACAGTCGTAAATTCATGCGATCTCTTTCCATCTTTTTCTCGGGCGGCACAGTGATTAAATTTGCCCTAGGCTGAACCCTACAGGACCGAATTACTCACACAAGTTCTGTCCGGATAGGAAGGTCGGCATAATTTTCCATTTAGGTAGCATATAGCATAAACTTGCAATTTCTTGATATGGTCTACGCCATCGGAGGCGGTGCAAGTGTTCAGCCACATTGGGATCCCCTGTCAAGCGCTGAGGTCATGTCCCGTTACAGCTAATTTGCATGTTTTTGGTATTCTGTATTTCATAATGGCTCGCAAGCATGATTTTCATGTATACTGAGTGAGGTAGATAGAATCGAATGTACTGTCGTGTGACCCTCTCGAATGTGGCGATTCATAGTGCACGATCTACCAAGGCTTATGGGAAGCATTGCATTGACGCTAATATAGTGAGATGACTGCATTTGACAGGCGAAGAACGGTAAACCATACACGGAGAAAGAGTGCTTAATCTAGACCATATTCTCAGTATGAATCTTGTCGTTGCTGCCACAGTGTCTATCCATAGGGTACTTTTTGTCGCTCCTGCTGTGCTAGCAACAGACCTGTCTAGGTATCCACTTCCGATGAGAGGGGGTGCTCAGCTAAGTATTTATGTTCTTCGATGCCTTGTCATCGCTTCCCTTTCCCGGACAGTCTAAGGAAGCCAGAAGTTGACAAACAAGTCTATGGACCCCGTGTAGTTGAGATGGAAAAAGGAAGCGGCTAAATCTCTGATGTCCACTCGGGAATGTAAGACTCATTTTTTTTTAACTATAGCTAGGTATCCTAAGGTATAGTCAGAAATTAGACAAATGCGCAACGAAATGTACCTGATTTACGTCAAATAAGATTTGGAGTGATAGACATATACAGTCGATTCATATACCACAGTCGAGCAACCTAGAGATAACCCTTCGATGAACTTTCGAAAGACCAAGAAATGTAACCCACACAGGTTTGTATTCATAATTGTGGAAACACTGTAAGAACCGAATTTTGGTATGGCTGACTACCAACGACTCAACCTGCCATGAAGAGAGTCGGATGACTCATGTTTTAGGTAGTAAAGACATAATCATCCATGCCTAGAATATGCACGTGGTATAACGTTTATCAGAGAGATGTCATTAAGAAGCCATTCGTCAATGTCTAGCTTATCATCCGACTGTGTATATATCCTTATCTGAGTAAGGTCGTCATATTATTAGATGATAATATAAAGGCATGTCATAAATCTCGTATAATCAACTCTGTTAAAAACTCCCTGTAGTCAAGTCAAATCTGTACATATACGGCCATCATCCACATACCCACATACTCGCCGAAACGCGCTGAATTGTTGTTGCCTACAGCTAAGCAGCATTGATTTGAAATCACTCGAGTCAGTTCACTCATATGAGCCAACAGTATCATCACGCTCAGTATAATTTCATTCGCTGAAATATGGAAAAGCTGCGGCTATAGGTCACTCCACGACATGGAATTATTGGGTTAGAGACGACAGGCTTCAACGTGACAACTCACCCACGTAATTTCTTATATTTAGAACTTACCCTACATATTAATCTATTTGGAATCGTCCAGATTGGACTCTGATGACCTCCCTGTGCCTCTGCGCCGCCTTTCTAGCCGTTGACTAGTCTTCGCACCCTTGTATACCGCAGCAAATGATGAGGGGGCTATGTATACTCGCTGAGGGGTAATTTGACGATGTCTTTGTTTGAACACTCTCATTGACAAATATTTTCCAACAGCTGAATCGCTTAGAAATCGGCTGAAAGTAAGCTGAAAACAATTCCCTAGATACCACTAGGTGTGGAATCATGATTGAACGTAGCGAGTTTAAATCCTCAGAGCAGCACTCTCCCTCAGTGTATGGAACCCAAAAATTTTTATAATTTGTCTTAGATTCGCAAAATATTCAAAATGGCGGAAATTGCTTCAACTTTGCATTCAATCTCAAAAGAGTCCTTCACCTCCGAGTCTGATCGTCAACAGGCTGTTAGGGAGGCGCGAGCCCTAATTGCCCGCCTTGAGTCGCCGTGGGAAACAGCTTTTCGTCAATCATGGATTGAGCCATCACGTATGGCTTGTTTAGAAATAGGCAATAAAATTGGTCTATGGGCTAAATGGGTCGCTGATGGCAGCGCTCCTAAGACTGTGGAAGAAATTTCCAACCTTGTCACTTGTGACATTCAGCTACTTTGTAAGTTTCGAAATATTCTGCGCAGTTGTACTCTCTCGAGAGGATAATACCATTTCTTATTTGAGACGGTGGAATTGAACCAGGACCATAATGCTTATTTTCATATGCGAAAATTGTAGCCCGAATTATCTGGCAGCTGGCTGGTACAAATCTGCTCAAAGTTGTCAAGCCCGGAGTCTTTGGTCTCACCCCATTCGCCGCAGCTCTCGGAAGTGGCCCTCAAATTGCAAGCACCGTCACCTTGTACTTTGACGTTCAGGGGCCTGCTCTACATACACTCCCGAGTTACGTGGAGGATCTTGGCTTCAAGAACCCGACTGATCAAGCCAATGGCTCTTTTGCCAAATGGGCCAAAGCTCCTCTCTGGGAGTGGCTGAAGGAGCATCCTGACGCCGAGAAAGTCATTGGCACTGTCATGCAGACTTATGCCGGAAACAGACCGACTCTTTCTCATATTTACCCTACTGATAAGTTACTAAGCGGCCTTACTGATCAAAGTAGCGTTGTTCTGGTTGATGTTGGTGGTAGTCTGGGTCATGATCTGCTCTCCTTCTCGAAAATCTCGGATTTCAAGCCGGAAACTCTCGTGCTTCAAGATCGAGCTCCTGTGCTTGAGAATGCAGGAGAGCTTACTCCAGCAATCAAGAAGATGGAGTATGATTTTTTCACACCTCAGCCAGTTGAAGGTGCTGCAGCCTATTACCTGTAAGTTGTGAGAAATTCTTAGACGAGTGTACACGCCATTTATTTTCAAGAATTTTCTGCTAATGCCTCTCTATAGACATTTCATTCTTCATGATTGGCCTGACGCAGATTGCAAGAAGATTCTCAGTAATCAGAAAGCAGGAATGAAGAAAGGCTACAGCAAATTACTTCTTCATGAAGTTGTCCTTGATGCGAATGAGCCCAAGGAGACCGGTACCTCTTCTGACATTGCAATGATGGCAATGGTCTCCGGTATGGAGAGTACGTTAATGACATTTCTTTATATTAATTTTCAAGGTTTGAAGGATTTATTTATGACCGACTAACCATGATACAGGAACTGAAGCACAGTGGACTGCTTTGCTGGAAGAGTCGGGCTTCAAGATTGTCCAAATCTATCACCATGGCCTCGGTGCCGAGTCTGTCATCGAGGCAGAAATTGCATAGTCGTATTCTGATATCATTTACACAAGTCAAAGCAATATGAGTCTAGCGGGTCATGAGTGAAAGATTGACAATGCCTTAGAGATTACATCTATTGGTAACAGCCGAATTAAACAAACCTATTAAGTCATTGGAGCTTGTTTTGCGTGCCCAATTTAAGACCGAGATGAAATATTACACATTATATAATTAGAAGCGAAGTTCAAAGTTATGACTAGAAGCCATATCCTGTCATCTGTCCTGAGGATGCAGGAATAGTCACTAATTCGTGTGCAACCATAAGCTACCAATTTTTACAAACTTACACTGTACTCTGTACCTAAGTAGACTTGAGTCCAGTATGCAACGATAATAGTTCCCTCTAAGTAATCTCCCACGCTGTACAGTAATTTTCCAATGAGCAAAGTGGTAATTATTATCATTGTTCCCCGATTGGTTCAAATGTTTCTTTCAATATATGTAGAGGCTTTTCTAGGGTCGTCACTCATGTACATCATTATCCTGCATGAACAAGTAATCAACCATACGGACATAGTTCAATTCGCTTAGAGGAAAATCTCTCAAACTACAACAGAATCTATTATAAGCAAGAATATCTGTGCCTAGTGGTTTTACCGCTTGTATCTGCGCCGTGCTATTCGGTTCGTAAGTATGACAAGCCACGGTAGCTCCATATATGCCCACATGATCTTCCAAATCCGCTCAAATAGATTAATTGCTAGAGATTGTTAGCCCGGAACGACTTGAAGAGTTGGCTCTTTCGAAGGCCAATCTGAAAAACTGGGCCGATGTTGGTTTCACGCTACAATCACAGGCCATTGACTATAATCCTAGTGGCAAGGTGACCGCGATGGACGTCTTTTATTGTAGACCTTTGACAATCCTAGGTATTACGAAGCAACAATGGTTAGATCAGCATCTTCGTGCTTGGGAAGAATTTGTCGTGGATGTGCAATATCATGAAGTCAATGGAGCTCATTATACGATGCTGCTACCTGAGAATATCGGCAGCTTTCAACGTAATCTTAACAAAGTTTTGAAGAAGAGGGGCGTATGAACGATCATTAGTGATATCAATGCTTAACTTTCTTTTCCAATAGAACATATGATTCATGAACTCTTTGACTCTTTCATATAAGACTTGAAAAATATCCATTCTCTTTTCCCATTTTATTCATTATGTTATTTACACCAAAATACATGCATCCAATTTGTTGCGTTATTCTTGGGGAATTACTACCATGCTTCTTAGTTCATTCTGAAATAAAAATTTCTTGCTATCATGAACAACTGTCTATAAGCAAGATTGAAATCCCGCAAAGACTGTAAAGACTAGGCCCATTTTGCCGGTCATGAATATGTCGATTAAATTGACTCTGGGGTATGGACTTTGTCTACATTTGTCTATATCTTGCTATATATGCATAAGCGCTGCTAGTCTGAGAAGATTTCTTGTCCGATAATCAATGCATACACAAGTCAAGAAGTCCTGTCATATAGCCCAACGAATGAGATTCTCTCTAAACTCTCTACGAGCGTTCTGAATCTTCTCTTCGTACTGTTTCGAGTTAAATTCTGAATTTGAATATAATCTAGGTAGAAACTGCACTCCACTCCACAGGTGTCATCTCAGATCGTTCATAGATGCTACTCGCTTTCTGTGTCAGTGAAATGAAGATACTTGTCAACTGTTTCTCAGTGCCGGAGCGTTTAAGAATCACCTTCTTCTCTACACCATGTGGCGTACAGGTTCCAGAGATTCTCTGTAGGATTACATCTATTGATGTAATTAATTACATTCACTAGATGTTGACACAAGGTGCAAGATATCGATGGATCGTCATATTTCCTATCCTTTCTGTATTAAGGCTCTATTCATAAGGCTCTACTCAGAAGTCCAAACTCGATTCGTTTTCAATTCGTGTCAGGCTCAATGTCTTACAGTAATTCGATGCACTCTATCTACAACTGTGTTTCTGTATCCCGCCCCCTAGTAGATATCCCAAGCGCATTACAACGAAATACATGCACACGATTGACTACTTTCAAGTATTGATACGACTCTAAATCTAAATCACATCAAACCCCAGCATTTGAATCGGTCTATTTCACGCAAGTCACATCTCTCCACGTTGACAATTACCCCCGCCGAGCCCCTTACTACGTGCCTATGCAACGTATGTATGCAACTACATCCCTACACAAGGCACGAACCACGTAAATCAAACCAGACTGCTTGAAGGGGTAAGGGAATATAAATATATAGTAGATCCAATAGACCCATTCTTTATAGACTTGGCATCTCGATTTCCAGGTTCATCAGGTTATTATGTGCAGATTCCCCGGGTTGAGTAGATTGACTCGTGGGTTATGTACTAGGGAGCAAGGAGGTACAATTCCTTAAATCTTGATTTTTGACTCGTGGGCTATGTACTAGGGAGCAAGGAGGTACAATTCCTTAAATCTTGATTTTTGACCCGTGGGTTATGTACTAGAGAGCAAGGAGGTACAATTCCTTAAATCTTGATTTTTGACACTGAAGAAGATTTTGCATTCAGACTTGCTCTTTCTAATCTAATATATAGTACACGGTATTTTTTGATCATCTGCTGAAAGAAAGAAACAACGGCATGCAGAAAGACGACATGCGAGGACAAAAGGAATGACAGAAAGAGACCTTGACACCGTCTTAACTGTCTATCAAAGAAAAAGAAAATTCTCCGAACATACCAGTTGACCAGATGAAGAATGAGACAATGCAAGATTCAAGGGCGATCTATTTCCCTCCCTCCCGCCCGCTCTGAAAGCCAAACCAGAAAAAGTAAAGATGCAAAAATTGCGGAGAGTTGGGGATATTTCATACATTTCCGACCACCTGCCAGGAGTTTACTATGCATGTATATACTAAGTAATACTAGGTAGAATGGATCTTTTGTCTCCTTGCTCGTGGTGCCCCCCTTGATTGAAGATTTAACCTGACTAGGAATTTTTCGCCAAGACAGGGATTCTTGTGTAACCCCTTCGTTTCCTTGATAAAGGCTCCAAACAGGAATCTGTATAGTTTGACTAATCGTTCGATGCTGTGTAGTTGTATGTGACTTTTAAGTTGCAGGTTTCAAGGATCTCGCTCAATGGTGTGAGGCTCTATATCAATCGTGGGGCTGCGGTGACTCTCCTTGCTCGTGGTCTAGTAGATTGCAAGGGGAATATTGCTTCATGATAGACTGCTAATAGTATTCTTGGATAGTTACGATCAGATAATCTATCTTTATCAAAGACTACAACCGGTAATCAAGTGTTGAATGATATTGAAGCTAAAGGCATTACCCATATCCAGCCTGGAGTACATTGAATTTTCTCCAGAACATACTATAATGGATCAACGTACATAATCATTCAATAAACAATTCCATATTGTGGACAACGTCCGGGTTGCTTGGATATGCAATAACCTCTCCCTGGCATATGAATCACAAGTCATTCGATTCCTTGCTCTAGGCACATGGTCACGCCGTATCCGTATTCACTTCAAAGCTAGAACTGCATTTCTGTTAACAAAGAATATGCTTCATTGTTCAATCACTCCTCTGTTTAATTCCGTGCCCCGACAGGCTAACTGGTTTCGTAAGTGGTACCTCGAAATTGACAGCTAAGGAGGCATGTCTACTTAGAAACATAGCTATATTTCTCTATCAGTTGGATAGTCTCGAGAGTGCTCGTTTCATGAAGTATACACCAGACATCAATTAATCTATCCTCCAACGGCATCGATGTTAGGAACCAGTATTGCTATACAAAGCGGGACGTGACATATATATTCATGGATCTCTATACAGCATCCATTGTCAATACTGACAAACGAGAAACAACGACCGTATTGATGATCGAGTGAATGTAACACCAGATCGCGATCTGCTAATTTACGATACATTTAAGTATTGGAAGTCATCTGATGTCTACACCTATACAATACGAAGTAGGCTTTGACGTGATCAGACAAACCCTAACTCACCGCGGCAAGGGTTAGGGTTCGATCTACACTTTTGATGTATACGCAAAACACCACATGTTTTTGTAACTTTGCATGATTCCTGACACTGAACAGACATGCGCCATCAATAAAGAATCAACACTCAATGCACCTCTCAACGTGGCGTCTGTTGATGAAGCATGGCGTGGATCATGGCATTTTCCACGACCGTCCCATGGATTTGGGCAACTACGTTAGCACGTATCCCATCAAACTACTACTCGCATCTAGAACTGCAAGTCATCTACCAATACTGCAGCAGCAATTTTTTTGTTTACATGCTATGCTGTAGAAAATCAGTACTAGAATGATACTACATATGATGTCAGACATTCGGTGTAGCTATCTAGTCCATCTCATGTTTTGCATTAGTCTCAACTTTCGACTGATCCAATCCCGATTCTCTTGCCAATAACAAACATCAAACGATCAAAAGTCAATTACGTAGTCTGTTCGTTAGTGACTTGTATACGTAGTAGAGTTGTTAGTTGTTTTGATTAGGGTTTGAGCGGTCCCGTGTTCATGATGTCTAATTACTGTTGTTAGTACGTACGACGCGTCGATTGAAAAGTGTATAGCGTCATAACCAACACTACGAACTCACCACACAGTCGACATGGAGGGCAGAACAAGATTTGAAGGAATCATCAGAATCAGATACGTCACAGATGGTCCAGCCATTGGAAACGGGTCTGATGGTCAAGACTAGAGTCGCTAGTGTTGACGGGCTCAGCGACAGGTCTGTGCTGAGGAACGCGTTTCACGGCTTGTCTTCGGCTTGAGTTCTTAATTCTTAGCATGACCAGTCTACCGCGCGTGGATTACTATTCGATTGTGAAGGAGAGAAAGATGAGGGGTAGTGTCTCATGTTGTCTTGGTCGTACACGTCTTGTATGCCGGTGTGTTTGTTTTGATAGTCGGAATCAGGATGTGAAGGATGTGCATAACCGCGGGCGATCTCGCGAGTCGAGACACAGAAGGACTCACGAAGAGGGGCAGATTGAGTCCATTGACGTCAATCGGCCCCCAATGATCAATCGTCTCTGTCTGGCCAAAGTAGAAAATGGAGAGATAAGAGAAAGAAAGACGGAGTGCATAAGGTGCCTCAAGGCTAAGGCACAAGGGTAGCATCCGGCTCGGCCAATCAGAGCGCGTAACGCAGGCCGACGGTCACGGGACTTGGCATCTTAGTCGCGTTTTCGGCGTTGTTTACTTCTTGGCAGACGCGGCTTCTTTTTGCTTGCTTTTGACTCAACGAACAAGTGCGCTCTCGCTCAGAGCAATTCGTGGCGACTACCGCGACAGCTTTTGAACTTTCGTTCTACCGGGATGACCCTTCAGCTGGCCATGGTCTATGTCATGCATGTACGGAACCCACGGATTACCTACTCGTAAATCCAGTGTTGGAAGGTCAATCTCGAAACACCGGACGAGGGACACCAACAGCCCAGTTAGTGGGTAAAACGCAATTTAATCTATCTGCTAGTCAAACATTACGAGTTATCCCATGATCAGATTCGTCGAATGCAATCCGATACGATAATCCTGTCTGTGTTCGGATGCTGATTCGCTCGTTGCATGGCTCGCGTGTGACGGCTTAAACGAAAATAGCACATTAGACCGAGGTCGCTGCATCAGTGCATCGCTTTAGAGTAAGCTAGCACAGCTAGCAGAACAAAACTCCAAACACATGGCGCAGGATCCCTGTCAGCGGCCAATCAGTTGGCATCGTACGAGTTCCATAAGGCTTAAGCGCCGTGAGTGAGATGCGTGATGGGTCAATCAGAGTTTGAGAAGGCTGAGCTGAATGAATGCGGCCGCTGGCCTCTGCCTTTTACGCTGCCGCTCGAATGACTATCGACGGATGACAGGGTATCCTATCCTACCTATGCTGGAAGTGCCTATTCTATACCGCAGTTTGCGATAGCGAACAAGGGCACTGTTGATCACACATAGTAAACTCATGAGTTATTCAACGCAGACTGTAACAAATTGACAATAATTGAAACGCGACCGAACCGACCGACTGAGTTATCATCTAATATATTTCTAACTAGTGCGGGGTTGATCAGGTCAAGCCACTCGGCGAGTCGGCGGAGTCAGCGATGCTCGCCATTCTCACCGTCGATGTCATTCACGCCTACTCCGTTCTTATGCGTGTGCCATGCTGATGGCTGACGGATCCGATCGTTCTACTTATTGCAGTCCTGCAGATAGATACGCCCTTTGAGCCTCTGACTCAACCAATCACAACATCCAAACATGTTTTCTTGAGCTGAACATGCAGGCCCATGACTCGATGCAATACAAACAAACACCGGACTCTAAAGATGAGATGGATACCACGTAGCATCCAGACATACACCCGCACATATCTTGAAGATCGCATTTTTTTCCCACCTATTTAGTACGTATACGTAGTAGTAATATATGATGCGTCTCATTCTTCTCGATCGAGGGGCTCCCAAGGCACGGGAACGCGTGTGGAGAACGGCACACGACGAGAAGCAGAACAGAAAAATTTTAAGCTCGATTTCGGATCGGAGAGGAGTTGCAAGTGGGTACGCTACGTATGCTGTATGTCTATGATCGAGATTTGGTCTGTCGAGATAGGAATCGAAATGAGAGACGGTGGTGTTGACTTTCTGGATATTAGTCTGAATCAATTGATGTCAAGTAGATGCCCTAATCAGCAGCTACCTACAACTACGTAGGTGCGTACTCACTGAGAATCGCACCGAACGGCGATCGCAAAACCCACATGTTTGAACTCTAACAGGAATTGCTGAATGTAGCATTGATCTACATGGCATTTTTCCTAGCACGCACTACACCAGAGTTACTCGTTTTGCAACTCATGGGCAGGAGCCGCCAGAAATTCAGAATATTCGTTCCTGAACATACAAACAAATGGATGCTTGTCAAGATAATTATATCTCAACCTCGTAGGTAATTTTAGCCCTCGGCAAAAAAAGAACAAAAGAACGAACAAAAGAAGAAAGAAAGAAAAATTTTCGAGACTAGATATAGTGAGCCAGAGTTTTGCTGGCTCTGTTGCCGGGTTGACCAAGCCGCCTCATTATGTATGGAGTACAATGTACGGAGTACACCGTATTCTGTATTTTTAGTAGAAGATTGGAGACTGAAAGACTGAAAGAACAGAGAGGAAGGAAGAAAGCGATTATTCTTTAATATCCAAAGTCCATTTTTATTCAAATCTATATATAGGAAATATGTATTGAATGGTGAATGTCGGATATTTCCTTGCTTGTATCGCTCCTTGATTCAAGAGCAAGGCCGACTCCATACCCCGTACATACAGTACTACTCGGTACGTGCTACGTAGCTAAAGCCTAAAACCAATAATCATCGCACTAAGCCGTCTAAATTGTTAGCCGTGCAAGCACCCTGTCAGAGGTAGGCGGTTGTTGCTGAGCAGCGCCTATCGGCTTTACTGACTTGGTTCTAGCCTTGTTCGCTCTGCCCTATGATACGGGCTGTGGCTCGGAATTTGGGGCGAGCTGGTTGGCTGGCTGGCGTTTGATTAGTTTAGATTAATTAATCAATCGCTAGATTCGTTACTACAGTGATCTGACTACTAAGTAAAGCCCCGTACAAGGCTGTACTCTGACTCTCGTCGTTCGTACGAGGTAGGAGAAAGGGTTAGAGCCAAGGGTTTGAGGGACGACCGCAAGGAGCATACTTCTACTTTATATTCGATAGAATCGTACTAGCAGATAGAAATAAATGTTAATTGAGGAACGGGGTAAATATTCAAGGAGAATACTCCGCAGAGAATACCTTACATGCTTGTTCCTTGCCTGAGATCACATCGTTGTCCCCTTGGCCCGCCCAAGCTATGTAGATGACGTGGGTTTGGCCCAATGGGCGCCGAGAAGGTCGCTAAGGTGCAGCTGGAACGTGTTACTCTTAGCTACGACTGCTAGGCGGTTTGTGACCTGTTGCCAGCCCGTGCGAGTATCCTCCGATGGATGTCTGTATGTGTATACAAGTTACAAGAATACTGAGAATAGAGGGTATAAGGATACGTGTGAATAGACCAAATGGTACATAAAGATACTAATGCTAAGAAAAGAAGAATAGACTCAATAGGGAAATACGTACGAAGTACGTATTGCTGCGTACGGCAGCCTCAGGCAGCGGATATCTCCCCACTTCCAGTACGGGTAAGTTACAAGAATTACCAGGAACTGCCCTTCTGCTGGTTGCCCATTGCAACAAGTCTCTTCCTCTTCTTCTTCAGCTTCACCTACCCTCTCTCTCTTTAACTCGCCTTTTCCTTTCAACATTCTTTCTTCCTTTCTTCTCTCTCTTTCTTCATCCACAACGGTGTCCATTGTTCGCTCCACCACGATCCTCTCTTTACCTCTCTACCTTCACCTCTCCCTCTACCTCTCTACCTCTATCTCTCTTCCTCTTCCTCTGTCGTACTCTTCACTCCGACTATTCTCACGACAGACAGACCGCGCCGTCGAATTACGAACAGTCCTGGCCAACTGTCGAATGATACCTACGATCGCTTACGAATTGGACTACTTACTCGCTGTTGGAAACAATGTCGATCTGAACCCGTTGCTCGCCTCTGCCGTACCACCACTTCGCTTCCTCACCTCTGTTGGACAACATTGTTGGAAGGTTTCAGGAGCATACAATTGGAAATACAGTTAGAAGTAACAAAAAGTCAAGACGGAAAGAAAAATTGCTGGGGCCGTCGTCCATTCGAAGCAAGACAAACAATCGTCTCACGTCATTTGGATGATCGTCTATGGGACAACAACAACCGGTTGAGCTGAATTGATTCCCGTCTAATCCACCTCAAGATGGAGCATTCCTCACCACTCGCTGCAATGCAGCCGCCCTCAATGATGTTTGGCCGTTGTTTTGGGAACGATGCTCCCAAATTTCGATCGCTGGGCGGAATTGGTGGTTTTGGGCCTGGTAGCTTCAATTTTAAGGACCTTTCTATGAAGAAGGCTCCTACTTCGGATTACTTCAATGTCAAACAATTCACAGGTCCTTCTCCGGCCGCGAGTTTGGCTGCCGATTTGTCCCAGAATTTTCACATCGACCAGAGGTGAGTCAAACAACAGTCTCGTTCTAATCAATTGCTAATTTAATAGCCCACAACTGGCTACGCCTCGTCGATCATTGTTCTCAGCAAACATCTTTCATGGACATGGTAAGAG
This sequence comes from Talaromyces amestolkiae, assembly GCF_001896365.1. NCBI lineage: Eukaryota > Fungi > Ascomycota > Eurotiomycetes > Eurotiales > Trichocomaceae > Talaromyces > Talaromyces amestolkiae. Next base: position 25,607 of record NW_024468050.1, on the reverse strand, counting down.
AAATGCTATCCTGCTATGCGGCGTCAAGCTAACATCTCAGACGAAATGATGACCACACCTCCGTTGCCGGCCTCTTCGCCCATGACGGATATTATGGAGACATCTCCGCTTCCTCACAAACTCCCATACACTATTGCAACGACAGATGTGGTGCTCCAGTCACCGACACCGGAATCGGAAACGCCTTCGACCGCTAGCACTAGTACAGGGGGCTCTTTACAAGCATCACCCATGGAAGATGATTCGCCTGGTGTTCCGCAAGAGTGAGACGATCCTAACTTGTCGAGTAACCTTACTAATACTGATGGCAGACGTATACGCCCACCCCTTCTGCGCCCATCTTTGCTTCGCACCAAGGCCTACTCTACTCAGACCGGAGTCAACAGACTGGCACCCGAAAGCCAGTGCCCTCCTTTTCAATTCGGCAGTGGAACCAGCGGCTTGTCCAACTCTATGTCTCTAGCTGACATGTTCAATGAGTCGTCGCCGCCACAGGATCGAATGACTGTAAAGAATTCGTCTTCTAACTTGCTTGGTCCACGCCCAAGACAACCCTTTGGTCGTAACAGTGGTTCTGCATCTCCAGTGCCTAATGCTGTCCGTAAGAACGCTTGTGGGAACCCTTTCATGCGCCCGCGCAAGCAGTGCAGGAGGTCCCTCAGTATGTTTGAACATCCAGAGGACATTGTGCGCCAGAAGCAGCCGGATATGGTTCCTGAGCCTACTCTAGCATCGATCATGGACGAAGAGCCTACACATACTCTTCAACTGCCACACTTCGTACCTGCGGACCAACCTGATAGTCTCCCTCGTATTGAAAAGGGCGTATTGGTCGATATTCTGGATGGAAAGTTCAAGGATCGTTGCGAAAACGTGATGATCATCGACTGCCGATTTGAATATGAATACGAAGGCGGACACATCAACGGAGCTGTGAACTTCAATGACAAGGAGGTTTTGGCCACCCAGCTCTTTGCCGATCCCAAACCAGGCACAACTATTATTTTCCACTGCGAATACTCTGCCCACCGGGCTCCCATCATGGCGTCCTTTATCCGCCACAAGGACCGCGCGTTTAACATTGAACGATACCCTAACTTGACTTTTCCGGAAATGTACATTCTGGACGGAGGATACAGTGCATTCTTTGCGCAACATCGATCTCTCTGCTATCCCCAGAACTATGTGGAAATGACATCCAAGGAACACGAATTTGCTTGCGAACGAGGGCTTGGAAGAGTCAAACAGCGATCAAAGTTTATCCGCGCTCAGACATTTGCTTTTGGACAGCAGTCTCCTCAGATGGAAGACAGCCCGACAGGACGCTGCCGCAGCAGCAACAACGACCGTGTTCGAGGCCTGGATTCGCCTTTTGAAGCGCCTGAAGCTGGACGCATGCCTGGTCGTCGTATGCTTTCTTATTAAGCTGCAATTTGAGTCCCCTTGATGGGTGACGCTTACGGTTTATGCCTATTACTACACATCACACATGACGTATATCATGGTTGTCATGCCTATCCTTATCTCTTTCTATTTCTTTTTCTTTCGACTTTCGGATTTCTCTCCAAGACCGGATCTTCTTCTCCTCGCCTCACCCCGTCACTTGTATCGATACACACCACACTCCGAAGGAAGAATTTCACACATTGTATAAGACGACTATTCATACAATGTTCTCGATACCCAGGCGCATACGGTTCTGTCTTTTTATTTCTTGTGCCAAGGCACCCTTCTTATTTCAACTTTTATGACACGACTTATTGTCTTCGAGCCAGCCTTTTCTTTCTATCTACCTATGTCAATTTGACCCACGACGGACGCGACAGTCGACTACAACCACGGCTCGATCGCTACATACTCAACAACAACCTCTTTCCTATGTGACGACCTGCTCAGATGGCATCTGCTATCAACAATACAACATCACTCGATACATAACCCGGTACCGGCCGAGAATTGGACAGTCTCTGCATATGACTAATAGATTGTCCAACTTCCGCTTCTCTGCATCCTATTCCAGTCTACTCTTTTAATCGACAAAGCGAAATCACTTAAATTCTTTTGTACAGTTTTCGCGGTACTGTTTTCTGTCACAACACAACGACAATACTGCCCAAAATCATACGTCCGAGTCTGTTTGTGCCTTGTTAATACTGCATTTGTTGTGGAGGAATGTTGTGTCAAGTGTGCACTCCACGATATTTGCATTCTAATTTTGTTAATCACCATCACTTTGGACGTGTACGCACACAGAAAGAATTGTACATATGCATATTCAGAAAACAAGCGAGGAAGGAGCATGAGATGCGCCGTTAGATGTATGTAGCTGAGCTATGATATCCTTAATTCATCTTTTCCGTTCAGTGTAAATACTGTAGTTGTAGTAGTCACCTGCCTGGTAGGAGATAGGGCTAGCGATCTCCACCTTGAAAGGTACATTTCCCCACCAGTACAAACCTTGAATTACTCCGCATTTTTCTCGACACACCACTTCAATACAATGAACCACCACCGCCTCTCCAAAAACGCCTTCGAACACGCCCTCCGCCGGATTATAAAAAAGCAATCATGGACATAGACGACATCCTCGCCTCCGTCACACGCGCCACAACAAACCACTTCTCCCCCGAATCCGTGACCATCGACCATCAACACCTCACGCGGCTATGGGTCGCCGAACGCGCTGTGTCGGAGGTATTGCCTTGGCCGTCGGAATTGATGGATAGGATGATGGAGAGGGTGCAGAAGCAGGTATCCCAAACCATCCCTACAAAACATCACAAAAGAGGAGAAAATAATAGGGAGTACTGACGGGTTGGTTGGTCGGTGCAGGTCGAGAATATAGAAGACCTCACAGCTTCTTCGTACGAGAACTCGAATAACGATTACACGAATACTAGCGGTAATAACAATAATAAGAATAATACGCTCAATTTGAAGCTCTCGATATTGCAGACCGATCTGTCGCGGACCCAGTACCTGATTCGCTCGTATCTGCGCCAACGATTATCAAAAATTACGAGATATGCGATGCATTATCTCGTTCTTATATCACCGCCGGCGCCTTCGACGGCTTCCCAATCGCAGGATCCGGAAGGGGGAGGGGGCGTGAAGACGGAGGATACATTGCCAAACCCTACATCAGCGTCTGGTACAATATCGACAACGCCGCTATCGAAATCAGAAGCTCAGTTCTTATACTCGCACCAATATCTCCTCGCATCGCATTATAGGCTTAGCTTCCTAGCCTCCTTTCCACAGCAACTCAGACGTCTGGATGATAATGCTGGAGGGACGAGTATGATCCAGGGACCCGATATGCGTGAGGTTGTCGTTGTAAGGTGTTTGGTGCCTGAGGTTGCGGTCGTGGTGCCCGCGGATGAGATTTTGGAGCAGGAGAGGGAGGGGGAAGTGGTTATGAAGATGGGAGAGATTTGGGTGGGGAGGTGGGAAGGTGTGAAGAAGGCGTGGGAGAGGGGGGATGTTGAAATCCTGTGATCTTAGGTGGGAATGGCGTTTGGAGTATATATAGATGGATGGGATGCGCACAGCGTTTGGGCTTGGAACGTACGTGGTGCATTACAACATGGCACGAATTACGAGAACTGGATTGAGATATGTACAGTTATGGATACTGCAGAACGCTCCATTATAGATGAATATAAGCTATCACCACCMAAGCAAGCCATGCATGCGCCGGTATCATGCGTCTAAAAACACCCACCCTGCCATATAATAATTGACGTGCGCCACCTGGCTAAAAGAGGCCCGAAAAGAAAAAGAAAATTACGCTACATATCCATAAGCAGGTGGATCGGAATCCGGAATTCGTTCCAGATATTCACGATCAATCAGACTCTCGATTCGCTTCTTGATCATGTTCACGTCCGGCACGAAGCGGGCGGCAAGTTGACCCAGTACTTCGGTGAGGAGTTGTGAGTGAGCGAGTTTTTTCCGTTGTCTGTCACGATATTAGTTAAATGCGATAGAGAAAGTAAAAGGAGAGACAAACTTCATTATGCGAACAACAGCTGCTTCAATGCTCCCTCCTCGCTCTTCATTCATCTTCTTCTCCGTCTCGGTTCGCTCATTCTGATTCTCGACTTTATTGCCGCCGCTGCTCACCACGCCAATGCGCACCTTTGTGAACTGACTTTTGAAGGATGCATTATAAAAGAATCGATCCGTGGGTTTGACGTCTTTGCTCATGGGTTCCTTTTTCAGGACGCGGGTTTTGGGGGCCACGGCGAGGGATTGTAGGTTTCGGATAAGGTCGTGGTCTGGGATGCGGGTGCGAGCTTGAATTTCTTCATACGTTAATGAGTCGTCGAGTGGGAGGTCGTTGAATAGCAACAGAATAATCATGGCATAGGTCGACACATTCAGATCATGACGGGCATATTTCCCCTCTGCGCGGAGAAAAGTAGCCCGGATATCTGCCGTTCCCATCGATGCCTGCCATGACAATTTCCTGCCGCTGTGTTTATCAAGATAGAACTTTTCGAAGCTTTGTCGGACTGTGTCGACATCCTTGGGAAATATGCAAGGTAATTGCATATCGCCATCCTTGGAACTTGACATGATCTCCATCGGCCACATTGTACTCGTCAAGACGCTGATTTCTAGCTCAAACCTCTTCGAGTCAGCCGCTGTTCGCGACATGTGCGCTTTGTAATTGTTCGTCAAGTCTTCCGAAACGGCCATGTCCTTGAACATTGCCTCTAGTCGTTGTGTAAATTGATTGCCAACCTCCATCTTCATCTTGGAAATCATTTGTCGCTCAACATCCATGCTGACGGATCGCTTCATCAACAACCGTCGCGAAAGATGTTTCTTGTAATATGTTTCGAACAAGTCCTTGTCGCGAATATATCGTAACAGCGTAATTCCATTCTCCAAAAGACTGTCAACCTCGGCATCAGTTTTGCCCTTGATCCCTTTCTTCAGATTTTCATCGAAGAACAACGACAAATACTCCGAGCTTCGGTTATTCGAGTTGATAAAATCCGAGAAACTGTTAGTAAAGGATGTGTGCATGCCCTGATCCGACGCAAAAGCCCGTTCCCATATCGTGTCAAACTTTTTCTTGAGATTTAAAATATCATCCACCCATTTGATTGCTGCCGCTGTCTGTTGGTTCACAGGTGGCGCCGTCGGTTTCTCCTTTTCAGATTTCTTCTCGCCATCGGCTTCTGTGGATTTGGCCGGTGGAGGCGCTGTCGCAAATGCTTTGGCTGCGGCATTGACTTCATTACCCAGCTGAACAATGCGGGTTTGGATGGACTTTGTTAATGCGCCCTTCTTCGGGTCGATTCGAGCATTGAGCTCATATACGTTGGCAAGGTCTTGTGTCCTGTCGTGATCCAGCATATATCGGACTCCACTGCCTTCAAGGTTAATAACATCGGCAATATTTTTGCTGATCAATTGTTCGTCTATAACCGCTTTGATCTTTTGCTCCGAGTAGGGTGATAATGTAGCGTGGCAGCGCTCTTCCTCCTCTGATATCCTTTCGGAGCTGACGCGGCAAAATGTAGCTGCGTCTGCAGTTTCGAGTAATCGTTTTCCTTCGTTTTGGTAAAATATCGTACTAATCTGTAGATATGTGGGCTCAAAAACGGAAAGATATAGCTTCGCCGATTCTTCTTCCTCCAGCGTTTCGTAGAGTCCTTCTAACATGTAGATACAATGCCGGACTAACGGTCGATCGATCATTTCTCCTGTTCGCTCCAGCTGGACCATGAAAAGAACAGTAGACTCGAGAATTTTGTATATAGTCAGGTTACTGTCAGGAACCGTCGAACGTAGGACGTGATCCCGGAACAGACACATGGCTATCGTGTATATTGAAGGCCTCTGATCATTGTTCATGACTTTGTCCTATTACAGATAGAGTCAGCGTCGTCAGTCATAGTGAAGTTGACTGAACCTACCATGTACATCAGCACATCCGTGATCATGCCCATACAAAGCTGATGATCCTCCCAAGCCCCCCTCATCGCCGCCAAGAACCTCTCCCCAGCAGCCCTGCGCTCATTCGCTTGATCCGTAGTATCCGTAGGCTCAATATTGAGGAGCAACACCGGCGACACCGAAGACATAATGTTCTGACTGACAAGACTGCCCAGCCACTCTTGCTCTAGTTGCTTAACTCGCTCGTAGAGCTCGTCGCCTTTCCCCATTAACACTATTCGGTATGAGCTACGATAGAGCTCCTCGAAGGATAGCGAGGAGGCATTCTTGGTGTGAATTTCGCGTAGTGCAGAACCGAGGACAGACCATATGGCTTCAAAGTCGTCGTTTTTGCTGCCTAGTGCCTGTTGCCGGAGGTGTTAGTATACTTCTAAGACGACACCGCTTATATTGTGACTTGAAAAGTATGCTTACCCTTCTAGGAGCTCGGACCTTTTGCCTCGCTCTCATTGCCATCTTCTCGACGATCGAAAAAAGCAGACGTTGAGTAGATAAGAATGTGTTCGACGATGGTGCAGTAGAGCTCAATAGGCGGGGCCGGAAACCGTTGAGGGGTTGCGAACAGTCAAAGCCTGAGATTGATCGGTGTCAATCTCAGACTCAGCGTTCCATCTGAAGTAAATATAAAGCCCAGGGATCGGATGAATATGAATAAGAAATGAGAGCGAACTCGATTTTGCTAGATGTGATGTCTCGAGGCCTTAGAGCTTCTCCGCGATCTTCTCCGGAAGAGCATGAGTCGGAAAAAGTATTGATCCGTCGCAATCTTTTGAGCTTTAGACGTTGCCTCCGTCACGGGCAATAATGACATATTAAAAGTCTCAGTCCAGTCTTCGCATTATCCTCTTTTCCTAAGAAGCGAATATCTTTTCAACACTTCGGTAAAGCACGATAGAATATCAGAATGCGCTCACCAACTACTCTCCTCCGTCTTTTCCGCACCTCAAGCGGCCATCTCCCCCGAACTCGGATTTCAATCAAAGTTCCATCTCCTTTCAGCACCTACAACCCATTATCACTCTCCTCGAGAGCCAGCACTTTATACGCGTACAACACCCGAAGATACAACTCCAGCTCCTCCGACGCAGCAGACCCCAATCTACGACCACTAACCGACCGCGTACCCAGCGCATCTACCGACGCAGCCAACGCCGAACAAAACGCCGCACGGAGAGCAGAAGAACCAGCTTATCGTATTGTATTCACATGCAAGCCCTGCGGTGAACGGTCGGATCATCAAATGTCCAAGCATGGATATCACAAGGGCACAGTGTTGATTACGTGCCCGTCATGCAGCGCGCGCCACGTTATTAGTGATCATCTCGGGATATTTATGGATGAGAAGAGTTCGTTGGAGGATATCTTGGGTACGAAGGGTATGAGGATTACCAAGGGCGTTTTGAATGACGATTTGGAGATTTGGGAGGATGGGTCTGTGTATAAGGCTGGGTCGAATAAGGAGGGTGTTGATATCAGCTCGGATGTCAGTCCCAAGGAGACGCCTTGATTTCTCTCCAAGGAGCTTTGATCCGATGAGCATCGGGATGATGTCTCTTGTAATATATTATGTACATATATGAAAAAGTGTTTATCTTGCTGGATCGGTTTACGCAGCGTTACAGGCATGGGTTTGGGTTGATCTTTAACATGTATCATAGACAGTCATTCATACTTCTCAATTCACTTTTAATCTCTAAACTATTTACAAAGATATCGACAAAGATAACGCCGTATTATGCACATTTCAGAAGCCTCGTCTCCGCTCCCTGAATTCCTGACCCCTTTCTTTCCTCTTGACGTGCTTCCTGTCGTTCTTACGTTTCTTCTCGCGACCAAATTTCTCTGGATCGGCAACAGCTTCAATGCGACGTTTGGCCCGTCTTTGTTCCCGGCGTGCTCTAATATTCTCCTGAATACGAGCCATCTGGTCAACATATTCGGTCGTACCGAGCTTCTTCTGCAAAAGATCCAAGATTTCCTGGGCATTTGTAACTAACGACTTCCAACCTGTCTGAAATTCTGGATCGTTGGATCGAGGAGTCGGAATGTTTGGATCGATCAAATGCTGTAGAGGAAGAAGGATAATTGGCAAGAATCCTATAAGCTTTTCAGCGTCTAGGTGACGACAGACTGCTGCCAAAAGAACCATGGTTGCGGACTTGGGTACAAGTGCACTGGGTTTTCCGGAGATCGTTTCTCGGCGTAGTATGTTAGATAGCTGTTGGAAGATGTAGCGTAGCAGACTCTTGCGCGAGGCGATTTCCATATCAGCCTTCTCTTCTTCTGCATCGCTCTCATCGTCTGGTCCATCCTCTTTGGCTTCTTCGGCCTCTTTCGAAGAAAACTCAACGCCGTTGATTGCAAAGCATCGACTCAAGAAAACAATGTTACGGACGCTCTGCATGGCAAGCTCTTCGCTAACCCCTGGAATTTGCATGGAACGGATACTGCCGCGGGTGAGTTTGATCATTCCGTCTTTGTCAAGCTTAAGACCATGTTTACCGGCCAAAGGAACATTGGCATAGCCTTCGGTCGCGTTCGACTTGGCTATATCTGCAAGCCATAATCCAACCAAGTTTGCTGCACACGTTTTTACCCAAGCGTGTGGATAGAAGAGAGATTCTTGGACGCTAGACCACAAGCCCAAACACTTTTCACTGAAAGCAACCGAAGGTACGGCTTTGCATACCTTGAGGAATAATTGCCATGAGAAATAGACCGTCTCCCAATCCTCGCTTTCCGTGTCTTCGATAATTGGATTGATTAGCTCAGGCAAGGTTTCGACAACGAATCGGCTTTCCTTTTCCTTCTCGGTACCTTCCGCCTCAAAGAAAATTCTCATAGCCTGTAGACCGGTGTTTGCGAGTTGTTTGTTCTCCATCTGCTCGAGCCAAGAGTGCAGTGGCTTCAGCATGATCTGTAGACGCTCCCGATCAGCTCTTCCAAAGAATTCACTGAGAAGAAGACCGGCCATTTGACGGCATTCAGAAGTCTCATCGTTGGCCATGACGAGCACAACCGGTAAGAAGAAGGTGCTGATGATATCTTGGCCAAGGTCCCCGCCAGTTTTGTTCAACAATCGATGCACTGCTTCCATGACAGATTCTCGTCCTTCACGGTGCTGGTAGTCAAAGTTCTTTGCAAGGAAAGCTAGCTGTTTGGACCAGCGAGATTTGGCTTGAGGATATTCCAATAGAAAGTGGACGTACACACCCCGAGCCAGATCACGAGCAGCCTTGGTCTGATTGGTGACCATCATTCTTGCAATATTGTCGACCAACTCGTAAAGTTCGGGAACAAGAAATTTCCTATCCATCACAGCGCGAATGAAGTTGAAGGTTAAACCCTGGCGATCAGGTTCCTCAATGTCATTTGTGAGACGCTTCAAAAGATACGAGAGATGATTATCCCTCAATTCTACCGTCTTTCGTTCTCGCAACACAGAAGCGATGAATTTGAGTGCAGCTTGTGCGGCCTCCGTGTTAGTGCTTGGAGCTTCTTTGACGACTTTAACAGCTTCGGCAAGATAGGTTGGCGCATTTTGGTCGAGCTCAGGGAGAGGTAATTTGATAATGGTCGAGAGCAGACGCATAGCGGAAATCTTGACTTCTTCGTAGGACTGAATCACTGCGTCCCCAACAATGGGCAAGAAGCCAGCCAGATTGTTTGCAGTTAGTATGGAACTGTATTTGTTGAGGACTGATCGAAGGACATCAAGCGAGAACCGCGATAGCTTGTAGAGATATGACGAGGTAGTTCCGCGTTTCTCTCCTCTTTTCATACCTTTCATGTTGATGAGGAATCGCCTATTCCTTGCCGATTCTGTGTGAGACAGCGCCTGTGACTCATTTTGATCTTTGTACGATTCTTTAATCACTTCGTAGCAAAAGACAAGAATATCCCGGCTCTCAGCACCCGGGTTTCGCAGTAGACCGAGACTTATTCTCCTGAAGAGCTCATCAATCTTTCTCACCAAAATAGCTGTAAGTTTCTCCCGTAAAAGCATTTGCAAAGGCGCAATGAGCGCACCCAGGCGTGTAACAGAGCTGTTCTTAGCAAGCAACTCCATCGAATCGTAACTCTTGCTGCTCTTGACTTCTTTCATTTGACTAACGTAGTCTTCGGCATCTTTCTCCTGGCCAACAACTCCAAAAATATCATCCATGACAATTGCAACAGCTTGTTCAAGACAGTGATCCAAAGAGCCCTGTTCGAATTCATCTGTGGTCGATACAAGAATGGAATGCATGGTAAAAGAGAGAACGTGGAGCTGGTAACCACGAGCGAGAGCCGTCCTCAGCTCTTTCAAAATGTAGCCAAAGTAAGTCGGGCCGAGAATGATCGCAATGTCTGCAAGAGTCTTCCTGGCATTGTCTCGGGAATCTTGTGCCTTACTTCGCAGAACGTAACAGACATCCAACAGAACTGCTGGAAGGCGGATAGCCATATCTTCTTCGGGCAAAAGTTTGAGCAGCTTGATGCTGGTCACAGCAACCGGAAGACGGAGACTCATTTGAGCTTCATCTTTGTGATGCACGAACTGCGTTAAGAAAGGCAAGAAGTGAGTTGTCAGCTCCGTCGAAATCTTTTCTGGTGTGGGTAGCGTCAGGGCCAGGCGGCATTTAGCAGGCTGTTCTGAAGGAGAATCTCCATCTACCTCCATAGTATCCTCAGAGTTTGTTCTCGGATAGCGTTGTGTGAAAGCGGTTGACAGGGCGTCAGTCATGCGACCAAGCAACCGGATCATATTCCTTTCAACTTCGGGCTTGCTTGTCATATTTGCACGATACCTGCGGAAAATTGCTCGAAACTGACTCCACTCCAACCACTCACCTAAACAACCCAAAGTTGCTACAGACTCTGCAGCTAGATTATGGGCAGTCTCGTCTTCAGCGATATGGAAAATAAAATGCTCAATTAGAGGAAAGAAGATCGAGCTTATGTTCGCAGAGTTGATCTTTCCGCTTGACGCCTCACTTGCAAGTCTGCGTAGGGCACGCATGCGTCGATGTTGCTGGATGTGAAGAATGTTGTTGAAAAATGAAGCTTCCTCGTCTCCAGCAACTAAAAGCACATGCATATCTTGTACGCTTGGTAAGGTGGGATTGAGTTTTACCAAATGACCCAGGGCTACTATGAATTCTGATCGTACTTGCTCAGATCGTTGACGCACACCGTTCTGGAGAGCTGGCAGCAAAACGCTGTCTCTGAGGGTAGCAAAGTCGGACCTATTCGATTCACCATCTGCAGCTCTTTCAATAAAACGTTTGATACCATATGAAGCACTCGATCGGATGGAGAGTTCTTGTTCATCCTTGACATGATACAACATATTGAACAGGAGAGGGCGCCACTGCTTAGGACTGAGACTTGTCCACAAATTTTCGTTGATTTTTCTGAAAGCCGCAAGTCGCCGGTCGTAGTCAATGCTATCAAGCTTCGATGTGTCAATAGAATTGAGATCAGCACAGAGAGCGCCGACCTCCTCTAGCTCAGGATCATGTTTGGCAAATTCGTGTAAAACAGCAGACAAGACATTGCGGTTCTGTTCATCCTTGAAATAGTCGAATAGAGATGACACCGTGCAGAATACTTCCTCGGAGAATGAAGGGTCCTTATCAATTGAAGACAAGGGTATGAAATGCTGCAGAGAGTGCAACAAACCTGACTTGGTCTTGGGTGAAATCTTGTCATGTGGTTGTCGTAGAAGATAGGTGGATATACGCACAAGACTGGCAATTTCAGAAGATGTCTCCACGCAAGGCGCTATTAGGGATAATGTTTCCACAGCAGACACAAGAACAGGACGCGCAGGATTTGATTGCAAAAGCTTGCTGAGGTTTCCCAGAATGCGATCCACATATGGCGCAAGTATCTCTTCGCGTATAGCTTGAAAAGAGACCTCGCTCATTTCTCCAGATTCATCGACAGCCTTACCAGTAGACTGATTGATAATGGGCTGTACTATTTGCTCCAGAATAAATACCTTGACATCATCGCGCGCAGATGGAACAGTCAATGTATCGACAACAGCGGGAATCACGTCTTTGCTGAATCGCGTCAAGTAGAAAACGGACTTCGGAGCAGACACCCATTCGTGGAAAAGTCGATGAAAAGAAGAAATTCCTTGTGCGTTCTCGATGGCGAAGTTCTCCAGCCTGGAGTTGATTACTTCGGTGAATAGCAGACCCACGAACGGTGTCCAGTCAATATCTGGAGCGATAGAGAAAATCATACTAGCGCAGCGGATACCCACGCTGCGAATCTCTCGCAGCACTGCGGCTTTACTTTCTAGGTCCGGCGAGTCCAAGGCAAGCAAGCGAGAGGCTCGCACAAGACAGTAGAATACCGCATCCATTGACTTGGTAGCATATGTATGCATGCGGCTCTGAAGGGTCTCTAGCATCGTTTCAACCATTTTGAGGAAACCGACCTGCTTCCGCTCGCTGGCTAACTCCGATTCGAAAGATTGGTTATCAATCTGGCCATCCTTGAGCAGATCCACATCAAAGAAAACCCCAAAAGCGATCTGCACAAAGAGTTCGAAGTCTGGCCCCGACATTTGAGCAAGAATACGAAGAATGGCCTTCCTCCTTCCGGTTTGGCCACCAGAGCCGGAACTAGACGCAGCTCTAGATATCATACGCCCGTAGAGAAGACGTAGAAGAATTGGCAGGATATCTGCCTTGTGACCTTTCTCGATCTTACTATCTTCATCATCGATATGAACGAAAACAGAAAGTTCCTCGCGAAAGCGAGATTCGTCTAAAATGTTGAGCAAATTCTCTTCGTAGGGACGTATACCAGGTGATTTCCAGGTAAAGAGACCTTTCAGTGCGGACTTTTGAACCGCAGAATCTCCATGGGCGGTGAGACTCAATAAAGCATCATACACTTGTGAAGACTTGAAGAGAGATCGGGGGTTGATGAACTTCTCGAACAAGCCAAGCAGCGCTAGGCGATCCTTATAAGCCCAGATCGGAGTGACATCTACCACTCCAACAGCCTCGGAAAATTTCGCATCGCTTTCCACGATCTTCACGTTGTCAATTTCGGTCGAGGCCCATCGAAGGAAAAGAGGAACAATTTGACGAGCACGCTTTTCCGCGAGTTCAGGAATAACATGTAGAACTTGTAAAGATCGAGCTCTGGCGGTCACGGGAATCAGTTCAGACAGTTTATGGTCAGTAGTGAAGCTTTCTATCAATTCGTCTTTCGGGTCATTGGCTTTTTCAAATTTGGCCTCAATTATTTTTTCGATCTTCAGCGAATTATCACATTTGAACTCCGACCAGTTCTTCCCCGGCTCTTCGTCTGTAGATTCATCATTTGTGGCATCAACATTATGCTGTAACCACAGCATACACAATTCAGTGACGACAACTTCCCCAGCAGGGTTTTTGCTGACATTTTTCAAAGTCTCAGCGGAATCAATCCACAATTGTCCTAGCTGCTTGGAGAACAGGCCAAAGCAGAACTTAGGAACCAATCTGCAGAGCCAAGTATGATCGATGACCTGTGGGTATAACAAGCCAAGCTTGCGGACCTGCATAGATAGAAATCGAGAAGTCTGTAGGGATAATTCACTTTCTTCTATCTCGATTGCGATGCCGATGGTGTTTTGTAGATCACCAGTTGTTGCATTGGCCAGCTCGAGAAGTATTTTCAGTGAGAGCAATCTCAACGCCTGTGACGGCGATGTAAGATTGTCGATAAGACTAAATGCAAAATTATCCAGATCCTCCTTGGTCTCAGTGATAAGGCCGGGTAGGCGTGTCATATAATTTAACGTGGCCTCTAAAAATGGTTTTCGACGAATGAATCGAGGTCCGACTTTCAATATCGACTGCCAAAGGGATCTATCCAGGGAAGCACATTGATCGGCGAGAAAAACATAATTCTGAAACCCTTGACCACTGGAGAACATATGCAGTGGCTGGTCTTCGAGAGCTGATTCATCGAACGACTCCGTTACCAACTTATGGAGCGATTGCACTATCTGCGGAAGAAAAGCAGCGTCATTAGAAAGTGAGACTGCCGCGCGAAGTTTGGTATAAGCATTGAGCAAGGCGGTCTCAGTCAAAGACGAGCCAGGCTTTTTCAATTTCTGGAGAATATGCGATCTCCACTCTGCTGGACAAGCAATGAAGCCTGGCCGTGAAGGTATGGACGTGACACAACCGACTTCCTCTAGCTGAATGAGTGAAAAACACAAGTCTTCTTCCTTAGTCTTCCAAGAAGAAATCAAAAATCTGGACCACGAGAATTAGCCAATATAAGGGACCGAATGAAGATGGGTGCTCTTACCTCTGGAGATATGGCAAAACAACGATCTGAAATCTTTCAGGCCCGAATTCGGAGAAAGTTGAGCAAAAGGACAAAAAATAGGGCGCCAAACGCTCGTCGGATACAAGTTCCATGATGGGTCGCATAAAAGGCATCATTTCGTCCATTGGCGAGAGTTGCAAGGCGTAGGCGGCGGAAGTAAGAATTCGCGGAAGAGTATCGCGATGATATTCTAATCCCTGTAATGCTCTTTGTAGCAGCGTCAACAAACTTTGGTGGACGTCCTTCCAATCTTTGACTCGTGTTGCTTTTCGAGTAGTCACGCAGACAAATATTAAATGCGAAGAAAGCTTCATATGAGACGCTTTAAGTACTGCTTTGCCACCTTCAACGTATGCGCAGACCACTTTCAAAAGTTCAGGGAATGTTTCGGACGTTGTAACGTGAATGATATTCGTCAGGACACCGCAGACCACTTCTTCAGCCAAAGAAAAGTGCACTTCATCATCAACGGTGGCATTTTCTATCAGACACTTCAGAATATCTGAAGCATTGGAATATAGGCCTCCTTTGATTCCCTTAATGGATTCTGAAAACATGACCATTAAGCCTTCCTTGTAGGTCTCGAGGCTTCGCGACTCTGTAGAGTTTCGTAGATCTTCAAACAAGAAAGATATAGCACGATTCAATGGAGCTTTATTCTTATGGTAAACAAGTCCAGCTTTGCGAATCAGGAAGGACATGGACTCGGCGGCGAATCGTGCGACAAATGTTTTCTGTCGTTCTTTTCCCAGATATGGACTCATTATACCCAAAAGTTGTCTCAAGTCCGGTACAAGAAGTCGAGAGAGAAATTTGAAGATCCAGGCGAGGCATGTGAAACTCCATTCTATTACTTCAACATCTGGATGAAGTGCCGCGACGGATGCGACCAAAGTAACACTAGTCGCAAAGTGTTTTTCAAATCGTACACCCAAATCTCTTGCGAATTGTGATAAGAGACTCAAAAGCGGTTCGATCGACAATTTGTCCCTCTTATCAATAAACTCGACCAAAAGCGCCATAATCTTTTCTTCATGGTATAGCACTTGCGGAAGACTTTCTGAGAGCGAGTTGACACGGCGAACGAATTCGGTAAAAAACTCAGACAAATTCATTTCACTCCAATGGTCCAATGAGGACCGGAAGTGTGAAAATGTCTCATCATCCTCGCCATCCTCTTCGCCGAAGTCAGTTCGTCGCACGCGGTGAATCGGGTCGATCTTCAACTTCGAGACTCGTTGCGAAAAAGTCTCGAAGCGATGAGACTTTGTTGTTTCGGTGCCTTTCTTCAGAAACTTCGCAGGTTTCCCCCGCGAGCTTAATGAAGGTGCCACCATTGTCGGAGAATGGATAGGCGACTGGGGTGGGCAGCAGGCGGGTTATTTATGGCATGTTGATATGGATTGAGGCAGTCGAGGTAGGCGCTATCAATAAAAAAAATGTTGTCGGATCAGGAGAAACGTTGCGCCGCTTATCGGATCACGCTAGTCCTTTTCAGTCGAACAGCTCCGCGGAGAAGCACGTGATCCGTTCGCATTCTCCAATGACGGCATTCGCTCATTTCTCTCCGTCGAAAACATCAGAAGCACCCTGATATTGGCGAATCCGAGCTTACAAGCGCGTCAAATGAAGTTCCGGTCAATATTAAACATTGAATGGTGACAGATTCGCTATTTCATTGCCATTCGAGTTGTGAAGTTCATACACGTCAAATTCTGGACAAGTTCTTTGAATAATAATGGCATCAAAAATGTATTGCTTTTCCTTTCCCGTGCACAAAAAGATCATATGAGCTGACTATATCCACTAGCTTGGTCCTGGGCAATGTCAATTGCTCCTTTCAACAAGTATTCACCAAGGTCGCCAAACTTCAAATAAAGCAGAACTTCGCGTTTGCCATTATAGTTGGCGACCTATTTGGTGAGGGCGCAAGCGAGGAGGAACTGAATCAAATTTCAGCTCTACTCGCGGGCAATGTTGCCGTTCCTCTGCCAACATACTTCAGTGTCGGCAAACATCCGATTCCGACTAGGGTTGTTGAAAAAATTCAGGCAGACGATGAAGTATGCCCTAACCTGTATTTCATCGGAAGAAGGGGCACATTAAAGACATCAGAAGGCATCAGAATCGCTACTCTCGGAGGTGAGGTCGCTACAGACGGCCATTCCGACCCAAACATCAACAAGAGATTTCACTCGCTCTATACGGAATCTGACGCTCGTTCGCTTTACGGCGTTCATGATACTGACATCTTGATTACGTATGAGTGGCCTAAGGGTATCACAGCACGGTCTCAGGTTCTTCTATCAGACGGCAAAGTAGCACCTGAAGGCGTTCAGTGCGTAGCTGATGTTTGCTCGACATTGAAACCGCGGTATCATTTCTCCTCCAAGGCCGATTTTTTCTACGAACGAGAACCGTTCTTTCACGTGCCGACAGATGACAATCCGGACGTGAAATCTTTGACTCGTTTTATCAATATGGCTCCTTATGGAAATACAGCAGGGCAGAAATGGATGTATGCGTTTACATATGATCCGAAAGCCCCAATTCCCGATACTGTACCTACCGGTACCACAATATCCCCTCTTACCAGTGTTGCTAGAAAGAGACCTGCCTTGGAGAGTCAAAATGAAGGCTTTCATCGATTCTCAAGGGGCAGTAATGAGAGACCCCATAAACGCGCGCGACGGCCTCCACCAGGCCCGGGAGAGTGCTTTTTCTGTCTATCTAATCCGAACATTGCTACACACATCATTACCTCAATAGGCAATGACGCTTACCTGACCACAGCAAAAGGTCCGCTCACAAAGTCGGATACCTACCCGCTCTTAGGCTTTCCTGGCCATATGTTGATAATCCCTCTCATACACTCCCCTACGTTCACATCGATAGCGGATCCCGAGGCGCGAAAGAGCACATATGATGAGATGCAACGGTACCGTAATGCATTAAACGATATGGTTCGTGAGAAAAGCAAAAGCAGTCTGGGATCAGTCACCTGGGAAGTCAGTCGTGGCAATGGTATCCACGTACACTGGCAATACCTCCCTGTTGCGTCGGACTTAATTGCCAAAGGCTTGGTAGAAGCGGCGTTCAAAGTCGAAGCCGAAAACTTGCAATACCCAAAGATCACATCCTCTTCAAATGAAGATGGCGCAAACGAAGTCGGAGATTACTTTCGAGTCTGGATATCACGACCCGCAACCGACGCCGATGACTCGAAGGAAGAAGCGGGGTCGACGAACGGTGGCTGGGAAAAGATTTTGATTCTGCCGCTGAATCCGGACTTCAAATTCGATTTGCAATATGGTCGTCGGGTGATGGCGAAGCTGTTACGACTCGAAAAGAGAATAGATTGGAGGGAATGTGGGCAATCGATGGAGGACGAGGTTGCAGATGTCGAGGCTTTCAAGGACGCCTTCAAGAAACACGATTTCTCCCTGGAAGAAGAATGAAAATAGAAAATTGGCCAAGAATATGAAGAGATAGAACGAATCAACTGGCTTTGTCCGGAAGGAAGGAGCGATCCGTCAGAACTGCCTCAGCCGCCCATCGTCAC
This sequence comes from Talaromyces amestolkiae, assembly GCF_001896365.1. Classification (NCBI taxonomy): domain Eukaryota; kingdom Fungi; phylum Ascomycota; class Eurotiomycetes; order Eurotiales; family Trichocomaceae; genus Talaromyces; species Talaromyces amestolkiae. The sequence continues at coordinate 7,744 of NW_024468050.1, read as the reverse complement.
GGTCTCCTTCCGTAAAAGACTTCTAAAATCTCTCCCGGAATAGGACATCTAATCCAGTCAATCTTCGTATCTTTTTTTCTTCTTCATCCAACCTGTCAACTAACCATATCATATTGTTGTATGCTTAGACTCCCATTAAGCGAGACTATTCGACTCCACCATTCATTACAAAGCTCGACATAGAATCGCCTTATTCGCTCATTGCATCAACATATGACAACGGTGATTGTTCAACAATATCAATAACCGCCACCAATCACTGGCATGAGACATATGGTCCTGACCAGTCTAGAGGAGTCTGGAGCAGTGCGTTTCTTTTCTTAGCTTACGAAGTATAAAAGCTGACGTGAGTCTGGATTTGGCAGAAAGTCGCGTGAATAATTCAATCCTCATTTTAATGCTCCACTGTACACTACAGAGTCCTAACATTTACGATCTGAGCCTCGTGCTTCAACTCAACATGTCGAGCTCACAACAAACGACTTCTACAGCTGTCACATCTTCCTCATATTTTTCCTTTACCACCCAGAATCGTTCACAAGTCACTCGTTATCCATCATCCAAGTCTGGACGAATTCCAATTTCTGAAACAGCAGCGTATTCCTGGCTACGAGTTCAGAAAATCATGGAACTCTCCGTACAGGTACGTCGGGCAATCTCTTCCCAAGGCGAGAAGCATGCTGCTCTTATGGCACGCATACATGCCGCTAGCTATGTGATGTGTCATATGAAACGAGAATTCTAACTGTAAGGCCCCCGCAGCAGCCTAAATCAGAATCGCTGGATGATCCGACATCCCCCGAATGTCATGTCAATGCTTTAACTCGGATCAATTTGTCTGCTTCGTCATCCGCCTCATCTGTTGCGACAAACGACAGCACCAGTTCCATGCAAGAAATGGATAAAAAGACAATTCTCATTAGCAGGACGGATCCTTTGGCCCGTAGACAGTCAACGCAGCCGATCACAATTCTCGTGGATCGAGTTGAGAAGTAGCGCGATGATGTCGATGAGATGCGAATGAAATAGGTGTGTCTGTTGCGGCCTGAGTATCAAATATCGCTCGTTCCCACCGATAGCGCTTGAGGATGCAGAGCTTTGACAGTGTAGGCTACGCAACGAACGAATCCATGTCAACCCACCTCCATCCTTTTCTTACTGCTTGTTTCTGGCTTTTTGCGTTCTGTTTATCTGTTCCTTCGTTCTACCACAATGTTCTCATACAGAAACCACTTGACCGATACGCCCTGCGAAGGGTAAAGGAGAATGTATAATTATCGATGTTTGCATCAATTATGATTTCGGGTCCAGTCAGGATTTCCAGGTACTATATACACATAGTACGAGTATGCAGCAGCTTTACTACTTTCATTGATATAATACACGTAGACTGCTTCGTTGTCAGCCCTAGGCCTAAGGGTTATGAAACCATGAAGAGTGGAGAGCGGCTGGAAGGAGCCATTTTTGTGCTGTCCTCCTCCCTTTTCTCCCGCCAACCTGTCGACTTGTCTTCTATCTTCATTCATTCCACCGCATCCTAGACAAACACAACCGCGATCGTTCGAAACCCGTGTCTCTTCAGATTATACTCGTCCAGTCACTTCTTATCGGTAGTTCATGGTTGGTCCGAGACAGTACCACCCTTCGCCGACATTGATTGTGTGAAATGGGCCCTTGACAGCAATTGAAATTGCTCCCCTGGCATCCTACTCTACTCTATTTTCCACAGGACCTTATATTACTTTTACCATTCTAGATCGTGACGGAGAAAGAAGTAGATCGGGACTCTTGTACCCCAGGGTAGTATGACATGTGTATTTCTCAAAAATGCTCGAGAAATGCCCGAGGTAATGAAGATCATATGCCGGATTTAATCACATACAAGCCATGTCCTGATGACGCAAATGAGGTTACAACACCTATACATACATTGATGGACCATATGACCTCGTGCAAGTTACTGAAAGATCACAGAATGATACAAGCACTCGACCTTGAGCTCTCCGCCTTGATGCTCTCTGCTGTATCTAGCATTTTCATAATGGATACTTTCCCGGCTTTTTCAGCCGCCCTGTAAGCACTTCCATACCGTCCTCCCTGCGCATGAACATTGGCTCCATGGCGTAGTAAAATTCCCACAATCTCCTTGTTACCTTGCCATGCTGCCGCTTGCAAAGCATTGCCGTATTTGCCAGCCTTTGCGTTGACATTGGCCCCCAGGCCCAAGAGCAAACTCACCATTTTTGGATGTCCGCCAGTGACAGCAGCCTGGAGCGCATTGCCATAGTATCCACTATCGTGTGCATTCACATCAAAGCCTGTACAACGGGAAAACACACGAACCAACTCAATATAGCCGTTCAGTGCTAGGATTTGCAGCACATTGCGACACCGAAAGTCATTGAACAGCCTATAGCACGCAGTCAGGATCCTGCCTTTGTGAGGTTGCGTCAAAAAGCTCTGCAAGAACGATCGCTGTGAGACACCAGATGCTTGTGCAGTTTCGGCATGGTAGAATATGTACTTGGACGTGTACGGCAGGAAAGGGTAGCTCCTCTGAGCAACAAAAGCGTCATACTCAATGGGCAGTTGCATGCTCATCAGGTACGCCAAACAACATCTTTTCAAATAGTCGTGGCTTGTGCCAACAGGGTTATTCCGTAATTTCGAGTCTAAAGTCCTCAATCTTCCATTACGAAGCAGGAAGTCATTAACGGACAGATGAATAAATTGCAAAGTGGTCTCCCCTTTCCGCCTCTCGATCAAACCTTTCGAGGAATGAATGATACGATTACTGACCTTGTTGCTCGTGATTTCCGAAGTATCCCAGGGACTGATTTGTTTTGGAGTAGTTCCAACTTGCACTGCGCAGAACAGCTCAACCGGCTGGATCGGCCGTTTACTGAAGAGAATCCATTGTATTGCAAGTATTGTCTCGTGCTTGTTATCCATATCTCGGTTCAGCAAAGTCTGGAAGACCTGCTCAATGTCAGGAGGAAGCTCATCAAGCAGAGTCTGCATCGCCTCTATCTTTCCATGGTTGAACGCGTGGTTGAGCATGGCCACGACTAGAACAACCCACATGAAGATGCCACATGCTTTGGCGAGAATCTGGCCTTCAAACTTTTCAGTTCGTTCTATCAGTCTATCCCGAATGTATACTTTGATGTCGTCGTCGTGCTCCTGTATCTCCTCGACAATCAATTCCAGACACTTTCTTATACTGACTGTAGGATAATGACGACTTGAAAGGCAGATACGTAATTCGACTCCAGCTTGCACAGCATCTGTGCTCAACAACTCGAGAAAAGTTACGACGTTTTGAACCTCTTGCTCACCACATTCATCTAAAGCGTCAATGAGAAAGATTATGGGCTTGGGGGGGGTCCGATTTGCTTCGACAGAAAGAAACTCCTCGAGCTCTCCTCTTCCCCAATCCCAATGTCCCTGAAAGTGCTTTTTGAGTTTATCTCGGAAAAGAACAAGAAGGCGCTCACATGCACCTCTGTCTTGATCGATCAATTGATATACCAGCGATCGAAGCATTCCAATTGGGGTTTTTTCGAGATCTGTCCCACGAGCGTTGAAGAAGTATGCGGCAATGACATGGTTTTTGAAAAGTGTCTCCTTTGTCTGCTTGAAGATGTACTTCATCAATGTTGATTTCCCTGCTCCAGGCTTGCCCTTGATCCAAAGAAGGCCGTTGTTGTTCTGGAGGTCATGGCGATTTTGCCATTGCCAGAATTCCGAGTTTTTCAAAATCCATGAGCAAGTGCTTCTGTGGGCCACAGAAATATCTTGATACCGAGCATCGATGTTACGAAAACTGAGGGTACGGCCACATTCTGATTGATGTTAGCGATCGAACGGATATTGACGGCTAAAACCTAATGCAGGAATCTAATAGGAAAGGATGCTTGGTGATCTGCTCACTACTTACCTTCTTTTTCTATATTGAAAGGGAGAGAAATAAAGGCGGGCCTAGTTCTTTCTATATTTATACTTTTCAGCTCACTATACCTTCTGGGACAAACAGCTTCACCTACTGTTTTTATCAACTGTGACCCAAAAGTCCAACAAGGCCTTCATACAGGCTGCAGCTGCCGCTGCAGCGTATGGCTGCCAGGTTTTGTTCTTGTGACTGTCTGCGTAATCACAAACACCTTTGATGACTAGACAGGGGAAAACGTCCCAGATTCCTGCACTTTCCATTTCGAAAGCTATTACATCTTCTTCTTCTGCTATCTTGTCCCGGTCCTCTCCAGACTTCATCACTGTGTCTCCGGAAGCAATTCGGCCGAAGTGAATCTTTGGCGATGCTGCCGAGGTGGCATTCTCCGCCATCGATAGCCTTTGACGAGATACCAAATACGTTTGATCACAGCCTAGCTGCTGACAAGACATCTTTTGGGCGATACCGCAAATGTTACCTCCCGTACAAACCTTGCAATCGCTCAGTTCGCGATGTCGATGTTGGTAGCTAGGGCGGAACAGCTGGTCTAACTTGGTGCCAGGATATCTGGTTCCTCGAAGGCCAAGCTTCCGACACAATACATCAATATTTTTCGCCAACTTGTCATGAAGGAGGTTCTTGTTTCTTTGAGTTCGCAACTTGGCCAGCATTGCTCGGATTTCAGCTCTGGGTGGGCTGAGGATGTCCATCGGTGTGTCTCGCCGGACGAATTGACTTCCAGGGAAACGCCTCCCGAAGTCGTATTCCACCACCCCGTCACTGATTATCACGTCGCCCAGAATGATCTCTTCACCATCTCCCCCGTTTGGAACTCCCCCGCAGACACCGACCAGTAAAGCAAGCTTGATGCCTGGGAAGCTTGACCGGAAATGAGCGGCGACACTGGCTGCATTTTTCTTGCCCATGCCTGGCATATAAGCTAACACAACATAGTGATTGCAAATTAACCCTATTGTATATGCGTTGCTATCGCTGGCCGATTTGCCATATTTGTTTCCTCCATCGTCCCAGATTTCGTCAAATGCCGCTTCGACGGCACTCGCCTCGGTAGGTAACGCACATATGATGGCAATTTCGAACTCACTACGTGACTCAGGCCGTGGTGAGTGCGCTGCAGAAGACGGCGACATTGGAGTCGAGATCTTCTTGTCGAATACATTCGGCAGCTGGTGCTGGGTTTGGTCTGCCTCTACTGATCATGAGGGGCAGATAAGAGGGGACCTCGGAGACCAAAAAGCTTGTTCGTACATGTCTGATCTGAATGCGCAAGTGTGAGGAGGCAGGCACCGGAGGCTTTTTAGGACAAGGCTGAGGGGCAAAGGCTGCACAAACCCCGCCGCTCTCATGATACGGTATCCTCGTCTCAGTCTAATTGGTGATGAACGAACAGCCTCATTCCGCCAAAAAAACAACGGTCCAATTCTAACAGGTCATTACATCACACGGCGTCCAGAAAGTTACTATCTTCTGCGCTTTTTGACTCGGTCCGTCTGTACCAATGCACACCAACCAACGGTTCGCATTGCAGGGAGCGCATCCCCTACGGATGGCGTGACAAGGTATTGGCCGAGCTGCTCAGTGCCCATACCGCAGCGCTGAACCGCCACACTAGGCTCTTGGGTACATATGTACCTAAAATATGTGTGAATTGCTTCTGAAATATGTATCTGTAGCATACAAGTATGTCGACCTCAGTGCGTGCAGTATATGGAAAAAATGGATCGAATAGTCCATGCATTTACAGATACCACCTACCAACCAGGTACTGCAGCTATGAAACGTATAAGCATGGTATATATGTATAAACAATCCACCCGACTTCAGTGCGTGGTCCTCATTTCCAATCCATTTTCCTAATCCAGGAATTAGTCCATTACACATAGTCAGAGCAAACAAGCCCCATTCATTCCTGGCAGCAATCGATATCAAAATCATCTAGACAAGTCTGTATACATTCATCCGTTGTACCCGAACCAGGAAAGCCTCAAGTTCAAAAAATAACACCAGAAACGCCGCGGAGTCAAACTCCTTCAAAACGCCAAATTCGGAAAAGAGAACAAGGAACAATCATTTTGCGGAAAGTTCTAATTTTACGCATCAACACCAGTGAAAACAAGATTATACAGCGCGATGAGTATTCGGCGCTGGTCGTCGACCAGCCATCAACAAACTAGGTGGTCGGTCCTCTCCGCTAGGTGACTGATGATCCGGATCTTCTAGGAAAGAGCCACCCTGATGATGCTGATTGAGCGGAGGCGGAGACGCTATTTGTGGCGAAAATGCTCTATACTGGCCTTGAGGAGCTTGATGACCCTGTTGTTGCTGCTGTAATGGTGGTGGGCTTTGGGTTGTTGGATGGTAATAATCGGACTGTTGATGGTCGTATGGAGAGTATCCGTTTGAGGCTGGTGGGGGACTGCGGGTTTGTGGGTAGCCTGGTGGTTGGCGTTGTTGTTGCTGGTCGTAGGGTGAGAAGCCGCCTCCCATGGCTGGTGGGGATCGGGGAGATGAGGCTTGGTTGTACGCGCGCGGTCCGCTGAAGTTGGGCACCTGTACCCTGGGGGGAGGCTGATTTTCGAACCCGCGATATGGTGCAGGCGATGCACGAGGGGCGTATCCCGCAGCGGCAGGCGGGCCATATCCAGGTGACTGGGCTCCAGGAGAATGAGGACTCTGGTTGAAGTAATGCGTGTCCGCTTGGTTACCTCCATAATGTCCTTGATCGCCGTGGTTAAAGTATGCGTCATGTTCGCTGAGGTTCCCACCCATAGCATTGCCGGGGTGTGCTCCATCATAACCACCTCCATGTCCGTTGGGAGTATTTCCGTTGGGAGAGTATCCTTCATCGTACATTGGCTGAGGACTCGGATGCGGACTGGGATATGTACCAGGGACCTGATCATATCCGCCTCGTGACATACCGCGTGACAACCCTCCAGCTACCGGTGCAGGCGAAACTCGTGGATTGTGATGTAGAGGACTCTTAGAATGATCTCTAATTCCCTGCAGATTGTCCATTTCCACCTCTTCATGCTCGACATGATGATCCTCAACCCGCCGGGTCTGTGCATCGGCCCACGTCGGCATCGGTGGAAGCTCATCTTCATTTACATGCACATGCGCCGCCTTGCTCGGCTGGTCAAACGAAGCAGTATTGGGCCCACGATATGCGGGTGGCGGTCCAGCGGACAGCGACGATGCTGCGGCGGTGGGTTGTCTGTACCCGAAATTCATAGGTTCTGGCGGTGGGGGTTGTTGATAGTATGGTTGTTGTTGAGGAGGTTCCGCATATTTGTTTCCTCCTCGATTGTGTCGAGAGCCGCCGCAGTCGCAACAACTGTAACAGCAGCCGCAACAGCCTTTGCAGCATTGGTAACCGCAGCAGAGACAGCTAACCAAGCAGCCTACTATACCCAGTATAATAATAGAGCCGACAATAATACCGGCAATAACAGGCCATCTATTAGACTAATCGTCAGTTTCCGTCTTGGGAGCTAATACATGTAAAAGATACGCACTTGCAATAAGTCTTGGCCATACAATTATCCCAACTAGAAAATGTCGATTTGACCGAACTGGCTTCATCAGCGACGCTTCGCTCCAGGAGCGACCTGATCATTCTGTCGCCGATTGTCGAACCCATGGTTGCTCTCGCAAATGTAGGACCGACTAATCTCAGGCGGAAAATTAGACGATCGCAGAAAATTTTCGACTCAAAACGAGAGGCAAAAAATTATATATATATATATATATATATATATATATATATAT